>NW_024040263.1:28084218-28112692 GCF_014851395.1 Micropterus salmoides
TTACTCATTTGGCATTGAAAGAGGAGAAAACTGGTTATAAATGTCTGTCGCCATCTGGTGGTGATGCGACACAACTCAAAACAACAATGTGACTGTTTTGTGCGCTTATACAGAGGAGATGAAAGATGCTGAGAGATCACAAACCATACTGTTACTTTGAGTATGTAAAAGCAATATGAATTTATTGTATATTAAATTAAAACATTTGCATTGTTAAAAAGCACAGGGGGTTAAAAAGCCTAGCCGACAAAGAAACAAAAACCCTTACTATCCCTTACCCTAACTAAAGTTTAAAGGTAAAAGTAAAGTTTAAAGGTAAGGTTATTCCATGGTCAGATCAGATTATACATCAGTCATAACATAACCTGACAGAGCCATAAGTAATTTAATTACATGGAAAATTGATACATATAAAAAGCATGCACATACCCAGATATATTGTGTTACACACATTATTGACAGAAGACCCTTAATATTGTGGGAGAGAAAGTTTTCAGATTCTTTAGGGAAGTAAAAGTACCAATACTGCAATATAAACACTCTCCATTTCAAGTAAAAGTCCTGTATAGAAAATGTCCCTTAAGTCCCAAAGGAAAAACACTCATTATACAGGGAAATAAATTGCCCCTGATGCATTCATGTGTTAATAGCATTTTACTGTTGATCAAGGTGGAGCTAATTTGAACTAATGTATATACTTGTTGGGTAGTTTAATCAATAACAGTGCATCATATTACCAAATGTATTATGTTTTGTATTTGAAATCTTAATTTTCATAGCTATCAGATAAATGCAGTAGAGTAAAAGATACAATATTCTCCTCTGAAAGGTAAAAAGAAGCAACTAATCATTCATTCATTTCATGGCTGCTGCTAGCAGGGAAACAGGAACACAGAGGGGTAGGACCCAAATGCAGATGCCTGAGACAGAGCTGATGCAGTTCAGTAACTTATTAACATACAAAGAGGAACTCAGGCTTACAAGATGGTGAGGCAGGCAAGGGTGAAAAACAGAGAAGGCAGTCCAAACAGGTAAAGGCAAACAGATCCGATAAGGATAACAACATGGCAAAGTCCATAACGGGTTGGTAACTGGTTTCAGAAACAATGGATGAACAAGAAAGAGAAGATAGAGAGAAAGACTTGTAGCGCTAGATGTAACATCTGGCTGGGATTAATGGAAGTAAACTGGTAGCCTATTAATTGTGTGTGGCTGATGAGGGAATGAGACGCAAGTGAGGAAGTGGGCGGTGGAAGTCCAGGTAACTGCAGAGCGAGATGTGAGAACAGCCGCGTTCAGCCCTGACAAAAGATAGCAAAACATTAATATAAACGAAAACGGTGGTTCCTTGAAAACACTTTTGTGTTCGCAACAGTATACGTTGCTGCTGAACACCTCTGACATACCCACCAAATGAGAAAGAATGGACCTCAAAGCTTTTTGCACTCTGTTTCACAGGGTTTACTGACAAACCCTCTGTTTTGATTTTAGGTTTTAGGGCACACAACTTAACTGTTTGGATTTATTCTCAGATGTCTCATCGACTTCTTTTCCAGCAGCAGCAGGCAGCTGTTCTCAGTAAAACGCTCTGATGACACACCGTGTGGTACCTGGCTGGACCTGCATACACTATTTCTCAGAAGATAGACAAGTGTTTACCTGAGAACTGAGAGTGAGTAGATACAGAGGATCCAGTCAGTAATAAGTCACTACATTTAGCATCATACTCTCATTTAATGTTATCTTTTTTTTTCTGGAATGACAGTGTTTATGTCTTCACTGAACATTGCTTAGTACTTGCTGGTAAATTACTGAAACTGTTGAGCTCAGCAAGATGATTGTTTCACCATATTAAACACCAAACCCTACAGATTAAGTTAAATATTAATCTGTAACCTCATATTACACCTACACTAATAACCACAGATGACTATACCCTCGCAATAAAAGCATAAAATCTATGTCATAAATTAGTGAAATATGAAAAGATCCCACTTAGTTATTGAGCTAGCTGGAGTATGTTTTAGAAAGTGATAAATTAGTACAATAATAAATCAAAGAAAGAGTAAATTAATTTAGTATTGCATTTTGTAAACTTCATTATAATTTTGGGAGCCATAAAGTTCAGTAACCCATGCTTCCAAGCATTTTTGTTAATTATTATAATGGGTATTTATAACAGAAAAATAAGTAATGAGTTTTTAAAAAAACTAAATGCCAATACATAAAATTAAAAGTCTGCCAGAAAAGATAAGGACAAAATAGCAATAATCCATCCCAGCTCTCGGGCAAGCTTTGGCTAAGTCATGCATATCTTGGATACAGGCGAGGGTGACAAGAATTAACTGAAAAATACATCTAAGAGGGAAATATTTCACATGAAAAATTGTATTTATATCCAGTCTACGTGGTTGTGTAGATAAGTAAACCAAATATAAACCAGAAAATAATTGCCTTGTCAAGTGACTCGTTTGCATTACTGTATTTAGAGTTTCATCATTGCCCTCCTCATCTGACTTGAGAGGTAGGGGGATGAATCAAGATATATCTTAACTTGCTACACCTTTTTTGAACCTTTGCAATCAGTTACTCACAGTGTGGTCATTTTGGAGAGAAGACTAATTCATTTTATTGTACTTCATGTACGTCAGGTAGTGGATTTGTCCTTCAAGGTGTGTATTCAATTATGACAGTATTTACACCAAATGCTCAAGTCTCCACCCTCCATCATACACAATCTACTATATATAGAAGAGTGGTGTAGTTGGATGTTACACTTCTTTAAGAATCACTGGAGTGTCGTCACAGCTGAGAAACATCAAGGTATGATTGTATTTCAAAGTTTGATTTTGTTAATTTAATTGACAAGGTTCTGTGGCGACGATTTCCCCACATAATGCACATAATGTAATGCACATGCAAATAACTGCCACATTGTTGTTTCACACAGTTCTATAACTTGCACATCTGTTTATTCCATATTTTTTATATTTTATATATTTTACATTTATTTATGTCAACTATATGTTTATGTCTAGCACCTAATAACCATAGCAATTTACTTGTACATGTAAAATACTGCTTGGCAAGCTCTTTCTGATTGGGATTCTGACATTGCTAAAGACATTTTGAAGTTTTTATAAAACATTTAAAAAAACTTAGAAAAAACTGAGCACTATCATCTCTTTGTCCTTTTTCAGCTGAAGTTTAAAAAAATGTTTTAATTAACCTGTGAGTAATTTACATGGTTGTAAATTACTATTGTATATATGTTATATATTATGTATTATTTGAAAGGATTTTTTTGCTAATGTATTTTCTTTTCACACCTTATTTTAATGTTTTATATAACAAAGTACAGCAATATAGCATTGTTGAGTTGGAACATACTGTCCTGATGGTCTTTAGTTGACTATTGACATAATCACTGAGAAATTTGTGGGAATACCAAATAAAGGACAAAGCAGAAAGTGTAATAAGAGGGAGTGGCCCATCAGCACATTCTTCAAAGGTGTACTAAATGTGTGTCTTTATCTATGAACTCCTCGTGTCAAGTTCAGTTCAGTACATTAAATACCTTTACTGGGCTTAGAATAGAAATGTCTTATGTCTTGTGTAGGATTTAAATTCTATAATTGTAATGTGTATTTTAGTATGTCTTTCAGGAGCACTTGGCAATATGTGCATCAAAATTCAGACACAAATCAGTTGAATAAACAGTCATTATTTTTCTCTCCCTCTAGATTGATCATGACGTCAGTGCTGGGCACAGTCCTGCTAGCTTTGGCCCTAACAGGGACCACTGTAGCCTTTGTCCCCGTCGGAGATGGGGCATCCACTCATGTCAGCATTACAGGACGGGCTCTAATGCAAAAAGTGAAGGAGACATGCCGGGCGGTGGCTGAGGCAGCTGGTTATGAGTTCAAACCCACGGTAGGAAGATAAAAGTGTGCAAGACGGCACAAACAGTCACCGACAAACACACTGAAACACACTCACATGTTCACCCTCATTTCCAAAAATTTAATTCAAAAATATACTGATAACATGGAGGGTGTTTCTGCGGGTAACATATGAGTCCCTTTCTTATTTATTTTACAGCCTCATTTAAGTCACAACTGCACGTAACAAAACAAAAAACTCTCTGTCATAATCCTGTTGATATTTTGACTCTCCAGAGGATACAGATTTTGGACTTTTGCTTTTAATCAAAATGTCCTGGCAGATTTGATGGAGCTCAAGACTCATCTTGAGGACAGCTGTGTTACTTAATTTTACTGTTACACTATAACTTCCAGTCTGATGTTCTTTTGTTCAATTGTTAGATCCTCGTCGCTCCTGTTGATGTGTTGGGAGATTGAAATAATCAGTGTAGTTGCTGCTGCTGCTTTGCCATCTGTGTGTAAAACAATGCACAGCCTATCTTGCAAATCAGAGACAGTAGATGAAACACATGTATTATTCCTGCTGCTGTGTGATGGCTACAGGTATTTAATCAACTGCACAGAAAACATCCAACATTACCAGTAGATGTAGATGTAAGAAAATACTTGTGCCAAAGAAAACTGCATAAGGCACCTCATTTTAACCTAGCTCCATTACTAAGACAAACTGTCTTTGTGCATGCCTGCTCTTGTTTAAATTGTGGACTCTCTTACCACTCATTTTGCCTGTTACTGCAACTGTAACCTGTAGCCTCTGACCTCTGACTGCAGGGTTCATCACCTGAAGAGCTGGTCCAGGCCTGTTTAGGTCCCACAGCAATAGGAGAAGTGTCTGGTGCCAAGTTTCACTCTGCTCTTCAACAGATCTACAACCAGAATAGACTGGTAGACCGTGACTTTGTCAACAGGTAGGTTGAAAGAAAACAACTGTTATTTAAAAAGCAATAGAATAATGTGACTGTTTATTGCAAAGATTTAAATATGATTTGCTCTTACACCCACCAAGTTATTACATGTGAAACCTGCTTTCAGTGCCCCACATCACTTCAACTCAGAGGCCTTTCAGGAGGGACGTGGCCTAATCACGGAGGGTATGGTGGCCATTAAGGCTAACATTCAGAAGGAAAACTACCAGGCTGCCAGGGAAACACTGGGCAGAGTCCTTCATACACTACAGGTGTGAGCATGGAAAGGAACAGCTAGGCATAGAGAACACCTCTAACCCTTAACCTGAACTTCCTGTGCTCTTCTTCTATCTCCTTACAAGTTTCTTTTTTGATTGATTTGATTGCACTATTTTGTTAATTCTTACCACTGATGCCATATGTGCGAATAGCTCTTACTAGTATTTATTGTCACTTGTAGATCTCTCAATGTATTGATGCTTGCATGCTTTGGATAAAAGCGTCAAATGAGTAAATGTAAATATGAGGAGGCATATACTGCATGAAAGAATGATGCGATCAAATAAGGTAAAATAAGCGAGAAATGAGAGTGAATGGAGGAAATGTTCTAAAGTTCACTTTAGGATGTGTAGAAATACTGAATATGGAATCACAACTCTGTCTATGTGTATGTATAAAAGAGTTTCCATGCACTGTCAGGACTTCTACAGCCACAGTAACTGGGTGGAGCTGGGGTACACAGAGCCATACATCAGCCTCATAAGACCAGACCTTCCTCTGGAAAATCTAGCAGGTGTGTATGTTGTTTTCATACACATACTGTGGGTTTAGCAAAATGTTATAAAGTAGACAATATCCATATAAAATGGGTTGGGTAAAACTCTATCTGGGAGCATATCTTTAGACCAAAGAGCAGAGTGTGTAGTTTTATCTTGATGTCATCTTGATGTGTTAACAGAAGTCAAACTAATAAAACAAAGTCATGCTTATTTATCATGGTTCATAGTTAAATTTGTTTACTTGCTGTGCATCCCATGTGCCTTTTGCTTATTTAGATTTCAACACTGCGACCTGCAGTGACTGTGCCAGTGGAACATGCCCCAATTCCATCCTCCCTAACATCCTTCAGGAGAAGAAACTCACATCTGGCTACATGGGAATCTTCTCTGCTACCAAGCCCAAAGGTATCAGTGGGAAATACTTCTCCAAAGCATATTCAGATACATAGGGCCATATTCATTCACACTCAGAAGGAGCAGGACTGGCTGAGCAGTAGGACCAGTAGTCTGCAAATTGTTGCCACTAGAGCATGTGCATTGAGTTTTAATTGCCATCAAGGTGGAAACGCACTTCTTCCACATCTAGTTAAAACATGTAACATTTAAAAGATACACATGGATACATGACTTGGTAAACACACCATGATAGAAAGAAACCAGGAGTTATTTCACCAACTCACTTAGATATATAAAACAGGTTAAGCAAATACCGTAAAATTTCAATTAATAGCCGAGTCCCAAATAGCCGCCTACCCTGTTTACTGGCCTGGTGTGGGAACACATTTTGACAAATAAACACCTGCCTCAATTAGTTTTTATAGAAGTTCTTTGGATGTATGAAACCTCTTAAACCCTGCGGGGTCGCTGCTTTAGCTGCTTCTAGCTGCTTCTAGCTGCTTAGATCGGTTAGATTCTCCACAATTCAAATCATATAACGGAAACAACGAGCCCAAAAGTCTAATTCTTATAGATTTACTGGTGCAACCTGCCTGGTACAAGAAATGAAAAGGAAAAATAGTGATGGCTGCCATTACCTTTGAAGCGGTCGTTAAGTCCGCTTGTTATGTCCGAATGTGTCCTTCCTTGATTATTTATATTCCTTTAGTCTGTAAGGGTCCACTGATCAAAAGAATCAAAACAGCTTTTCATAAAAATGAATCCAAGTTGTGAATCCTGTCATGTGAAGTCCATCGCTCTCTGTCTGCTAACTTCTCTCATCCTGCACCGTAAGCCGTCTGTCAGAGCAAGATCAAATGAATGATGTGTATTTGATATTATTTGATAGTTTTTATACAAGTATTATTCTGTTTGAAATAAATAATGTTTAATAGTTTCAGTTTTGTGCAAAAGGAATTAAAGGCCTGTCCCATACGGACGCCTGTCCCAAATATAGGCAGGGTCAATTAATTTAAATTCGGCAAAGAGGAGAAGGATTGGCCCAGTCCTACACCTTAAAGTTACAGTTCAACATTTTGGGAAATACTGTTATTTGCTTTCTTAAAAAGATTAGATGAGACGATCCATACCACTCTTATCTATGCAGCAGTTATATCCTGTAGTCCTGTTGCCATCATCATCACCATGAGGTCAGAAAAGCACACGAGTACATAGCAGGGACAGGTCCTCTATAAATATCCCTGCTGTCCTGTGCCAGGTAAATGTAGCCATGGAGGTGCAGCTGACCTGACTAGCATAGCAGCTCCTCGCGGAGGCATCAACAAAGACGAGAGTCGTCCGGACAATGTGGCCCTCCACAATGCTGCTGTGAATGCAGCCACAGCCGCCAGCCTCCAGCTGCTGGAGGACATCCGGTCAGCTGCCGGGGACAAAGACTTCCTGAGGTATGATGTTCAGGCAAAATATCTCAAAGTTTTACTTTATGATGAAAATAAACCCCTCACTGTTGTTATGGACCTAAATTTATTAGTTATGCATTTTAATAAATTTATGAAAATTGATACCCAATTATGAATTATTATTCATAAAATCAGAATTTCCTCGTAAAGGGCACCACCGGAGTTGTTATAATCCTAGAGTCTCCGGACCTCTAGGTAGTTTTGAATAATTATACAATTATTACTAGTGATCAGTTAGTTAATAATCGCTCAATTATCTTAAATCAGTCAGTCAGTCTCATATCTAAAGGGTCAATTCTCTTGGCAGGAACTATAAATAGGCAACACACACAGCTCTTGATTATATTACAGTGAATTTATTCTCTAACTAAGGTGATAAAAAGATGGTTGGATACAGGGAACATAAACATTTGCTGAACAATGAGCCTGGAGGTTCGATTGTGGGAAGCATTTGACTAATACGGCATAGAAGAGCTAATGAAAGTAAACTAATGCTGTGATTTTAGGGGTTGACATGGACATCTGATCACAGGACGTGTGTTAAGTTTTACTGCTTGTCGACAGCCTGCTTTTGGCCTGTTGCACGGGTCCCACGCTAGCTGCCGATCCTGGCTTTCTGCTAGGGATTGTCCGGGGTTCTCCGTGTCTGATTGAAAACGCCTCCTCCGTCTGGCAATTCGGCTGTTTGCAGGTTTCCTTCGTTGCAGCTGGCGAGACCACGTGGCTTGGTCTGACCTCGGTGAAGTTGGCTCGACGAAAAAGGCTTAAAATGGAACTTGGTCGTTCCTGAATTAGTCCAGTGTAACTTAACGGACTCATAACTTTAACAAACAAAAGAAATAAAGAAAATAAAACAAACTGAAGGCAGATCGATGTCTCGGCACTTCAGGTGTGTAGCTTCAAGCGAACAAAGGCCTGTTTGTTTCGCTGGTCGACTCTGGGCGCGTTGCCTGGCGAGGCACGCTACGCGCGTGCCGAAGCATCCAGAGGGCAGAGTGGAAGAGCGAGAAGAGTGAAGAGACTAAAGTGCCAGAGCAGGTCGCGTGTCGCTCTTTTGTTGCCTGGGGCGTGGTTCCCCAGGGGGCGTCTCAGGTTTCCCATGGGACTGCCTTTCTAAACTTAATGTCTAAAGAAAAGAAATCTATTTGCACGTATTATAATCAAATATTTTCCACAATCGAACCTCAATGGTTGAACGGTTGTACTGTTCTAAGCATTTGGTAACAGGAAACAATTGTCACATTATTGGTCAGTATTTTTATACATTTAACAGCATTTCCGACGAGGGCATGTCATACTTATTTCGTCCACTTGGGGGAGCTCAGGTTACATGAGGAAAGCTTGGATTAAATCAAAGATCGTCTCTCCTTAGGAACCGGGGAATATTGTTGATTCATCCTTAAATTCAAGCTGGCGATTAAGAGTATAGTAAAACATTTCTTTGTCATCATTTCTAAAGGGATTTTGTAAGAAAGTATTATGAACAAGCATTGATTACATTAGATGAAGGAGTGTCTTGCTGAAAATAAAAACATTGCACAAGTAACTTCTTTTCAGCACTAATATCAACAACAGATAGCAACAACAGTTAACATAACTACTCAAATAGAGGCAAACATAATCAGGTAACTAAAGATTTAATTAACTTAATTAAATGCTTTGAGTATTTGGAGATTGCAGTCCTTTGTCATCCAAAGTTCAGTGTCTGGAACATGTCACACTTAGGTGAGACAAGGAGTATCCTTTTGATGTGGTAATAAAACAAAGAATAAGGTCAGTTTCCACGGAAACGTGTGTGGTGGGGTAAGTTTTGATAGGCTGTTCAGGGAGATGCCAATGGCTGGCTCGTGTCCCTTTGTCAGTTTAACAGTCAGGCCCCGCGTTATCAGCTTCGGAATCAAAAAGGTGCCAGTTTTATGGTCGGGCTAGCACTTGGAGAAAGCAACTTTGACCCCTCCCCATCTTCTCTGGGGAGGAGAAAGGAATTTAGGGTAGCTCCACATTTATTCCATGTAAAATGCACAAATCCACCCTGTTGTTCACTACACTGTCCAGACTGAGAAGGATGATTAGATTTACCTGACCCTGGATTCTTCATTCTCTTTCTTTCTGACAGAATGATGGGGATTGCCCGCTCATCTGTCGTGTGCTTTGTTATTGACACCACTGGCAGTATGTCATATGACATCGAAGAAGCCAGGGAGGTTGTTTATGAAATCATTGACACCAAAAAATGGACACAGGATGAGCCATCTGAGTACATTCTGGTGCCCTTCAATGACCCCGGTATGAACTTTTCTACTGATCATGTTTAGGAAACCATTAGTGGTGTTAGGCCCCGGGTGTGTGATAACAGAATTGCTGTATCTGTCTGGCTGTGTAGTTACTACTAGTTACATTAGGATGAGAAGTGATTTAAAAAAAAGATACAGTTAGTCCTCAGTACTGTGAACCACATGTTAATCTTAACATTTAGCCCCTTTTCCGTGGTTTACATGTAGATTTTGGGCCTATGATCAGGACAACAGACCCTGAAGAGATGAAAAGAGAAATCTCTAAACTCAGTGCGAATGGAGGTGGTGATACCCCTGAGATGTGCCTGTCAGGACTTCAGGTACTGAAACTATGATGTTGTTATATTGTAACTAGGATGGTTGTTTATTTTTTTCCCCACATATTTGTATGGATCCCTGTGAAGACTGTGGTGAATCTGAATGAAAATGACCAGGTCCATTATTGTATTTTTTCAGGTGGCTCTCACCGGAGCCCCTGCCTCCTCCCACATCTTTGTTTTCACTGATGCTATAGCCAAAGACATCGATCTCAAGGACACTATTGTTGCTCTCATCAGGAGCTCCAAGTCAATCGTAAATACTGACTGACAACCAGTGATGCCCTATGTTCACTCAGTTTATTGAAGTCAATTTAACTTGAAAGGCTGGGGGTATAATCTCAATATTAAATGAACTCCACAGGTGTCATTCTATTTGACTGAGGGATTTAGCCGTCGTCGTCGTTCCCTCAGAGCTGCGTCCTTTGAAGACTACAAGGACCTGGCTTTGGCCTCTGGAGGCCAGGCCATCCAGGTGTCTAAGAAGCAGTTGCCTCAGGCCACAGACGTCATCCTCGACACCTCCACTTCAGCTCTGGTAAGACTGTGCACTTCTAACAGTGTGTTCTGTACCAACTGAAGCGTGTACCAGGAAGTATCCGCTGCCGTACCATCAGACTGCAGAGCAGCTTTCCTCGGGCACTGAGACTCCCCATCCTCTGTGCTCCACCATTAACACATTTTTCTGTTTTGTTTTTATGTGTGTAGCATGAAAGGACAGCTTGCACTTTGTTGTACAACCCTGTGTTCTCTAATGATAAATACATGAACCTTAAACCGTTAGTGCTTGAAAAATAGAGAGATAAATTATCAGTTTTGCTCCTCTTGTTCTCCCCCATCAATCAGGTGACAGTTCTTCAGCGAGCAAGGACTCCTGGAAAGCAGGAGACCTTCCCCTTCACGTTGGATGAATCTCTGAAAAACATCACTATCTACCTCACAGGATCATCCCTTACTTTCACACTGACCAACTCTGCGGGTAATACACCATTTCCAATGCACCGTTTTAAGATAATGGCAATGTGTTAGACTTGTTGGGTGTCCCTTCCCTGCTTCTTGCTGCGAATGGTTGATGCATATTTATGAGTAATGATGCATGGTAACAAATTCCAGGCGTGAGCCAGAGCAGCAATGAGGCCAGCGGTAAACTGGGGACCATACAGACAGTGGGCAACCTGAGGAGAATTCGTGTCAGTGCTGACAAACAGACAGGAACCTGGAAGATCAACATCAACTCCAACCAACCATACACACTGAAAATCACAGGTCAGAACCTGTATATTTGTTCATTACACAGCCAACGCGCTGTTGAAATTGTGTCATCTTACTTTAATCTGCAGATTAGTTCAACATTTAAAGAAACATGCTTTTTCGCTTGTTATATAAAAAGATCAATACAGCTCTCATATAAGCATCTCAGCATATAAGCCCCAGTAAAACCACAAATTGTCATCTTCATACCTTTTTGTACAGATTAAACTAACAAGATATTATATGGTAATTGGTGAGCTGTTGGTTACATTTGGACAGAGATAGCAGAGGCTAGCTGTTTCCCCCTGTTTCTAGTCTTTGAGCTAAGCTAAGCTAAGCTAATCAGTGGCTGGTGGTAGCTTCATATTTACCAGACACACATGAGAGTGGTATTGATCTCATGTACCCTTTGGCAAGAAAGTGAATAAGCGTATTTCAAAAAATGTTGAACTAAGATAATCTGAACCCATATTCGCACTGACCCCATTGCGTTTTAATCAGTAGCACATTTAATATTTATTTCTACTTCTTTTTGGGCAATGCAAACCATGTAAATTATTTCTGCCTCTATTGTCAAAACAATTTATACAAATTATTACACAGCTGTTGTACAAACTTAATTCTGTTTTTAAAACAGTCGAGAGGCAGTTAGGTGTATCTCTATTTACTGTAAATCTGTACTTGTTTTCCAGGTCAAAGTACTATTGGTTTTATCTATGACTTTGTGGAAAGCTTCAAGGGACCCCACCCAGGTTATGCAGTACTCAGTGGGCGTCCACAAGCAGGTACACTACATGCAATAAAGCAATTTCACTGTTTCACAACCGCCTAACTGTATATTAATACAGACACAAAGTGATGATGTGTAATCATCAATCATATATGTGATAGTCCTACTACTTCTTTGTAATTATGACTTTTTATAGGACTTCTGGGATATTTGCTAGTTGAATTTAAATTCTCTAATGTAATTATATCAAATGTTTTCGTGTTAATCATGTGTCACTGTTTTAACAGCATTTCCAAGCATCCAAATTATTGTCTGTGAGTTATCATGCGATGGTTAAGCATCATTGGTGATTAAGTACATTTACTCGAGTACTGTACAAATTTGAGGTTCTTTTTGTGCCACTGTCTACAACTCAGAGGGAGATATTGTACTTTTCACTACATTTATCTGACAGCTTTAGTTACTAGTTACTTTAAAAAAATAATATTTTACACACAAAGCATATGAACACTTAATAAAATATGTTTTGTTATAAATTAAAATACCCAACATTTACAAGTACAGCTGACATGATTATTAGAAGTTGAAATGAACTGGCAACAACTTTGATAGATTAAGATTTTTCCATGTAAAAACATTTCATGGTTACACCTTTGCAAATGTGAAGAAATGCAGCTTTTCCTATTATTTATTTATTTATTTGTAATAATTTTGAGGTTTGAACTGTTAGTTAGACAAAGTAAGCATTGTAAAGTTGTCACTTTGGGCTCTGGGCAATTGTGAAGTTTTTCTCACTATTTTCAAAATTAGAAGAAAATAATCATTAGCTGCACTCAAATAGTTAAAATCCTGCTTTTAAATTAATAAATGAGTTATAATAAATATATAAAAGTTTAACAGCCACAGGACATTTTTTTTTCTACAATAATTTCTTTTACTTTTTACACTTTAAGTGCATTTTCCTGATTATTCTTACATAATATTACTTTAGTAATATTTTTAATGCAGGACTTTTACTTTTAACAGAGTGTGATAATAGTACTTTTACTGAAAGGGCCCGAATACTTTGCCCACCACTGACACTGACATTACTGAAAGGGCAAGCTGTTTATAATGAATGCCATTGTTTAATGAATATGAAGGTTTTCCTACTGTAAAGTCAGCAACCTATGACAAACATGGCCATACAAATAGTATTTTTTAATTTTGTTCCTTAAGTATTATTAAAAGCATATACTTTTGTACTTTGACTTAAGACTTCTACTTTTAGTAGAGGAATATTTAGCAAGGGTATCTGTACTTTTAAATTCAGGATTTGTGTACTTCGCCCACCGCTGCTATGCATTAAAAACGTTATTAGTTACTGTGCAGTTAATTGCTGTACATGTGGTGTCTTAGCCAGGTGCCATAAAGTGGGTCTCAGTACTACAACAGCATCATCTAGTGGTGAATAATAAGTCACCTGAATCTGCAGTTCCCCTCAGCTCTATGGACATCTTATCTTCTAGCTTATTGTTTTGTTTTTTATGTGTGCAAATTAAAATTATTTTGCTTCACTCTCATCAGCGTATTTTCTAGATGTAGCAGGCAGTTGTTTTCAGAGAAAGTCTAAAATAATCCCATTTAAAATTACATACCCAGCACCAAACAGTAGACAGAGAAAGTTAGAAACTAACTGGTGAGCATAGTAAAACATTTAGCAACTAAAAAGCCATATTTCCCCTAATGAAGTCCAAAACAGAGCTAAAAAACAGAGTGGATATTGGACTTGCCAGGTGTTCAGAAACAGGAGTCAGAATAAATGCTAATGTTGCTATGTGTCTGCGAGATGTTTATTAGGTGATATATACACTGACATGTGTGTGTTTGCGTGAATTGATCAGTGTTGTGATCACACCCTGTTTTGCCAACTATACAAAAATGTTCTACCTTAAAAAAAAACACTTCACATTTTGTAAATGTATATTTGAAAAATATAAAATATAAGACATTAAATGATTAAAAGCCAACTTCTATTTTCCTAAAACTGATGGCATGGCCCAATTAGCTACTTCAGCTTATGATGAGGCTGGGCAATCCTTCCAGTACCCATTCCTTACACAATCCAGTATTTAGATTTAAATCAGTAAATCAGTTTTTTGCCATGATAATGGATTTTCCTCTTGTTTATCCCCCTACCTTGCTTTTTCGTTTCTCTCTTCTGGTAACCCAGGCCAGCCGGCCACTCTGATGCTCTCAGTAATGGGTAGGAATGGTCCTTCCTCGATGACTATTGGAGATGTTGGCCTGGTAACTGTGTCTGGTCCTGAGACTTTTAGCAATAGCACAACAATGGACATGGGCAACGGAAACATCCTTGTGACTGTTGATCCAGTTCCTGTGGGGGAGTTTGTGGTCTTTCTGAAAGGAACTGATAAAGTGTCCACCAGTGACTTTCAGAGGCAGTCTACCACCCAGATGTCTGTCTCTAAAGTGAATATCCAGGTCAGTCTCTTCACTTCTTCTTCACGACCTGTGTACCAATTCAAGCAGATTTAGATTGATTTAAAGTAAGATGAAAAAAAAAAAAAAAAACTTTTGCAGAATTGAACTTTGTCACTGTTCTTCAATTGTTTTGTTCCCGTCTTTTTGTTCTTCTTTTCAATTTCCCTCAAGGTTGTGGTAGACAGCAGTGTGGAGCCAGGAAAAGCCTTCAAGCTTCCCTTCAGTGTCATGACCCAAGGCCCCGGTGGTCAATTCTCAATGAACGCCAGAAATGACAAAGACTTCCCCATGTCCTACCCAAGCAGGTGAGCAGCTAAAACCAATTCCTTTGTTAAATATCCTTATCAATATTGACACGTCTCTAAATGTACAGTACCTACTCCTGCTGCCTAAATCTTAGTCTAAGTTAAATCTGAGTGGAGTCACATGTGCAACCCCACCCACCAGTTGGGAGTAAAGGTTATGGTCAGGCTTAAGGTGCCAGTACTATGCTCAGTTAGAACTGGTTGTCAGATGATCGTATAGCTTCAGAACCCCTCTCCCCCCACACCTTTCCATCATCTGTCTCAGACTATTTCTGTAATTTTCTGTAACTGACAATCTGACATTCACACCCACTTCACACTGTGATTGGCGAATGTCTCTCTCTAGATCTCTTTTTCCATTCATTTCATTACGTCTCCCCTGTCTCTATCGCTTTCCACCCCACCTGGCTGTTCTGAACATGTATAAACACTTTTGTCTCCTGACATGGTCAGACAACACATCGTACAAGCGTAAATTGCCCCTAGGTGTGAGTGACACGAGTTATTGCTCCAACTCAAGCGGCCTGCAGGCCACCAGTGGTGTTGGCAGATTTCAGTACAAGTAACAAGTAGCCCAATCAGACTCTAAAGCCTTCCCAGTTGTTAAAATAGTAGCCAAACTTCAGTATACGCACTGTGAAATTTGGTACAGATAAACATGGTGCTGAGAAGATGAATTCTTATGACTTTAGCGATCCCCTGATTCTGCCTGTTTCGCCACCAGAGGGTCACAGTTCTCACTTATTTAGCAAAATATCTCAACATCTACTAGATGGACTAGTACAGACATGAATGGTTGCCAGATGATGAATTCCCTAGTGTCACTATGAGGTTGACATATGTTGTCCAATAGGGACCATCTAGCCCCATCACCTGGTCAAAATGTATCAATGTATCAAATACCGGCTAAAAACTAATGACACTGCCATTAGCTGTACTTTGTTTTTAATGCTTAATAGCAGATGTCAGCATGTTAACATGGTGAACATGGAAAACATTACACCTGCTAAGCATCAGCATATTAGCATTGTCACTGTTAGCACGCTGACATTAGCATTTAGCTTAAAGCATCACATGTGCCCACGTACCCTCCCACAGAGCTACTGGCATGGATGTAGACTCTCAGTCTTGTTAAGATTCCAATCAAAACCAAATGTGTAGAATATTACCAGTAATAGTTAATGTAATTATAAAATGATTTTTTTCTCTCCTCCCTTTACAGCCTCACCTTGACAACTGGACAATATGCTAATGCTACTTTGACCATTACACCACCTGCCAGCACACCATCTGGCACTGATGTCACTCTGACTATGGAAGCCAAGTCGTCCAGTGGTGTTGACTCCAATTACGCCGTTTTGAGATTCTCTATTGTTACCAAGGTAAACAGACACAATCTGCTTAACACAGTTGGAAACAGTGTAAAATAAATAAAAAGCTTTCGAACATAGCCACAGATGACTATTACATATGAACAATTATCCTACAGATCTAAATTGCCCTTTGCCATTATTCATGCATACATCTCCCTCCTTTCTTTCCCTGTTCTCTGACCAGATTACAGATTTTGTTCAGCCTTCGTGTGACGTGGTTAGCGTGCTGGCAGATGATTGCCCTCAAGATGTGTCTAAGTGTGAACCTTTCCAGTGGGAGCTCTTTGCCAACCTTAGTGACGGAAACGGCACTGGGATAGAGAGGGTTTCCCTGCGTCAGGGCAATGGAAACCTCACAACCACCTCCTTGAGTGCTCCTATCATTCACGCGAACTACACAGCCTCCTGCTGCTCGCAGATTGTTGAGATTTTAGCTGTAGATAAAGTTGGCAATGTTGGCAAGTGCTATCATTCCATTGTACGTTCTGCTGGCCCTCCTGCTTTAACTCTGTTGCTGCCACTGTGGTTGTTCCTACTGGTATCAGCCAGCCATTGGCTTTGAAGGGCTTGTATTAGGTTGCTCAGTATCTTGTCTGTATTCTGCAGTTACTGGATATACTGACTCGAGATGATTTAAAATAATGTGCCTAAACGAGTGAACGCTTCCATCTTATTCCTAGATATCCTACCTTAATAAAATGTGGGCACTGATTAGGCAATGGATGATCAGTTGTAAGAAATTAAATATTTCTGCTAAGAAAAACTACAATTGTGTTGCATGGTTGAACATTTCTACTTTTTGTAACACGTTTCAGTTTTGCTGACAAACATCTTGTGTGACAAATGTTTGGTTGACAGCACAACTGGTGCATGACAGCAGAAAACCATTTTTACCACCTAAATGCACATCAGGCCTGCAACTTTTCTTGTGAGGTGCTGGAATAGATGTGATGCTCTCAAAAAATCTGTGCATAATATATACAAGATAGTTTTTCCCTTTTTAATCACATTTACCATGGGAAATATATACATGCACAGTAAATGAGCTTTGCACACATTCTACAATTTAATGGAATCAACATTTAACCAAAGGCTACTTTTTCAGGGCAAAATAAGTCCTAGTGTGGAACATAGTACAGTTGCCATACTTTAATGGTGTTTGTTAACATTTGGCAGACAAATACAATAATATTCAAAGGAAATGAAATGACATTAAACAGTGGGTTGTGAAGTCCAAAACAGAAACACTCCTGTTGAGTGTTATCAAATGTCATTTTTCATTCAACATTTCATTGACATCCATTGTACCAGTGTGTCAACAGAAATCTCAATAAAGTGTTTCATTTCATTTTGGGAAAAAAAACTTTAAGTGTGTATATTTAGGAGGATCTATTGACAGAATGCAATATAATATACATTATGTATAAAGATCTTACATAATGAACCCTTATATTTTTATGAGACATTTCTCTGATGAACTGTGCTTGAGAGCGCGTTTCGTCAATATGTTCTTCTTCCTGTAGAATTCTGGCAGTGTAGACGCTCATCACTACATTGAATACGTGAAAAGAAGGAGTAGAAGAAGTAATAGGCAAATTAGCTTTGCATCGTGACAATTTCTCTAAAAGAGGTGGTATTATGCTCATTTTCAGGTTCAAAATCTTAATTAGGGGTTGTACCAGAACAGGTTTACATGGTTTAATTTTCAAAAAACACCATATTTTTCTCATACTGCACATTACTGCAGCTCCTCTTTTCACCCAATGTGTTGTACGCTCTGCTCTTGAGCTACGGAGTGGTGCATCTTAAGTGCAATTTATACTTCTGTGTCAAATCGAAGGCGTAGCCTCTGCATAGCCCCCTACCCTACAACATCACCTACAGCGTAGCCTGACGTGCACCTCCTCAAAAATGGAACGTCGAGTCGACGTAAGCTCTGTGATTGGTCGGCTGGGCAGCCTCGCAATGCCCCCCGAGCCGACAGGAAGTTCCCACGCTTTGAAGTAACTTTTACTAGTGGCCAAAACGGCGGCTGTAACACAGTGGATCAATATATTTGACCGTCACAACCTGAGCGAAATGACTCGTTTCACTATCAGAATGTGATCCACTTGGTCGATCACATTTGAAACGGCTATAAAAGCCGCACGTATACAGTTTTACCCCCATTCACGTTAGCGGAGCGCTAAACAGGAAGTTTGCGTGCTCAGCCGCCAAAAGTCAACACAGTGGACACTGTAGTGCTACTGCCGACTAGTGTTTGGGGGTGTAATTGCAGAATGACGGACACACCTAGCACAAGTATAAATGCATGGCTACGTGTGTAGCCTACGGCGTAGGTACGCACATAGACCCTAGGCAGGAGTATAAATGGGCCTTGTACAAAATCTTTGTTGGGAGTTGCACATGCGCAGTTCCCAGGTAAGGACTACTAGCCAATCAGAAGCAGAGAAGGGCGGGTCGTAAGAAAAAAGGTAGTGTGATCCAAATCAAAGCTGTTTAAGTCCACAACATCAATGTTCCACATCTTACCATATACAACTACAAAAGTCACCATATTTTAACTCAATTTTACATAAAAATTGGCTAAATAATTTGAACTTTTGCTCAGTAGCTTTCACATCAGGTGTAACATTAGCATTATAGCTTTATATATAGCTTATATAACTTTAGCTGTGTTAGCCAACGTTTACAACTCCGCACTTGAACAGTCTGTGAAGTTACATTTACATACATATACATACATTGCCGTATTTATGTAAAATATAATTCACAACCAATAACGCGTACTTACAGGTTGTGATTGCGAATTTCCAGGCCCAAACAGAGTCGGAGTTGCATCGTCTTTTAGGACTAAACGTTGAACTTTTGCGGGTGTTCTGACGATCTATGCTGCCTTGCCAAACAATGCTGCCATAGCGCCATAACTCTACTGGGCCCTGCTGCGTTTTCCATTGCAGATAGTACGTAGCTTGTCGTCATAGCAAGGGCACACACAACTGCCGCGACGTAATGATCAATGTGACACACACACACCAGCGACCCACACAGCTTTTGTCTTTTTTAAGTTAAACTTTTTAAGTTACCAGAACATAATAAGTTATAAATTAATGCAGGTTATTAGTGTGTTTGATCAGTGCAGTTGGTAGAGCTTAAAGTTTTTTTCTCTCTCTTGAAAAAATTAACTATGAAGAGACTGTTTCACAAGTTCGCAATAAAGCAGGCTGGCTCAGATTTAAGCCCAGGGGAAGGAGGTAAGTACAATTAATAATTTGTTCCAGGGCAGAAGAAAACCAGGAAACAGGAGTAAGTTAACAAAAAAAAGGGGGATTTATTTACAATATTTAACAAAAAGTGTTTAAATGCACAATCAATAGAAAACAACTCCCAAAAAGGGAAGCGAGCAACATGGGTCCTTTTTAAAGGGAACTAAGGTATCGGACAAAACACAAACGCAAAAGTAGTGATAGCTAACTGGCACACAAGCATCTTTCATATCCAGTGTATGAGAAGCACACAGTGCAAACAAAAACACAGTCAATCACTGCACTTAAACGAGGGAATCCCACTGTTTCCACTGCCGGTTACTGTCTCTCCCAACTGTCACACGCTCGCCGCAGACTCCAAACACCCGGAAACATGGTCTCTTTCGTTATAGACCACCGTACTCTCACACACAGCAGCTCCCTTTACTTTTTTAAAAAAAATTTCTTGACAAAAGCTTGGATCAAGGGATGACTTTCAATAGATCACAGCGAGGGAGCTGCTCTGCTCCAGAGTCAGGTCGTCTGCAAGTGATTTAGCACCAGGTTCTCCACAAACATGCGGTGCGAGATAGGAGAGGGGCGACCATCATCCAGCCGCACCTTACCAGCCCTTACACTCTCCACTGATTCAGAGATTGGAATCAGCCGCACTCCGCAGGTTGCTGGCTGCAGATTTGGGTGCGGGGTAAGGTCGACAACAACAACATCCCTTCTTCTTCTTCTTCTTCTTCTACTGGCTTTCCGGCAGACTAGATGCCTTACGGCATATTGCTGCCACCCACAGTTCAGTCTCGGTATCGCTTTATAGCACCTTCATTCTCAGAGGGCTAATCCTGTTGCAGATATAAAATCCATGACTGCTTCCACTATCCTTGATTGGTTCTCATGAGGATTCAAAATATCTCTCAATGTCACTGCTTGTAATCCATCTCCTGATACCTCAGAATACAGTTGTTCTCTTTGCCTTTTATACTGTTGACATTCCATAAACACATGATTAACAGTCTGTTGTTGATTGCAGGTTCTACAGAGCCCATCCTCATGTTTGCCTATCTTCGCTAGATCCCATGCAAATCCACAGTGTCCCAGCCTTAGTCTTGTCATAATTACAGCTTGTCTTCTGGATTTACCCAAGCAACTCTGCTCTGTCTTTACTTTGTTTTGTATTGCATAATAATGCCGGCCCTTTGTTTCCTTTTCCCACTGCCTCTGCCATACTACTATAGTGTTTTCCTTAATGACAGATCTACATTCAGTGACCCCAATACAAACTGCTAAATCAATATCTCTTTTCAGAGTCATTTTTGCTACCTTGTCTGCCACCTCATTCCCTTCTACCCCAACATGTGCAGGGACCCAGAGAAATCCCACTGACCCTCCAGCCTTTTCGATTTTATACAACAGAACCATCAGCTCCATAAACAGATCTGGCCGAGCTCCCATATTACTTCCTCCCAGAGTTTTTAACACTGAAGCCGAATCTGAGCATATTACTGCTCTCCTTGGTTGCACTTCCTCTATCCACTTTAGTGCCCATATAATAGAAGTTCTGTTGTATACACCGATACCCCCTCAGACAGTCGTTTAAGCTTTACATATTCATATTGTGGGATATAAAAAGCAAAGCCTGACTTCCCAGTTTGTGGATCTTGGGATCCATCTGTATATATCTGAAGATAAGTTCCCCACTGATTTTCCAGTCTTCGCTTTACCATATTGGGATACTCTGTGCCTTCATGATGTTTGATGTTATCCATTATACTAAGATCTATTTCTGGTATGGACATCAACCACGGTGGTACAACTGACCAGTACACTTGCGGGGCCACCCCTTCCTCCTTCAGTCCCAGTTCCTCAATTTTTTTTCTGATGTTAAACATAAAACATTCCTTCCTCCTTTTCCCTGATCCCCACTCCCACGCATTAATTAGAACTATTTTTGTAGGGTGTTCTCCTTTATGTGCCCATAATTTAACAATATACTGCATTGCCAATTTCTCCCGTCTAATTGACAATGGCATTTCCCCCATCTCTACCAACAAACTGGGACTGGAGTTGTACGGAGGGCCCCGCAACATAGTCTCAGTGCCTTAGCTTGTATTACTTCCAGCCTCTTTAAATGTGTATCAGCGGCTGTCCCATAACACACACATCCATAATCCAGTCTAGATCTTATCATTGCCCTGTAGATCATTAGTTGAGTATCTCTGCCTGCACCCCATGTGCTACCTGAGAGGGAACGCATTACATTTATACCTTTTCACACTTATTTACAACATTATCTATCTGCTTTTTCCATGTTAGCTTCTCATCCAAATGCACCCCAAAAATTTGAACTCTTTAACCCTCTCAATTGCTTGTTCATACAAAAATAAACCACCACATTCAGTTTTCTTATTACCAAATATTATATACTTTGATTTCTCCACTGATATCCTCAACCCCCACTTTTCACCCCAACTAGTTACTTTGTTCAGAGCTACTTGCATTTGCTCAGTTATTTGTTTGACATTCCTGCCCCTTTTCCAGATGGCCCCATCATCTGCAAAAAGAGATTTTCCAAAACTATTCCCAATTTCTTCAAATATATCATTTATCATAATATTGAAAAGGACTGGGCTTATCACGCTACCCTGAGGAGTTCCGTTATCGATACCTGTACCAGCTGATAAAGCATTTGCAACCCTAACTTGAATTCTCCTGTCCTTCAAGAAGTCTTGTATCCAGTTAATCATCCTCCCTCTGACTCCAGCCTCATATAGTTTTATGACAAGCCCCTCCTTCCATAGCATGTCATACGCCTTTTCAATATCAATAAACACCGCCATTAATACTTCTCTATTCACCATTGCTTTCTTTATATCACTGTCAAGGGACGTAACGGCATCCATGGTACTTCTCCCTCTACGGAATCCACTTTGTACTGATGTAAACCATCCCTTCTTCTCTAACTTATAAACCAATCTGTCTGTAACCATCCTTTCCATTATTTTACATAGGACTGATGTCAGTGCAATGGGCCTGTATGATCCTGCCTTATAAGCGTCTTTCCCTGGTTTCAATATTGGAACCACCAGTGCATGCTTCCATGTGCTAGGTAGAATTCCCTCTTGCCATATGTGATTCATTAAGGCCAAGATTTCCTCCAAAACTTTGTCACTAAGATTCTTAACAATCTCATAGCTAACACCATCCTTTCCCGGGCTGTTTTCCTTCCTTTTCCAATTGCCCTGTGCAATTCTTCTAATGAGAAAAATAAATTACCCACATCAGAATTATCATTATTTATCTCAAGTTTGTATCGATTTTGCTCTAATATCTCATTTTTTTCCTTATACCTGCTTCACCAATGTTAGCTCCACTGTGAACAGCTCTAAAGTTATTTTCACATAGCTTTGCTTTATCCAAATCACTTGTAGCAAACAATCCTCCCTCCTCTAAAACTGGCATTTTCCTTTTCCTATACTTCCTGCCATACGATGTACTGCCGCCATATTTCTGTTACTGCAGTCTCTGCCCCTAGTTTTCCACAGTATTTTCTCCAGCACTCTTTTTTGCAGTCTTAATCACTCTGCGTGCTTTGGCTCGCAGTCTTTTATTCTACTGCTTTATCTTCTGTTGGATGTTTCCTCAATGCTCTATACCACAATTCCTGTCTCTTACTGCTTTATCACAGTCCTTGTTCCACCATGGCACACTAATTTTCCTTTAGAACACTTCTTTATCGGGATAGATTCAATTGCACTTTTCATAATTTTCACATAAGCTGCTATTCCATTCCTCTATTGTCCCTTCCTCATTTACTTCCTCTATAGTTTTGTTACACTTTTCAGAAAAAATGCCCAATCTGCCTTACTATAATTAAAAAGTTTGGTTACCCTGTTCACTCAATAAAGTTTTCCCAAACCTCAATAATATTGGGTAATGATCACTCCCTATTGTATATCTGTCCAAAGAATCCCACTCTCCAACCCTAGCTAGTTCACTGGATGCTAATGCCAAATCTATATGAAACATTTCCTGTTCTAATATCAAATCTAGTTGGCCTGCCATCATTTAAACAAACTAATCTCCACCTGTCCATAAATTCCTCTATAGTGCTCCCATTATTATCTTTTATTCTGCTACCCCAAAGAGGGTTGTGAGAGTTAAAATCCCCACCCAAATGACGGTGCCCTATTGTTCCATAACCCACTCCAACTCGCTTAGATTTATTTGCAAACAAGGATTATACATGTTATTATGTTAATCCACCTGTGCTGTCCCCAAACTC
This sequence comes from Micropterus salmoides, assembly GCF_014851395.1. Classification (NCBI taxonomy): domain Eukaryota; kingdom Metazoa; phylum Chordata; class Actinopteri; order Centrarchiformes; family Centrarchidae; genus Micropterus; species Micropterus salmoides. Next base: position 28,107,996 of record NW_024040263.1, read on the forward strand.
TTACTATAACACATTCTAGTTTAGACATTATCTCTACATTTGATACTGTACATCTGATCTTATAAATGTTGCACACCCTCCCCCAGACTTTCCTTTTCTATCATATCTGTTACTTTCATATCCAGGAATCACAAAATCTAAGCATGGTTTAAGCCAAGTTTCCTGAATACATATCACCTCTGGTAGATCCTTAAATTCATCAACAAATCTCTTAAGTTCCTGTCCATTAGCCATCAAACTCCGTGCATTCCATTGTAAGATGTAAAACATCAGCAATTTAACTATCATCATTTATGTCCATGTTTTTTCCCCAGTACATTCCTCATTACTGTCAGTGATCTTTGTTTTCCCCTACCTCTTTCGTAAACTTCCAGTTTCTGTCTCATATACTTGTGCAACTCTTCAGGACCCATATATGCCTCTTCCAGAAATCTCTCTGCAGCATCCACCACCACTTTAATAACGTCAGATCTTCTGGTTTGGTCTCTAACTGCCCACAGAACATCTACCATGAATGCCAGGAATGACTGGGTTCCCCCAATCTGCCTCACTTTCTCCCTATCAGGTGGGAATCAGAAGGTACTTCAAATACCACTGTCTGGAAGGTTCCCCCGTTCCCCTCACTTTCTTCAGGGCATCTGCATATGATATTTTGCCTTCAACTCTCAATTTCTCTACTCCCACAGCTCTAACATGATGCTCAACCCCTAAATGAAGATACATGATTTCCGCCACAGTTACAGCACTTGACTATATCAGCTTTACATTGAATAAAGTCATGGCTTCCTCCACACTTCCCACATCTTTTTTTCCCTCCGCATGCTGCTGCTACATGGCCATAGCGTTGACAATTGTAACAACGCAGTGGGGGTACGAATATACTGTCTTACTGGCAAGCTAATATATCCAAGGCTGACCCTTGCTGGCACAATATCTTGCTTGAATGTTAATAGCACAGCAGTACCGGTTTCTTTGAATCTCCGTACAGCTTCAACCTCAGCTCCCTTTAAATTCTTCAAGATGTCACTCTTCTATCTCAAGGCTTACATAGATCACTCCTTTAGCATTTTTAGCCTGACCAGGATAAAACATTCAACAGGCCTGTTAAGCAAATGCCGAACTTTAAGGGCATTCAACCTCTGATTATCATTCTGCAAAAAACAAGTATATTCATTCATCATTTTAACATTTAGAACTTTTCCCATTTTGTTTTTAGCCTCCGATAGTCTGAGTGGGTTTAAGGCTTTGTCACTTTTATCTTTGAATTTAACTATCATCCTAAATCCACCCTCCTCTTCAGATCTTGGCATTTTCCTTGTGCTTTGGGACTCGTCACTCTACTTCCACTTCCATTGTCAGATCTATCTCTTTTTCAGATTGTCTGGACTTTTTGTCATTACCCAGCCCATCACTAGTTTCCCCTTCGGCGGCATAGCCATCCCTCGTTGGGGAGCTGCCTGCTGCTTCAGCTCACAACACAAACTCTCACAGGAGATGCCAATTGAGATATCAACTACTTGTCCCTTGTAAGATTAATGAGTCACAAAGTAATTTGAATCGCCCTCCAAACCGTACAACTCCTCCTAGCCGTGAATCATCCAGTCTTCCGGCAAACCACAACAACATCCCATACACACATTAACGTTTTATATCCAGTCTATGGTCGTAACACTGGGCCAAACCAAAACATTCAATTCATTCGATATGAGCGATTTGAGGGTCTCCTCCAAACTTGGACTGATCCTCGTTTTTGCTGTAATCTGATTGGCTCAACGGCGCCGATCAAAGGAGTTTACTTTCCATCCGGTTAGTGTGACAAGTGCAATAGAGACGGTAAATATTGATATATTTGAATATTTGAATTTAAGAGAAAAAATGTTGGCACAAGAGGTATTTGTAACTATTTTAGCCTTCTAACTGACTGGGAAATAAAGATGTTTAGCTAAATAAGTATTATCATTGATGCACTCATCAACCAAAATCTATTTAAATTAGCACTTTGAGATTTCCCTGAAATGTAAAGTGCATTATAAATAAAATTTATTATATTATTATTAATTAGAATATTTTAAATGCTTATCACAGCAAATATTGATGTGATTCCTTTTGATTAATTACGAAACTACAAACAAGTTACAAAACTTGTAATTAATTAGATACATTTTTTAACCTCATTGCTCCAGCTCCATACTTTACATTCAGACATGACACCGATCTTGATCTTCTCATCTAACTTTCAGCAAGAAAGCAAAAAGCAAATTTTCTAAAATGTCAAACCATTCCTTTAAGTCTCCTTAAAAAAAAAAATCATCCTAATGAACATAACATAAAAAGGATTGCAATTCTCCATTAGCTTTACAGATACACTGAATTAAAAGAACTAAAGAAACCTCATTTCAAGACTTGACTGATTTTCCCACCACCTCACATTACCTTAAGGCATTTCTCGAACTTTGCTAATAAAGTTATTGACAACACTAACTGCAGGTCATTATTCTGCATTGATTTAAAACGAAAACATCAGTGTGGCAAGTCTAGTCAGTTTTAATTAGAATTTCCAAACAATAGCATACATGCTTCGAATTGTATCATAGTCAAGATTTAGTTAGCAATAAACTGTGGAAAAGCTGTGAACAAAATGACAACATTGAACATTTGCCCGCGACCCTGTATGCAGGATAAGTGGTTGACGATGGATGGATGGATGAACATTTGCATGTAACATCTACACATCAGAAAGAAAGACTGAAGAGGGTGAGTTTGACAACTCTACATTTATTGCTTGTTTTCTGAAATGACAGGACAAAGAAAATATCTTGAATCAAAATTATGCATCATGATTCAATAGCAGTCAAATGTAAATTCAAAATATGTACAATTTCTTAAGATGTTTACAATTGTAAGGATGGATGGGTCAATATTGTCTAGCATTACACCTACATCTTGGTTGAATGTAGTGAGATCTTTGTGAAAATGGGACACAAGCTTCCGTTAAAACCCCCCCCCAAAAAACAATGAAGCCATTAAAACTGTTTTGTATTACAGCATGATTCGAGACAATAACAAAATAAGACAAGGTTAAATGTCAGCTTAACTCAGACTTTAATTTGTTTAGCCATTTTATCAGCACTGGAAAGTAATGTAAGGACATAAATGGACGTGGGTTTTGTGGGGAAATTGAAAATCTGTCAACTTGAGTGAAATGTGTGTTTGAGGTTACATTCACTGGCTTTTGGGGGATCAAACAGACTGCAAAAACTTTCCAATGGTTAAAGTCAAAGCTAGAAATCTGCTTCCTGTCCAATGTGAATGCACCTTTCCTTTTTAGAGGTGGCAATTGCAAAAGCAGGGAAAAGCAATGCAATGAAAGAACCAAAATTGTTTTAATTCAAATTATTAACATTTTTACAGTTAACAATACACTAATACTTACAATTCAATAATTTTTCATACATTTATTGTATCTTTCAAAATCACACTGTAACAGCTGTCCAAATGTTTGCTTTCACAGTTGCGTCTTGTGGAAACAGTAGAAAACTGTTTCAATATTTAAACAGCAAGAGATTTATACATATCTGCTGACAATATTATAAAATGCCTCCACTTTTCTTTACCATGTGAAGAGCACACAGTGCCCTGAAGAGATTTGGTACCACTCATAGCTGTGCATTAAACACGGAGTTGGAGCCCAGAGACAATCCATTTATCTTAACATAAAGACTGGGACCAGAGTGAAAGTTAAAAAACAAACAAAAAAACGTTTTTGCTTCATCTGTACAATTTAAAATCAAAAATGTATGTTTTTACAATTTAAACAAAGCTTTAGAGGATCTGCATCTTCCAGTCTTTACACTAAGCTACTCGCCTCATTGCTCCAGCTCCATACTTTACATTCAGACACGACACCGATATGATCTTCTCATCTAACTTTCAGCAAGAAAGCAAAAAGCAAATTTTCTAAAATGTCAAACCATTCCTTTAAGTCTCCTTAAAAAAATAAATAATAAACAAAGAAATCATCCTAATGAACATAACATAAAAGCATGCAATTCTTCATTAGCTTTACAGATACACTGAATTAAAAAAATTATTCTCACATTACAGACTTTCCTTCTCTCATTATTAAAACCATTACTATTCTCACTGGAATAGGGTGTCATCTTGGATGTCCATCTCTCATTGGACTTTATGTACATTTTTAACATGTTTTTTCAGGGGCCTGACTGTGTGAAGTTCTTGGGCAATGAGGGCAGGAATGTGTTTCTCCCCTGTGGATATATTTGTGCCTTTTCAGGTTGTTGAAGTCTAAAAATCCTTTCCCACAGTATGGGCACCAGTGTCTCTTTTCCCCATTGTGCCCCTTAAATGCATATTTAGTTCCACCCTTCTTGCAAATTTCTTTTCACAGAGGTTGCAATGGAATGGTTTCTCTCCAGTGTGGATCGTATGTGGGCTTCCACATCTCGTTTTGTGAAGAATCCCTTGTACAGATCTGGCAGACAAAAGGTTTAATCTGCTATGCACCATCTGGAGGTGTTTGGTGAGGCCAAACTGTAGACAAAGCCCTTCCCGCATGCTGGCAGATATGGATCCTACCATTGCGGTGCACCCGGCCATGCCGTTTAAGACCTTGGAGTCCGAAACGCTTCCCCACAAGCTTCACGAGAAAGGTCGGCGACCTGTGTGAAGGCTAACAT
>NW_024040263.1:28113192-28140803 GCF_014851395.1 Micropterus salmoides
CATTTTTACAGTTAACAATACACTAATACTTACAATTCAATAATTTTTCATACATTTATTGTATCTTTCAAAATCACACTGTAACAGCTGTCCAAATGTTTGCTTTTCACAGTTGCGTCTTGTGGAAACAGTAGAAAACTGTTTCAATATTTAAACAGCAAGAGATTTATACATATCTGCTGACAATATTATAAAATGCCTCCACTTTTCTTTACCATGTGAAGAGCACACAGTGCCCTGAAGAGATTTGGTACCACTCTCATAGCTGTGCATTAAACACGGAGTTGGAGCCCAGAGACAATCCATTTATCTTAACATAAAGACTGGGACCAGAGTGAAAGTTAAAAAACAAACAAAAAAACGTTTTTGCTTCATCTGTACAATTTAAAATCAAAAATGTATGTTTTTACAATTTAAACAAAGCTTTAGAGGATCTGCATCTTCCAGTCTTTACACTAAGCTACTCGCCTCATTGCTCCAGCTCCATACTTTACATTCAGACACGACACCGATATTGATCTTCTCATCTAACTTTCAGCAAGAAAGCAAAAAGCAAATTTTCTAAAATGTCAAACCATTCCTTTAAGTCTCCTTAAAAAAATAATAATAATAAACAAAAGAAATCATCCTAATGAACATAACATAAAAGCATTGCAATTCTTCATTAGCTTTACAGATACACTGAATTAAAAAAAATTATTCTCACATTACAAGACTTTCCTTCTCTCATTATTAAAACCATTACTATTCTCACTGGAATAGGGTGTCATCTTGGATGTCCATCTCTCATTGGACTTTATGTACATTTTTAACATGTTTTTTCAGGTGGCCTGACTGTGTGAAGTTCTTGGGGCAATGAGGGCAGGAATGTGGTTTCTCCCCTGTGTGGATATATTTGTGCCTTTTCAGGTTGTTGAAGTCTAAAAATCCTTTCCCACAGTATGGGCACCAGTGTCTCTTTTCCCCATTGTGCCACCTTAAATGCATATTTAGTTCCACCCTTCTTGCAAATTTCTTTTCACAGAGGTTGCAATGGAATGGTTTCTCTCCAGTGTGGATCCGTATGTGGGCTTCCACATCTCGTTTTGTGAAGAATCCCTTGTTACAGATCTGGCAGACAAAAGGTTTAATCCTGCTATGCACCATCTGGAGGTGTTTGGTGAGGCCAAAACTGTAGACAAAGCCCTTCCCGCACTGCTGGCAGATATGGATCCTACCATTGCGGTGCACCCGGCCATGCCGTTTAAGACCTTTGGAGTCCGAGAAACGCTTCCCACAAAGCTTGCACGAGAAAGGTCGGCGACCTGTGTGAAGGCTAACATGGCTTTCCAGGGCAGCACTGCTGCTGAGTACGCGGCCGCACTCCCCGCACTGGTTCTTCAACAGACGCCTACCAATGACCGATAAAGGCTGTAATGGCGATACAATGGGTGGTCCTCTCAAAGGTATGGGGTGGAGAGAAACACTGGGGGGGTACACTACTGTATTATTCCGGGATCTTGGAGACCTTGGGGATCTTGTCTCTTTCTTTACAGTTAAGAGAGATGACCGTTTTCCTCCTGTTGGAGGTGTTCTACTGGATGGCAATCGCGGAGGAGTCCACACAGCCGTACATTTTTTCACAGCCTCACAGCTAGCGCGATTCTCTACTAACTGGCTTGTTTTAGCTCCGTTCAGCAATTTCGATTGATTCGATTTTTTTATTTTGGCTATCTTTTTGGCCTTTGCAGCTTTAGCTAACTTCTTAGCATTCACCTCTCTCAAATTCTTTCTCAGACCGGTACCACCTTGATTTAATCTGGGTTTCTTGGCAGGAGTGGATTCCCCAGTATTTCTAGGACTGACACCATCTTTAGCCAATTTAGGCCACCTAACAGTTGGGGAACTACTTTCACACTTAGTGTTTTTAGTACCAACACCATCTGTAGTAATGCTGAACCTCCTAGGACTGAAGGAATTGGATTCTCTTTTAATCTGTGTTGAGCTAGAACCATCTTTAGGTAAGGTACAACTCCTACGGCAGAATGAAGTCGATTCATTTGTAGACATTTTAGGGCTTGTGCCATTTTTATTGAAACTAGATTGGGTCTTTTCAGGACTAGCAGCATCTCTACTTGCACCATCTGTACTTGAACTAGTCCTCTTAGGTCTCACAGAAGTAGTTTTAGTATTGTTAGGGCTACCACCAGTTTTTGTATTTTTGGGGCTAGCGCCATTCCTAGTTGAACTAGTCCTCCCAGGATGCACAGAAGTGTTTTTGGTCATTTTAGGGCTGACAGAGTTTTTAATTGCACTAGATCTCCTAGGATTCACAGAAGTGGATTTTTTATTTTTGGAGGCTACACCATCTGTACCAGTCCTCCTAGGACTCACAGAAGTTGATTTTTTATTTTTGGAGCCTACACCATCGGTACCAGTCCTCCTAGGACTCACAGAAGTTGATTTTGTATTTTTGGAGCCTATACCATCTCTACTTGAACCAGAAATCCTAGGACTCTCAGGAGTGGATTCACTATTAGCATTAGACCTCCTAGAACTGACACAAGTCGGTTCACCAACAATCTTCTTAGGGTTAACCACATCTTTACATAATCCTGATCTCCTAGGACTAATGGAAGTGGGGTCGTTCGTTGTCTTTTTTAGAGATGTAACATCTTCCACTGCTCCTGGCATTTCTGGGCTTACAGTAATAGGTTCACTAGTTGTGTTTTTATCATTTGGACTGTGATTCTCTAATCTAGGTTTCTTTTGGCTTGCAGCGGGATTTGTTTCTGCACGTGATGCTAGATTTGTTTCACTTCTTCTAGCTTGCAAGTGGGGTTTGAGGTAACTTCGGAGTCTGGACATTTTTTGTAACCTTTCCTTGTCACTGGTGCTGGTCTCCGCACAGGAACCTCTGGCACTTACAGAGTCATTAGAGGTGGCCTATAAAACAAGGAAAGAAGAAAAATAAATGTTGCAAAGCAATCACAATACTTGTTGCAGTAATTTCAGTTAAATATGATAAAAAAAAAAAAAGAATATTAATTTAATATTCAGTATAGCTATATAATTTGCAAATTGGACACATTTCAGAATCTCTCCCTCAGTTTCAACATAACTTGCATAAAGATTTAACATAACTAAAAATGTGGTCAACCACCTAGCCGCTGTGTGCCTTCCTCAAAAAGGTGAGTAACAAAACAATTAATCAATAGTCACATTCTTCATTAAAAGGTACCCACTACAGGCTGGCGGCTGTATGTGTAGTAAGCAAAACAAATATTAAATTTATCCACACGGCACATTTACCACTACATTACCTTTTTTGGATCTTGTACAACAGGTGACACTGCCAGCTGTGCCAGAAACTGTGCTTTAGTCATCTGCAAACGAGGGTGAGCTGAGTCCTTGGGAGTGACAGAGGTTAGATGAATGATGGCAGAAGATTGTTTTTCTTCAATTGCTGGGTCATTAGGTAACGCACAATCTTGCACTGCAGGGCTGATCAGTTCCTCGTCCAAATCAGAAGTAGGTTCACCAGCTGTACCAGATATAGCTGAAGGCTCAGTCACGTTAATAGCTGGTGCTGACACTTCGGATGATGTAGATGGCTGCACATTCTTGCTGTTGGGGGACTCTTCCAAAGTGGTGCAGTTTTCAGAGGGCAATGATGCCTTCTCTTGAATATCATTTGGTTCTTCTGACATTTGAGAGGTTTTTACAGAAACAATAACTGGAGATTCTTTTAAACTGGGACAAATGTCAGTGGATAACACAAGTGTCTCTGATGGTTGTGTAGATATGACCACAGATGATGGTTTCGCATGTGTGGTACCTTCATTCAAAATGGACTGAGTTGTAGAAGATCCATTTGTATGCAGTTTTGAGACTAAGACTGATTCTTCAGTTGAAATTGGAAATGGGAGCCTGGTTAATCTGACCACAGCAGATTGTTCTAAAGTTGGTGGTACCGCTGGAGTCTTGGAGGTTGGCACTAGCCCAGCTGACTTTAAAGTGGAACAGGTTTCTGTAGGGACATTTATTGTTTCAGAAGCAGAGGCAGTTTGTTTGGGAGAGTCCAAGTTGTCCGATGCATCAACCTTCCTTTGAGACAATATTGTGACCACTTCATCTGAAGCGGGTTGTGTATCCACAGAAACACTTAACTCCTGTGATGAAGAGACCAACTGCGACGATGACACTTTAACAGGAGCAGATGATTTGGCTGACTCCTGCTTTGATGTCGGAACAGTCGTCTGTGATTGACAGTTTGTTGGTGCCACAACTGACACCTGTCTTGGGATTATAATTGTTATTTTTGGGGGTGGTAGAGTCCCAGACTGTGGGTTTGTTGATGTGCTGGTCGACGGTGAAGACGAAAGCGGCTTGCTGGTCGTAATATATATTGTATTCTGAGGAACAGAGGAAAAGGAGGGTTTTCCGAGAGGTACGGCTGCAGCTTTAGAGCCTGAAAGTATCCTACTATTCTGTGTAGCAACAGCTGTTGAGACCGCAGGAAGCCGGGCGGGAGGCTGTGCTACAATTTTATGAGGCATTAATGAGGGTACTGATCTTGACACGACAATTATTTTATGAGGCATTGTGTTAGTCAGTTGACTGGTCGATACTGATGTTAATAGAGGAAGGGGAGAGCCCAACTGTGATTGCACACTTGTTTGAGTTGCAGAAGTTGATGAAGGCATTATAGATGTGGTAGTATTGGATACAGTGACCATATGCTGTTTTGATAGGACAACATTGATGTGGGCCAGAGCTGCATTGGTTGGAGTGGCATCTGTAGTCTGAGGAGCGGCACTACGTTTCTTTATTGTCGACTGTGTTGTGGACAGCTCAGTTATGGGTAGATTGCTTGCAGCTCCAGGAGTTCCAACAGGAGATGCTGGAGTTTTTTGTTTAGCTGGGACCTCGTTCATAATTTGTAAGGTACCCACACTTGGAGAACACTGGGTTTGGGGTGGTGCTGCCATTCTTTGTGGAACGGAGAATGTATTTTCTACCGTTGACTGATTCATGGCTTCAACTAATAACATTGCATCCTGAAGAGTTACAGAGGTGCGGCGTTCTCTGGGATGAACAAACTCAGCTGATGAAGTGTTTAGTGTTTCAACTATAGAGGAAACTTTAGTGGATGGAGCCTGAAGGTCCCCTTTTTTTATTTCTGTTGAAGGTTGTGGAGATTTAGATGTTTTTTTCTTTTCAGAGGAACATCTTCTACTGAAAGATGCTACCGAAACCGCCAGGGTATCAACCTTATTGTGCTCTATGTCTTTTACAGCAGTGTTTGCTTTCTCCCGGACTGATGAAGTGATAATGGATGAAGCTTCTTTAGGCTGAACTGGGGATGCTTCTGGAGGCTCGGATGAAGTGATGTTCAGTGTACCAACCTCAATCTCTTCCACTGTTGTTGTAGGGGGATTTTTCACTTCTTGCTCTGTTGCAATATAAGATGATGGTGACTGAAGGATTTTTTTCACAGACTGTTGTTTTGCTTTCTTTGGTGGCCGTCCTCTTTTGCGTCGTACTGGCAAGTCAGGCTGGGAACTAACCTCAACTTCTGCCACGTCATTTTTTAATTTATCCCAGGCTTCTCCTTTGTTGAGTGGCGTGGATTGTGCCAACTGTTCCTCTGTAGATTCCACTACTGCACACTGCTGCAGAGTAACATCATTTTTCTCATTTACTTCGTCCTCTCTTTGATATTGTTGAGGGACCACCAATGGCTGCTCTTTTTCAAGGGGTTCAGCCTCCGATTTATACTGAGCAACCATTAATGGGTGTTTTTCAGATGGTATGAGTTCTCCCTGTGTCCCAATTTCTGATATCTTCAGACCGACTTCAGACTCTTCTTCAATGTCATCTTTAATTGCAGCGAGTGAGATGACTAATGAATGCTCTAGCTCAGAAGATTGGCTCTGGGCTCCTTGTAAACCACTATCCATTCCCAAACAAGGTGATTTTAGGGCCACTTCGGTCTCTTCAACTTTTTGAGGCAAGGGCCCACAAACAGAGGCCTGTGGTGAATCTAGGCACAGCAGTGAGAGAGACATCACATAGGAAACAGGAGAAGAAAAAAAGAAAACAAAGGTGAGAATGGTGCTGGAATCCTTAACAAAAGGTTGTGGGTTTCTTAATTCTTAATAATCTTACAAATTATTAGGGCTGCCCCCTAATAGTTGACTAAACAATTCGTCACTGAAAAGATTCTTAATCAACCAACCTTTCATTAGTTGGTTAGTCACAGAGCCTGCCCTTTGTCAAACTCCATTCGGAAACTGCAGCTTGTCACCAGGACTTAAGTATCTGTGGATTGTTGCAACACAGACCTTTTTCTTGTAACACAGCATTCACTTACTGGCACTGTACCAACTGTACTAGACGCAAGTAGCAAGTTAGTGGTCCCATTGGCTGACTGTACCCGGACTAAGTTTGTCTACACCGCCCGCACAGGAGCTTTGGACCATCGGGAGGAGGAGGTTTTCATGCCCAGGGTGGGGTAAGCAGTAGGGGATGCTACTGAAGAGCGGCGCCGGAAAGTGTGGGCAACTGTAACAGTCTCAGCAGTCTCTCAGTAAGCATGGCCGGATCAGGACCAAACACAGTCTAAGATGCCCGACGGAGGCCCGTCTGACTATGACAGTAGGGCAAAAAAAGATTCCTCAAGTAACTTGTGTACTAAAAATTATTTATTCAAATTATTTGCATCGAGGCTTGGTTTAATCCATATAACTATATACATCTCACTGTGTTTTGCATGGATGATTATTACTGTCGAACAACGCACTTAAGCTTTGTGTGATCAGAGACTGTTCAGAGTGTCTTTGGTGTGATTTGACAGTACGCAATATTCAATAAATGTTGGATTTTATTCACTTGAAACATACAGGAATGCATGAAAGAGGTTTATTTTGTTGAGGAAAAAGGACTGGAAAGAGCTTCTACTTGTGTTTTTTACTAATATTTACTCGTGAAAATTTGTTGAAATTTTTTTTATCATAATTGTTTTGAATGTTCTACCTCATCTTTGTGAAGTGATGCACTGTTTGGCCTCAAGTGTTGCCCATAAAGAGTTCAAACCACAATTAACCATCAGGTTTCTTCAACTAACTCACTCAGAGGCAAAAATCAGCCTTTAAACTCGAAAAAACAATTTGATACTTATCGTGATAATTATCGATATCGAAAGATATGAAACTTTTTATCATGATAACATTTTTGTCCATATTGTCCAGCCCTAACATCATCCATCATGTTGATAACTCCGTGAAGATTTGTTCTTGTGAAGATGGAAGTTATCTTTTCCCGTGTTTTGAATGACACGTGTACTGTGTTGAAAATAAATTGAAATAAATTCAAATGTTCAGTCTTCTTGCTGGTTGTTTCGACAAATTCAGAATCCTAACCACTTTTGAGGTTAGCATTATCGTAAATGGGCGGCTTGCATCACGCCCATTGTAAAATATATATTTTAAAGGCTCACTATTACGGTTTTTATCTGTAATATAGCCCAGTGTAAACAATGTGCGATGACTAGTTGACTTATGGATTGAACTAACAACAAGTAATCGACCACAACATTTTTTGGGACAGCCCGACAAATAACTTTAGTTTAATTTTTAATTCCTCACCTGCTTTATCGCTCAAGACTTGCCCACAGACGACAGCGGACTCAACTTCCTCTTCCTTCAAGACAGACTGCAGAGAAGAATCATCGTAAGAGTCACGTAAAGGGGTGGCAAAAAGTCCAATTTTGAGTAGACTCAAATGGGAAAATAAATGTATTTGCTGTTAAGATACACGCACCTCCTGTTTTACCAGTATAAATGCCATTTGAGAATTTTCTTCTCCATACGTGTCATTGTTGTGCCCCTGCAAAGCATACTCCTGATAACCGCATCGTTGCTCTTGGTTTTGCAATGATGAGTGCCTCAATTGTTGACATTGCTCAACCAACATCATGCGTACAGGAACAAGGTCTGTAAACAAACACACAGAAAACAGGACAACTGGTCATTTTTTAAGACTATGGTCTTCAAAAAAAAGGTACTATAACTTAAACTGCTGAATCCACAAATGCTGTTTGTTTGGACTTCAGGCTGCTTGATTATGGCAAAAATCACAATTACAATTATTTTGGTTAATATTGAGAACGATTAATATGATGGAAGCATAATGAATTTATTTAACTGTCAATTTACTGAAAAGAAAATGTCTAACAGTGGCTTTATATGAACTTTAAATTTAATTCAACTGAAAAACAACAAAAAAAAAGTATTTCTTCTTACCACCACCACCAGGGCTAAACCATTAATCATTTTCAAATCGAAACTGCGATTTCAAAGAACACGATTAGCTAATCATGAAAACTGCGATTAAAATGTAGTTACAGCGCATCTGACCCAATTGTTGATTTTAATTGTTCTTTATCTTCTGTGAAAGCACATTGTACTCTGATAAGTGCTCTACAAATAATAGCGGTGCGCCGATCAGGATCTTTTGGGCCGATCACCGATTGCTGAAAGCAGTATCGGCCGATACCGATCACTGGGTCTATTTGGAGCCTTTTATTTATCGTGTAGCATTATACAGTATACTGTATATTTATTTAACTGGTCCTAAAACAATGTATTAAGTGTTAAAGTTAACATATGATAAAGTATCATGAAATGCCAACTGTTTATTTTATTGCCAGGAAACATGGGCAACAAATTCAGCTCAATCTGTCTTAGAGACTTAAACCATAGCAGCCTTTGCCTGGTTACTGTGAACATGTTATAACTTAAATATAGCTTTACTGTGGAATAAACTACAAAAACAGAACAAACAGCATCTTTATAAATTTACTACAACCATAAAAACTGCAACAAAAAAGGCTGTAGCCAAAATATTTAGGAGATAAAGAAGCACAGGCATCATGATTCCCTTATGAAAATAAGGAAAATTTAAATAAATAAAAGTACAATTTAAATTCCATATTATACTGTTAGTATATATTGTTATTACTTAGCCTACTATATTCATTATAATTTCAAACGGTTTACCATTATTAGGCTATAGGCCTTATATCATTTCAGTGGATTGTTTTCATTTTTTATCCTTGTGCACGAAGCACAGTCTACATCTTTTATATACTGCTGCCGACTTTACCAAAGGAGACAGTAGCAAACACTTTAAATACGGCCAGAGGGTTTTTATTTGATTTTGTAAAAGGTTTAAAATATGGGAGATTTACAGGGAAACATTTAACGGGAGGATACCGGGTGAGAACGGAAAAATATGGGGAGAATCTTGGGGGAAAAGGGAGGGTTGACATGAGAGGAGTAGAGAGAGGAGTGGGGTAATGTGAGGCTACATCCACTGCTACGGTTTTAAAACACTCATCTAGTGGCCGTTTAGGGGTAGCCTTTACTGGGCATGCGCGTGCCAGTGTAAACATGAAGCAGATGGTCTACTCCGCAGTAGCAGACGATTTAGCGAAAGAAGAAAGTAATACAGACGAAGTACCACACTGGGCATTTTTTTTGCATTGACCGACAACGGCGTTGAACTGTTACTGAAAGTAACACGGGAGTACAGAGAGACGGCAGCGGAAAACAGACTGGGAGTTGTCGCAAAGTAAATGCAGCGACATGCATAGTAGGCTAACTGTTAAGTGTTTTACACAGTACATATATATATATAATACAATAACAAAACTAAAACTCTGTAAGTAGTATCGTGTTTTTGCTTTGTATGACTGATAAGACCAACTCACAAAGCCAAATTCAGATTCACTTTATTAGCCATTTGCAGTATAAAACCACATTGGAAAAGAATATGCAAGAAGCTTAAAGTGCAATGTCAAAGACCTAACATAAAACAGACAAAAAAATGTGAGTGTGTGTTATCGTTTATCTGTTTTGTCCACCGGGTCAGCAGTGTTTTCAAACAAACATCTTCTGATTCACTGTTTTAATCTGGATGGGAGGCGTTTTGTAATGAAAACAGAGCGAGAGAGAGGCAGTGAGGCTCTGTGAGTGGCGCTGCTCTTTGCATAAGGAAACTCACACTGAAGGATCAGTCCGTCTCTGCCTGATGCGCTGAGTGTCTATTATACTCCGGTTGCGGGTGGCGTGTGTTTGAGATGAGCACAGCCGCAACAGTTTCACATGATCGCTCATGAGCGACACACACACACGCCACCCGCAACAGTTTCACATGATCGCTCACGCATGTTGTTCCACTTGTCTGATTGCTGCTCAACTCTAAATGTAAATGATTAAGTGGGTGCATTAATCCCTTCTTGTCTGAGAAGGACTCTGCTAGCTAGCTTTGAAAACCGCTCAGACCGTGTCGTGAAACATTCTAGCTGCCGTTGAAAATTTGTCTGTCGAGTATTGCATCATCTGATTGGCTTTTCTTATAGGCCTTTTTAGCGACCACCGATCAAAGTAGTTAAAGCCATTATCGGCTGATTACGATTGGTGACCGATCGATCGGAGCACCCTTAACAAATAGTTATTATTCAAGTCTCCTCCCTCTCTTAGTGCTGCACTTGGGTCTGCTAGCCTAGCCACCAAAGTTTTGGTAATAAAAACTTGTTTTAGTTAGCCTACACTTAGAGAATAAAGCAACAGAGCTCTCTCTCACACAGTGAACAATGTTACTTTATTAACCGATAGACATTGTAATGATTAATTCATACAATAAAGAACTGATTTATTTTCTCCTTGTAACATTTTAAATATCTTAATATAATTGTTTTATTTGATTTTCCCAGTAAACAGATAGAGTGCTATTTGCTGCTGCATTTTTAAAAATACAAAGACAGGGCGGAACTTGTTGCAGATATTGATTGGCTTATACAGTAACTTAGCCTATAACGCTGAATGTGACCGCTCCCACCCAGTCATGCGGACTGTGTGCGGACTGATTCCAGCTCCCATTGATTGCACACTGGGGCTGGACCGGGACTAAACACAGCCTCAGAGACTGACATAGGCCAGTCTGACGACAGGGAATACAGTGCCAAAGAGATTTTCTTAAGGAGTTTGGCTCTTGGTACCGGGTTTTGGGCTGACTAAGCTAACAGGACCGCTTGCTGCACGTTTAACCGAGCTAACTAGCTACAGATACAGCTAGCGGTTTAGCAAAAAGCAAAGCTGTCTGTCCACCAAGAAAATCTGTACTGTCATCCCTGTTGGTCTTTGAGGCTGTATTCGGCCCCGTTCATGCTGCGTTCACTGGGAGATTGATCTTGGCCGAGCTCCCAGTCCGGCCTCAGCCAGCTATGACCACTAACATTAATTGCACGGAATAAAATTATAAACACCACTTTTGTTTTTGCCCCCATTCATCATGAGCTGAATCAAAGTCCTTAAATGCAAGTCATGCCACTCGGCAGCCATCTTGGCAACGCCTCCAGGCAGCTATTTTGGACTAACAAGACCAGGCTCCTAACTGAATGAATGGGGAGAGAGCCAGAACTGCACTTTCACTGGTCACCAGGACATAAAAACTACATGACTAGAATCAGCAGTAAAATCTGATAAATGCTGAAAAAGTTGGATGACTTGGTCCCAAAATAAGGTTTAAAAAGCTATTTTTCCAACCGGTTATATTTCTACTACGCATGCGTCACCTCTTCCACGCATGTGCAGTAGAAGTAAAACAGACCCTTACGTCAGTGGCACATTTGCGAGTGGCCTTTTATTGTGGCCAGCCTAAGGCACACCTGTGCAATGCCCATGCTGTCTGATCAGCATCTTGATGTCGACCACAAAGGGTCAAAATCAATGGTTGTATTTCAGATGAGTTGTATGTTGGCACTGGTTCACCGCAGGGGTGTATCTTGAGCCCCCTATTGTTCACATTGTATACTCATGACCTTGAACCATCCATTGCTAATAATGTGATAATCAAATATGCCGATGACACAACTATCATTGGGCTGATTAGTTCAAACGATGAATCTCATTATCGTGAGGAGGTGGAGAATGTTGTTGAATGGAGCAAGGAAAATATCTTGCTTTTGAACACTTCAAAAACATGTGAACTTGTTGATTTTTGTCACAATAGGAATCAAGTGCCTATTACTATCCATGATTCCGATGTGCAGATTACTGAGAAATGTAAATTTTTGGGTGTGACTCTTTCGCATGATTTGAACTGGAGCTCTACTACGACTAATATTGCTAAGAAAGCGAGACAGCACCTCTTCTTTTTATGTAGGCTTCGAGAGTTCACTCAAATTACTAAAGATTCTTTTGAACTTTTACTATTGTGTAATTGAGAGTGTCCTAACTAGTTGTATTACTGTGTGGTTTGGTAATCTCACCTTGAAAGAGAAGAAGGCTTTGAACAAAGTGGTTTGCTCAGCCAGCAGGATCATTGGCTGTACTTTGCGGCTCCTGGAGGTTACATATAAAGCCAGAGACTTTTGAATCGAGCTTTAAAACTTGCTAATGATGCTTTAGGCCATCCTGCAGGGGCCTTCTTTGAGATGCTTCCCTCAGGGAGAAGGTATCGCTCTGTCAAATGTTCTACTGATCGCCATTTCAACAGTTTCTTTCCCCAAGCTGTGATCACTTTAAACAAAGCACTTTAAATTAGGCACTTTATATCTTATGTATGGATTTTATTGTATAGTGTTTTACTACTGAGTTTTATGTGGCGTTATTTCTTATTATGTGGTGTCATTGCACTTTGGGCTTCTTGCATATTCTTTTCCAATGTGGTTTTATACTGCAAATGGCTAATAAAGTGAATCTGAATCTGATATGCCACACCTGTGAGGTGGCGTGATTATCTCAGCAAAGGAAAAGTGAACAATATTTGAGAGAAATAGGCCTTTTGTGTACACAGAGAAAGTCTTAGTTCTTTGAGTTCAGCTCATGATAAATGGGGTCAAAAACAAAAGTGTTGCATTTAGAATTTTGTTCAGTGTAGCAACAAGTAAAGCCATTTGTTCATCAGCAAACTCTGTAAATCACAGAGAGTTGAGGCAGAGCTGCTGGGAGACATGGGCTGCAGATCGTCCAGCCCTAGGAGTCAGCTGTAAATTTTTTGTCTACACTTTGGGCCCGTTAGTATTAATCTGGCATTGTTTAAACGCGACAGCCTAGTATTGTCACTGACCATGTCCATTCCCAGTGTACCCATCTTCTGATGGCTACTTCCAGCAGGTTAATACACCACGTCACAAAGCTCAAATCATCTCAAACTAGGGTTGGGCCGATAGACGACACGCTGACAGATGGTCGATGGCTGAGCAGGGGATTGTAAAAAACACCACAGGTAAACACACCGGCTTGCCCCGCCACTCTGTCTCCTCACCTGTGTACTCCACTTTCTGTATCAGCAGTGGCCTACGTTTTATAAAGTCGCCTAAAAAACACAGACCGTCTTTTTTCCATATGTTTCCACCCGTGATCCATTATCACAGCAGCAGGTGAGCCGCTTATGGGCTTGTTAATGACAAATCAAACAACCGAAACCAACATCTGCACACTGTGTGTTCACTGCCGCTTTACCTGGTCCGTGCTTGTAACGTCATAGGCTACCAAGTTTTTAACCGAGTGAAGCGAAAGAATACATGCACATGAGACGACCGGTATCCCCTCTGCACGCATGTGCGCTCCCCCGATGCCGTCGTCCATCTCGATGTTTCAGTGTAGACATAGTCCGATGGAAATTTTGTAGACAACGCCCAACCCTATCTCAAACTGGTTTCTTGAACATGACAATGAGTTTCACTGTACTCCGATGGCCTCCACAGCCACCAGATCTCAATCCAACACAGCACCTTTGGGATGTTGTGATTTGGGAGATGGATGGTCAGCAGACAAATCTGCAGCAACCGCGTGATGCTATCATGTCAATATGGACCAACACCTTGTTGAAAGTACACCACAAAGAATTAAGGCAATTCTGAAGGGGGTTCAACCAGGTACTGTGGTACAAGGTATACCTAATAAATATAATATAATATTAATATAATAATAAATTAAAATAATTACGATTTTCGTATAATCGAGCAGCCCAACTGTGATAATGTTCGAGAGTGGTAAATTCCTGTCTGAGTATTATACACCTCTGTGCAGTGCAGCTATAAAGACTTTTGATTTCCAACGTGGTCCAGACAACATGTCATATACCAATTTTTGTAGCTTAACAAGACCCTTACAATATATGCATTCCTGTCACAATTAACAGAAGTACTGCAACCAAGCAGGATCCTCTGGGTCTAAAATGTCAAAACAATGTGGAAGTGCCTTAAACCTGCATTCTTTCAAACGGCCAGCAGGGGGTGACTCCATTGGTTGCAAAAAGAAGTCCAACTGCATGATCGCTAGTTGCAAGTCTTCTTCAATACAGCATGATGTTCATTTAGGTTATTATGGTCCCTTTTTGAGGATAAGAGATGACAAAGCAGGGTATGTTTTAGGGTGTGTCTATAGCCACTTTTCCACTGCATAGTACCAGCTCAACTTGCCCCCTTTTTTTTGTTTTTTCCATTGTGGAAAAGTTGTACTTGTACCTGCTATCGGGTACTTTTTTCATATCACCTCCATCTTATCTGTCTTTACATTCTGAGTAATGTTGAAACTAGGGCTGTCAGCATTAACGCGTTAATGGAGATGAGATTAAGGACTGATCATAACGCGTTTTAATTGTGTTAATCGCGTGTGTCACTGGTGCTGTTACCAAAGAATCTTTGCTAAAAAGATCTTTGGCTGCTACTATTTTGACCCTTCGATGCACCCTTACTTGTCTTCATGAGCCACAGACACTTCCTACCTCCTGCTGCAGCCATGGAGATGAACAATAACACAGTCCCAGACGGCTCCGTTGACAAGTCAAAAGCAGTATGCACCTTGTGTGAAATGGAATTAAAATATCATCAAAGCACTTTGAGGTTAAGCTAACATTACCATCAATGAGCTTAGCATACAGCTAATCAGGACTGAGGCCAAGCACTGTTTTGGAGTGCCCAAGTTATATACATTGACGTTGCGGGGGACAATTGTTGCACGCATACATAGCCTGTATGAAACGGAGAAAGAAGTCAAACTGAAACTCTTACTTAAAGCAAGTGCTGTCTCATTGGTTTCAACTGAATTCAAATATAATGTAGCTATGGAGTATTTTGTTATGCACTTTATAATAATGTGTCTACATTTTGTACATGCACTTTTGCTGTAGAATTTTTGAAAGCAAGCTTAAGGAAGACTATATTTCATTTACATTTCTCGTTGCACATCTTTTGATTTGAAATAATCAAATAAATCCTAAAGTCAAGTTCAAAAACTAACTTTCTATGCATTAATTGTTAATACAGACTTAAAACAGTTAAGATATATTATAATAATAATAAAACATGCGATTAATCGCGATTAACTATTGAAATTCAGTGCTCAATCGCAAATTAAGAAAAAATTCATCGTTTGACAGCCCTAGTTGAAACGTTTTAACTTAAATCTCAGCTGTATGTGCGTCGCGACAGTTGTGTGCGGCGGCACTATGACGACCAGCTACATTGAGGGGTACTCTCTGCAATGGAAACCTGAGGACGGCCAAGCCGAGTCGAGGCAAGTTGAGCTGGTTCTGGTAATGGAAAAACGGCAGAAGAAGTGGGGAACGCTGATGTGTTTGCAGCAGAGGTACGTTAGGTCTGTGAGTGTGAAGAGAACTGAAGGAGGCGAATTCAATAAGTGAGTGATGCTTAAGATTGAGAATGAAGTATAATTAAAACAGTGAAATAAGAAACAAGCTAAGCTACTAAAAAAAACAGTAAAAACAAGTCCGCTATAACAGCTCCCTCCCCTTCCCTCTTAGCAGAAAATATAATAATATATTTTATACCGGAATTCTGCCTAACAGTACTGGGATTTGACTTTTTGGCCATATCGCCCAGCCCTAGTTGCTATGACGACCAGCTACATTGAGGGGTACTATCTCTGGGTACTATCTGCAATGGAAAACGGAGGAGGGTGGGCCAAAACTGAGTAGAGTTGAGGCGAGCTGGTACTGGTAATGGAAAAACAGCATATCTGGTGATTGCCACGTTGCTATCATGGAGACCTGTCATTCATGATAGAGGCTACTCGTATACACTGCACTGTATACATTTAACCAGCACCGTTGAAAAAGCTCATAAAAGGAGAAGGCTGTCCATTTTTTTCCCCCCGGTAAGTACATTTTGTTTTACAACTGTTTTTTTCCATTAGCCAAAATTAGCATCCCAGTTAATATCAGTTACCGTGAATTACCAATGCACCTTGATAACCAAGCTGGCTAGTTAAATACGGCCACATCTGGTTCCAAAGAAAACAAGATGACGATAGCCAAAATGCCAAACTCAAGGCTTCAAACAGTAGTCCATAAACCAATGGGTGACGTCACGGTGGCAATGTCCACTTCTTTTATTCAGTCTATGATTGCAACTCAAGATGGCTAGCTAGCTGTGTGTTAAATGTGAGAAATACAGATCAATACATACCCACTAGGTCAATACACCAATACAGGCCTGGTCTGTACTGTATTGAAAGTAATTACAAATTTAAATTGCAATGGCAATACTGATCAGACTACACTGCATGATCCAGCCCCAATATCACATAGCATTTCTTAAATGTTTCTTTCATTAAGAGATTTTTTATATGATGAAAATAAAACATTTTCATTGTCACCTGTTTCAATTCAACAGCATGTAGCTTCACCCAGTGTTGAAGCCAAATAGATCTGAAATTACAGTATTGAATCTAAGGCATACAGTTAAATTGAGAAGTCAAAATGGTAAAAGCATGTATAATGTGAAGGGATCTTGTATTTGAATTCTCTTTGTCAACAGTAGCACTATATAAAATCAAAATGCCACTTCCTGAAATAGTTGTTGTAACACAGTGTTACTAACCACACCGTTAGCTGAGATAGCATAGTATGGTTTCCCTCCCAATTGCTCTCCCATGCTGTAGACTAAGCTAGGCTATGCTAAAGCTACTGACCACAGACTCACAACAATACACAGGAACTGCCACGGGTATCCCGTATAACACAACTACACTCAGTTTTGGCTAAAACAACACACTGAATCATCAGGCAATTATATTGTTTAGGATTAACGTTACTAAGCTAATGGTGGGTACGAGGCATCACAACTCACCACATTGAACAGCGGTGTCACGTTTCTCTGAGCCCAGGCTGCGCCCTGGAAGAACCTCACTTTCTGTGTTAAAAGTCTGTTGGCTCCTCGAACCCTCAAACTGGCTGCATCTTGTTTTGAGGTCCTCGTTCTCCTCCTTCATTTTGGATATTTCTGCCTTCAGCTCGTCGACCATAGTTTCGAAAAGTTTCGTGGTCTCTGCGACAGCACTCCTGAGCATGCTCTCCATGACAGAGGCATACTTCGACTGGAAATCGTCCGCCGACATTTTGTCAATGGTTATAGTCCGTCCAAGTTTCGATTTGAATCAAAATTCTTACCATACACTTATTGTAAATTGATTAAAAACATGGTATCAGGAGCTGCCTCAACATGGCTCCTTCCCATGGACAGACGCGGCCTCGGCTTTGTGTGACGCACATCGACTGAAGGAGGGAGTTGAGCAAACATCCGGTGAGCCACTAAAATCCCAAACTGTATCTTTTGAATATTCAATTTGCAAGGAGACAATAAACTGGAACTTGAGTGGAAAATGACCACAAATACACTATGGAGTATTTTTGACCAGGAAGCGTCATTCTGTTACCGACGTCCACGCGCTGAAACGATTAAGATTGTCCCAACACAGGACCTGTATTTTCAATCACTCGGAAGTGCGGTTGTTTACGGAATCAGGAGGAAATGCAATAGCTCAACTGGAAACAAAGTAACGTTAGGTTACAGCAAAGCAATTGAATTCATTTTACTACCAAATCCACCTTGCAGTAAAGCTAAATTATAACCAGATTACATATGGTAATTGCTTGTTTCCGACAATTACTTATCTCATAGTGGTGGGAATCTGTCACGTTAACCCTGAAAAAAACTAGCGCAGCAAAATAGCTAGCTAATGTTGACATTACAAGCGACTCTTCAGTTTGTTAAACACTAGGTTTGGTGTGATGGAAGTAACCAAACGGTAAATATGGACCAACAAATACATATCTACAACATGTTTAAGTTTACCTCCACTGAGTTAAACCGAGTTTAAGAAACTGGCACGTCCAGTTTAAAGAAACCGACGTTAGCTTTGCCCGACAAATGCCTCTCCGCTACAGTCTTTGAAGTGCCAGCCGCAAGTTGCCTTCTCTTCAGTTTGCTGAAAATAAAATACTGCCCTTAGTTAGCACACACTGTTGGTATAATGGCCGAGACCATAGTAACGTTTCAGTCCCAACTCTCTGGTGTAATGGAAACGGTCTTCAAAGCTGCAATGTACGAGATCACCCGGCTGGTGGAGGACAGCTTTTTGGAAGAGGTGACACGGTGCAGGGACCAGGTCGAGTCGCTGAAGAGGCGACTGAAGTGGTCGGAGAGTCGACGTAAAGAAAAAGACGGTGACAGGAGGGGGAGATGTATTGACTGCGGAAGAGTCGTTGGGTCCGGTGAGGAAGGACCCAGAGTGACAGGTGAGTCTGCCTGCTGTCTAATGTTGTATCAATAGCGTTATATAGGTGAATATATGTACACTTGCTTTTTTTTATGAATTATACAACCAAATTTAATTGATTACCTAACTTGGGGGAAAACCATTGTAGGAAATTAATTCACATTAGATGAAGTCAACAGTGGTCCTCTGCAAAAGCTTTAAAGCAGTCAATATTTATAAATTTAACAATGAATCAAATTAGTACATGTAATGTGAAGGTGTTGCTTGTACTGACAAACTCTCAGATATTTACCGCCCAACTCTTCAGGTCTCCTTAGCTCTACAGAGCATTTTATCTCGTTCAGTGTCACTGTTTTGTTCACTCTATCCGCTCTCATTAACTTTCAGCAGCAGCAACTGTACATTACCTGCCCAGCACTAAAAGGCTGGCACACAAACACTGACATATTATCATCTTCAAAAGTGATTTGGACTTGTGTTACTGTCCACCTGGTGAGTAGTTCAATGTTTCTCTCCTTTTAGCTCTGTGTTTGGTCTGTAGTAACTCCTAAGGGAAGTCTGTGAAGATTCTCAGTCATTCAGGTCATAGTTATCCAAAGAAGGTTAAAGTCATGGGCGACTGGACTTGGTTGAAGATACTAGAACACGTTTCGTTCCTCATCCAAAAGACTTCTTCAGTTCTGACTGACTGGTAGGGAAACTTCATCACTTCCCAGGAAACTCAACAAATTGGCCTCAGGTGAGGATGCCAATGGTGGTCGTTCAGTCTTGGCCTTGGGTAGTCCTAATGACCAAAACAGCCAGGAACACTAACGACCAGCGATATCGACGATCCTGGCAAACGATCCCACAGAGGTTAAATAGCTTAGTTTCCCTACCAGTCTGTCAGAACTGAAGAAGTCCTTTGGATGAGGGACGAAACGTCTTCTGGTATCTTCAACCAAGTCCAGTGGCCCTTGACTTTAACCTTCTTGGGACTCCTGAGGGAAACGTCTGTCTCTTGAGCTGCTAAATGCTCCCCTAAGTGCACCAGTTAGTCACCGCTGTTTGGTGCTGGGCAGGTAGTGTACAGTGGGTTTTTTTTAGCTTTTCGTTGACTTCAGCTGCCTGTTGTGGCTGAAAATGATCTGTGAACCTTTGTAGAGCTGAGGGGAGCTGCAGATAATTCTGTGTGGGTTCACCACTACACGCGTGCCCTTTCACATAACCCATAGTCATGTCTGTTGTTATTATTAAAATATTGATTACTTAGATGGAGTATGACCCACCTCAGCCTTTCTAAATCTTTCAAATGCAAATGGAAATACTAGCACATGCTCCAGTTTTTCCCTATCTTCTGCTACAGAGAAAAGTCTTAAACAAGAGTGTGTGCTACAAGAAGAGATAAATAGCTCCCTGTGCACTGATGGAGAGACACCTAGGCATGAAGCAGAGGAGACCCACAGTGCCATGAAGGCACCACAGGTAGATGACAGTTGATTACACTATTTGAGCTTCAATATATTACGTTTAAATGTTTAAAACGTGAGTACAGTCAATGGCAATTTCATTGGACTTGTAAGTAGAGTGTCGAGTAAACTTAATAATATTTTTTCAGTAGTCTCTATTTTGTGTAAATTCTCAGTGCTTTTGCATTAAAGGAGACCTGCCTGTTGAACTAATGCTAATCTTATTGTTTCTCTTGAGGTGAGTAGAGCTAAACTTCCAGTATCAATGGTGTCTTTCTACATGTCTGCCAGTCTCCAGGTGTTCAGGGTGAAAAGCTGGATAGACTGCTCAAGGAGGAAGCTTTTCGGATCACGGAAACTAATGAGTCCCAAGAGAGATGGGGAGTCAATGTAGAGGGTCAGTGTCTTCATATATGCAGATTCAGAGAAACAAATTTTTAAAGGGGGTTTTAAGCATATTAATAGCTTGATAGATGATTCACATTCTCAACAGTGGCTTCAAAGTAATTGTTCTCACGGTCCATTTGCTAAACGTGTCATTGTAGTTCCTGTAACCATATTTCTCCTCTCATTGGTCAGAAACGGAGGCATCAGGTGTGCCGGGGCCCAGTAAACGTTACGGTGACCAGAAGATCCCAAAGTGTCACGTGAACTGGGAAGCTGGCTTTGACCAGAGGCCACAATCAGGCCATGGTGGTCACTCAGGTGACCCATCTGAACCCCCTTTCCAGAGCAGGTATGGTATGGAAGACTTGGGTGGCTTTGACAAGACTGGCTATGGAGACGGCAGTATGATAGACATGGGTAACTTGGATGGTTTACAAGGATCACCATCCCACCTGGGTGAGGATCTGAGTTACATGGGACACTATGAGGGGGACGTGGAAGCACCGGAAGAAACCGAGCATCAAACTTACCAAGCAGGCGTCGCACGGAATAGAAGCGGTGCACTTGGTTCACCTGAAGGCTCTCCCTCAAGGACTAACATCGACGTAAGTGGTGAGTTCAGCTGTTTATTGATCAATGAAGAAGGGTATCTACAGGACCAGAGTGTCTTGTACCCCGAACAAATGTCTGGTGAATTAAGCGGCAGGTTGAGCCTCCGGACCCAGGGCATTCGCACTGACCCATCTTTAGACAGCACAGGCGATATGTATGGACCCTCACATGCATACAGTGATACCTTAAACCTGGGAGAGCGGTTGCAGCATCCGGCAGGAGGGAGAGGAGGGAGGAGACACACCTGTAACCAGTGCTCCATATCCTTCCCTGATTCCGCCTCACTAAAGGTCCACAAGCAGACACACAAAGGCACGGGTCAAGTGCCACAATACTCCTGCAACCAGTGCGGAAAGACTTTCACTCAAGCCTGTAACCTCAAAGTCCACCAGAGGATTCACTCTGGGCAAGGGCTTCACCTCTGCAGCCACTGTGGTAAAAGTTTCCCGTCGTTCTCTGACCTGAAGTCCCACAAGTGTGGACAAACAGGTGACAAACCTTACTGCTGCACTGTATGCGGGAACAAGTTCAGCCGTCTCTGGAATCTGAAGTTGCACCGGAGAATTCACACACAGGAAAAACCTCACCAGTGCACAATGTGTGATAAGAGCTTCACACGGGCAGACATACTGAAGGTTCACCAGCGGACCCACACAGGGGAACGCCCATACTGCTGCGCTGTCTGTGGCCTCAGCTTCAAACGCCTGGATCATCTGAAATCGCATCAACGCAAACACATGACAGATCTATAAAACTAGGGACATTTTGGGAGAGCGAATAAGAGAATTTAAGCTTGTTTGATGTACTAAGAGATTTAAAAATGAATGCTTTTATATAAGAACCATGGCTGTTTTTTTTAAAAAAAACACAAAGCCCTGTTTTTATTTCTTCTTTTCAATTCCAAGTCCTTGGGTTTTAATTAAAATGTTTTTGTTGGTATGAAAAAGAAAACATACCCATTTTTGTGTTTGATAAAATACATCTTGTTTGTTGCCCATTTGTTGCTGCATATTTTATTACTGAAAAATTGACTTATAAAAGAGGCTGAGTGACATTATCCTTGTACTTACATTACCGATTCAAAATAAAACTACAAATGATGTCTGTAGATGTTTTCTATAAATGAAATAATTGAGGCATTTGCATTTTTAAAGGATTACTTTCATTTGTCCAATTCTTTTTCTAATTACAGTCTACAATTGACTATAAAGTGAATCCCATGTGGCAAAAGGAAAAACGGGTAAAATTCCTTTACTACAGAACACCCCTAAATAAGTCATACAAGTACATCAACCATTGCCCCGATGTATTATAATGCATTAATCTCAAATGTATATAAGTCAATCAGGCATTTTCATTTGTTTGCCAAAGAGGAAGTAGGGAAAATCAAAGTGGAGCATGAGCTTAAAATTAGAGGCCAACCCAGTGCTGAGCCCTGTTGTTACATATGAGTGCGACAGTAAAGACACATCCGGGTAGCATGATCAAGAGTTTGGAAAATAACAAGGGAAATATTTGTAGGGCTCTGAAAAAAATGATTACTCTAGTTGACATTCCAGTGGTTTCTCGTGTTCATTAGAGAGCTGATCAGAAACCTACTAGCAGGTGGTTTAGAGGACATGATGCAGTTTGGATAGAAGTCAGAGGTGTCACAGAGGCATCTTCATATCTTATCAGGCCTCATCTCAGAAAAAGGACTGATCAGAAGTCACCTTCTTGTTGCTAGAGGAGGAAGAGAGGCAGGTCAAGAGAATAAAAGGGAAATATCTGTGGTTGGAAACATTTTGGAATTTAGAGAGGTAAAATACTGATTAATTAATAAAGTAGTCAAAGATGTTTAAGAACATCCATCAAAGCAACTTATGTATGTTGCCTAACAGGAAAGGCTTTTTGGACCTCCATAGGACCAGCAGAGTCTCTGTGGTGTCTGCATGTTCTTCCCACGGTTGTACAAGGTGTCTGGGTGTTCCAGATTTCTGATGAAAATGTTTCTGTCGACCAGTGGCCATTGTCTCTTACAAACTACTAAATGTAATAATTGGAGAGTTAATGCACATGATAATTTTCATCAAGGGGATACAAAGTTAACATATCTAGAATATGTGGTAACATAATATCAGTAGGCTAGTATCAAAAACTGGAACTCAATCATAGGCATGATCTATTTTAAAATGGGTATAATCTCACTGTTTGCCGTCTTTCAATGAAGCAGTGAAGGAGAGAGAGATCGTGTCGATTCATCCCTGGTGTAAACAACAGCACTTACTGCTTGGCGCAGCCTATGGGTTTCCCTTTATTAAAACGCGTTTTGTTATTCACACACACTCACAGGTAAGGCCACCGTACTGCGCTGCGAATGATGTCACGAGCAAAAACAACCACCACCAGCGATTGTTACAAAGCTAGCTCGGTGAAATGGTGAGTTCACGTGAATTTGCTCTGCCGAACAGTTGTTTCTCGTGGACTACATAAACCCAGGTGTAAACAGATCAACGCGCTTGGCTCGACTATGGTTTATATGAAGTGTAAGTTAGTCGTGTACGATTTGTTGACAGTTTGACGCCGTCAACGTTAGTTAGCATGCGAATGCTACCGTCAAGCTAAAGAGTCACATTAGCTGGCTAGCTGACAGTCGTGTCAGTAAATAGCTCGTTGGGCATCACCAGTCCAACCTTTTAACGTGTATTATTGAAGGAATATCTGTGTATTGTCCATCAGCTGGAGCACCTACAACAACAAGTGGACGCATAGTTGAAAAGGGACTGCTCTGCGATAATGGTGCTCAACCCAAACAACCTGTGGTAGCATTTACCAAGAAAATACTTAATGTGGAGTTCTTATCCTTCACTTTTCTTTAATTAGTCATCAAACACACGGAATTCCGTTGTCAGACACGAGACCCTGGCAGTGTATCATGTCGGACCTGGACACCCTCGTTGTGACTTTCCAGACCCAGCTCTCAGATGTGATGGAGACTGTGGTAAAGACGGCCATGTATGAGGTCACCAGGTTGGTGGAGGACGGCTTACTGGAGGAGGTGAAGCGCAGGAGCCAGGAGGTGGAGTCCCTGAGGATGCAGCTGCAGTGGGCTGAGAGAAAGTTATGTGACCAAGCGGAGAAAGAAAGAGGGAAAACTGGCAAGTGTGTTGACTGTGCAAAGGATGATGTGGAACTGTCCAGTGACGCTGCAGAAGAAAGGCCCAAAGAACAGCAGGATGGTAAGGACAAACTTATTATTATTTGGGTATAAAGCACTGTTTGATGATTATATGTACTTCAGTACTTCTTTTTTTTCAGTCATTTTAAGAGGCTGTGGTGTGAAGAAAGAGGATGCCTCTGTGGAAAGGTGGACAAGAAGCCTAAGACAGGAAGTCCTACCAGAGTTACCACAGGCAACAGACAGTCCTAGAGCCACTCACAGCCCTGAGAGGAAAACACAGGTGGGTCACAAGACTAGAGCAGAATTGCTGTCAACAATGCTACATCAACGTTGTTGTACATCAGGTGTTATGCATATCTGCTCTGACGGGAACATTCTTCAGAGCATCCAACCAACAAATCAAAATGAAACCATAGTCAGAATTATCTGATGTATTTACTGTGCTGTTCAGACAATGGGAAGAAGAAGATGTGTTGCCAGCAGTGGATGTGAAGGAAGAAGAAATGAATAACCCATCTTGTTCTTCTGTGCATTTGGGAGGGTGGAGTGGAACCCTTGATGGTGAGTATTGTGTCGCCCAGGTCCATTGTTTTCTTGGCATATGAAGTATGGACATTTATCTGTGTATTGTGAAGAAATATGAAACGTGAATTCAAAAGATATGATTTCCTTCACTTAGTATTTTCTTAATACAGTGACGCACCACTGTCCCACACACTTACCGTAACATTTTTGCTGTTTAAAAAGAGCTGACTGAGCCACATTTGACAGGAATTAATTTGCCACTGCGCTTGTATAGATAGAAAGGTTAATATCCTCTCCCGCTGGCAGCTTCTCAAATTTGTGTTGTTTATGTAAAATTTTGTCTTAATAAAGAGTACTTTTCAGTATTTCCCACAGAATGACTGTGGCAGTGGGTTATATTTCTATTTTTAGTATTTCTTATTTCACCATTTTAATTCTACTTCATTTTCTATTCCACACACACACCCCTACACCTCTGGTCTGTTACTGCAAACACACAGGCTTGCCCCACCTCTGTCTCTCCCTGTATGGTTCTGCTCTGCTGACTTTCTCTGTCAGCAGTATGTTTTATAAAGTTGCAGAGAAGACACAAACCCTGTCTTTTGGATTTTTCCACCGGCGAGTCTATTTTCACAGCAGCAGGTGCACCGCATGTGGAGGAGGCTTGTTGTTCATGAACTAGCCTATGAATATTAAAATGATCAAAACCAACGTGGTACTAAATGACATCTGCGCTGGTGTGTTCACTGCTGCTTTACCTGGTCTGTGCTCATAAAATATCTGAAGTAAAGTGTCCGTGTCATGTAATGTAATACCAGATAACATCTGTCTTTGTTTCTCTGCAAAATGCTACAATACGACAATGTCGCGAAATACAGTGGGTACGGAAAGTATTCAGACCCCTTTAAATTTTTCACTTTGTTTCATTGCAGCCATTTTCCAAAAATCAAGTTTTTCAAAGTTTTTTATTTTTCAGTAATGTACACTCAGCACCCCATCTTGACAGAAAAAAAACAAATGTAGAAATTTTTGCAAATTTATTAAAAAAGAAAAACTGAAATATCACATGGTCATAAGTATTCAGACCCTTTGCTCAGTATTTAGTAGAAGCACCCTTTTGATCTAATACAGCCATGAGTCGTTTTGGGAAAGATGCAACAAGTTTTTCACATCTGGATTTGGGTATCCTCTGCCATTCCTCCTTGCAGATCCTCTCCAGTTCTGTCAGGTTGGATGGTAAACGTTGGTGGACAGCCATTTTCAGGTCTCTCCAGAGATGCTCAATTGGGTTTAAGTCAGGGCTCTGGCTGGGCCATTCAAGAACAGCCACGGAGTTGTTGTGAAGCCACTCCTTCGTTATTTTAGCGGTGTGCTTAGGGTCATTGTCTTGTTGGAAGGTAAACCTTCGGCCCAGTCTGAGGTCCAGAGCACTCTGGAAAAGGTTTTCGTCCAGGATATCCCTGTACTTGGCCGCATTCATCTTTCCCTCGATTGCAACCAGTCGTCCTGTCCCTGCAGCTGAAAAACACCCCCACAGCATGATGCTGCCACCACCATGCTTCACTGTTGAGACTGTATTGGACAGGTGATGAGCAGTGCCTGGTTTCTCCACACATACCGCTTAGAATTAAGGCCATAAAGTTCTATCTTGGTCTCATCAGACCAGAGGATCTTATTTATCACCATCTTGGAGTCCTTCAGGTGTTTTTTAGCAAACTCCATGCGGGCTTTCATGTGTCTTGCACTGAGGGAGGCTTCCGTCGGGCCACTCTGCCATAAAGCCCCAACTGGTGGATTGCTGCAGTGATGGTTGACTTACTACAACTTTTCCCATCTCCCGACTGCATCTCTGGAGCTCAGCCACAGTGACCTTTGGGTTCTTCTTTACCTCTCCCACCAAGGCTCTTCTCCCCCGATAGCTCAGTTTGGCCGGACGGCCAGCTCTAGGAAGGGTTCTGGTCGTCCCAAACGTCTTCCATTTGAGGATTATGGAGGCCACTGTGCTCTTAGGAACCTTAAGTGCAGCAGAAAATTTTTTGTAACCTTGGCCAGATCTGTGCCTTGCCACAATTCTGTCTCTGAGCTCTTCAGGCAGTTCCTTTGACCTCATGATTCTCATTTGCTCTGACATGCATGTGAGCTGTAAGGTCTTATATAGACAGGTGTGTGGCTTTCCTAATCAAGTCCAATCAGTATAATCAAACACAGCTGGACTCAAATGAAGGTGTAGAACCATCTCAAGGATGATCAGAAGAAATAGACAGCACCTGAGTTAAATATGAGTGTCACAGCAAAGGGTCTGAATACTTATGACCATGTGATATTTCAGTTTTTCTTTTTTAATAAATTTGCAAAAATTTCTACATTTCTGTTTTTTTCTGTCAAGATGGGGTGCTGAGTGTACATTACTGAGAAATAAAATGAACTTTTTGATTTTTGGAAAATGGCTGCAATGAAAAAAGAGTGAAAAATTTAAAGGGGTCTGAATACTTTCCGTACCCACTGTATACCTGGGTGGCCCTCACAAGTAAAGTCTATATGTGGGAAACACTGCTTTTTTTTGTAAATCTATGCCATGTCTTCTGTAATAAATAGAATGTGTTTACAAATCCTCTTAAAGGCAGACTATTTCTAAGTTATAAAATGATTTCAGTGGTTGGAAATATTATGTTTTCAGGTTCTAGACCAAAATACTGAGCTGACACATGTAAGCTGTGGTAATAACCAAGTTGATTTTTGGTATCCATCTACTTGAAAAAGGCAGTTGAAGCAAAAATACAACCTCTGTTTCTATTCATTTATCAGGTGAAGCAGGACCTGAATCCCACAGGGCTACGAGATGGCTGAGGAACAACCGAAACAAACTCAAGAGAACAGTGAGGAATTATTGAGAAGTGTCATCAAACA
>NW_024040263.1:28141303-28506303 GCF_014851395.1 Micropterus salmoides
TTAGCTATCACTACTTTTGCGTTTGTGTTTTGTCCGATACCTTAGTTCCCTTTAAAAAGGACCCATGTTGCTCGCTTCCCTTTTTGGGAGTTGTTTTCTATTGATTGTGCATTTAAACACTTTTTTAAATATGTAAATAAATCCCCTTTTTTTGTTAACTCTCCTGTTTCCTGGTTTTCTTCTGCCCGGAACAAATTATAATTGTACTTACCTCCTTCCCGGGCTTAAATCTAGCCAGCCTGCTTTTGCGAACTTGTGAAACAGTCTCTTCATAGTTATTTTTTCAAGAGAGAAAAAAAACTTTAAGCTCTACAACCACTGCACTGATCACACACTAATAACCTGCATTAATTTATAATTATTATGTTCTGGTAACTTAAAAAGTTTAACTTAAAAAAGACAAAAGCTGTGTGGGTCGCTGGTGTGTGTGTGTCCATTGATCATTACGTCGCGGCAGTTGTGTGTGCCCTTGCTATGACGACAAGCTACGTACTCTCTGCAATGGAAAACGCAGCAGGGCCCAGTAGAGTTATGGCGCTATGGCAGCATTGTTTGGCAAGGCAGCATAGATCGTCAGAACACCGCAAAGTTCAACGTTTAGTCCTAAAAGACGATGCAACTCCGACTCTGTTTGGGCCTGGAATTCGCAATCACAACCTGTAAGTACGCGTTTTTGTTTGTGAATTATATTTTACATAAATACGGCAATGTATGTATATGTATGTAAATGTAACTTCACAGACTGTTCAAGTGCGGAGTTGTAAACGTTGGCTAACACAGCTAAAGTTATATAATATATATAAAGCTATAATGCTAATGTTACACCTGATGTGAAAGCTACTGAGCAAAAGTTCAAATTATTTAGCCAATTTTTATGTAAAATTGAGTTAAAATATGGTGACTTTGTAGTTGTATATGGTAAGATGTGGAACATTGATGTGTGGACTTAACAGCTTTGATTTGGATCACACTACCTTTTTCTTACGACCCGCCCTTCTCTGCTTCTGATTGGCTAGTAGTCCTTACCTGGGAACTGCTCATGTGGCAACTCCCAACAAAGATTTTGTACAAGGCCCATTTATACTCCTGCCTAGGGTCTATGTGCGTACCTACGCCGTAGGCTACACACTAGCCATGCATTTATACTTGTGCTAGGTGTGTCCGTCATTCTGCAATTACACCCCCAAACACTAGTCGGCAGTAGCACTACAGTGTCCACTGTGTTGACTTTTGGCGGCTGAGCACGCAAACTTCCTGTTTAGCGCTCCGCTAACGTGAATGGGGGTAAAACTGTATACGTGCGGCTTTTTAGCCGTTTCAAATGTGATCGACCAAGTGGATCACATTCTGATAGTGAAACGAGTCATTTCGCTCAGGTTGTGACGGTCAAATATATTGATCCACTGTGTTACAGCCGCCGTTTTGGCCACTAGTAAAGTTACTTCAAGCGTGGGAACTTCCTGTCGGCTCGGGGGGCATTGCGAGGCTGCCCAGCCGACCAATCACAGAGCTTCGTCGACTCGACGTTCCATTTTTGAGGAGTGCACGTCAGGCTACGCTGTAGGTGATGTTGTAGGGTAGGGGCTATGCAGAGGCTACGCCTTCGATTGACACAGAAGTATAAATTGCACTTAAGATGCACCACTCCGTAGCTCAAGAGCAGAGCGTACAACACATTGGGTGAAAAGAGGAGCTGCAGTAATGTGCAGTATGAGAAAATATGGTGTTTTTTGAAAATTAAACCATGTAAACCTGTTCTGGTACAACCCCTAATTAAGATTTTGAACCTGAAAATGACATAATACCACCTCTTTTAGAGAAATTGTCACGATGCAAAGCTAATTTGCCTATTACTTCTTCTACTCCTTCTTTCACGTATTCAATGTAGTGATGAGCGTCTACACTGCCAGAATTCTACAGGAAGAACATATTGACGAAACGCGCTCTCAAGCACAGTTCATCAGAGAAATGTCTCTAAAAATATAGGGTTCATTATGTAAGATCTTTATACATAATGTATATTATATTGCATTCTGTCAATAGATCCTCCTAAATATACACACTTAAAGTTTTTTTTCCCAAAATGAAATGAAACACTTTATTGAGATTTCTGTTGACACACTGGTACAATGGAGTCAATGAAATGTTGAATGAAAAATGACATTTGATAACACTCAACAGGAGTGTTTCTGTTTTGGACTTCACAACCACTGTTTAATGTCATTTCATTTCCTTTGAATATTATTGTATTTGTCTGCCAAATGTTAACAAACACCATTAAAGTTGGCAACTGTACTATGTTCCACACTAGGACTTATTTGCCCTGAAAAGTAGCCTTTGGTTAAATGTTGATTCCATTAAATTGTAGAATGTGTGCAAAGCTCATTTACTGTGCATGTATATATTTCCCATGGTAAATGTGATTAAAAAGGGAAAAACTATCTTGTATATATTATGCACAGATTTTTGAGAGCATCACATCTATTCCAGCAACCTAACAGAAAAGTTGCAGGCCTGATGTGCATTTAGGTGGTAAAAATGGTTTTCTCTGTCATGCACCAGTTGTGCTGTCAACCAAACATTTGTCACACAAGATGTTTGTCAGCAAAACTGAAAGTGTTACAAAAGTAGAAATGTTCAACCATGCAACACAATTGTAGTTTTTCTTAGCAGAAATATTTAATTTCTTACAACTGATCATCCATTGCCTAATCAGTGCCCACATTTTATTAAGGTAGGATATATAAGAATAGATGGAAGCGTTCACTCGTTTAGGCACATTATTTTAAATCATCTCGAGTCAGTATATCCAGTAACTGCAGAATACAGACAAGATACTGAGCAACCTAATACAAGCCCTTCAAAGCCAATGGCTGGCTGATACCAGTAGGAACAACCACAGTGGCAGCACAGAGTTAAAGCAGGAGGGCCAGCAGAACGTACAATGGAATGATAGCACTTGCCAACATTGCCAACTTTATCTACAGCTAAAATCTCAACAATCTGCGAGCAGCAGGAGGCTGTGTAGTTCGCGTGAATGATAGGAGCACTCAAGGAGGTGGTTGTGAGGTTTCCATTGCCCTGACGCAGGGAAACCCTCTCTATCCCAGTGCCGTTTCCGTCACTAAGGTTGGCAAAGAGCTCCCACTGGAAAGGTTCACACTTAGACACATCTTGAGGGCAATCATCTGCCAGCACGCTAACCAGTCACACGAAGGCTGAACAAATCTGTAATCTGGTCAGAGAACAGGGAAAGAAAGGAGGAGATGTATGCATGAATAATGGCAAAGGGCAATTTAGATCTGTAGGATAATTGTTCATATGTAATAGTCATCTGTGGCTATGTTCGAAAGCTTTTTATTTATTTTACACTGTTTCCAACTGTGTTAAGCAGATTGTGTCTGTTTACCTTGGTAACAATAGAGAATCTCAAAACGGCGTAATTGGAGTCAACACCACTGGACGACTTGGCTTCCATAGTCAGAGTGACATCAGTGCCAGATGGTGTGCTGGCAGGTGGTGTAATGGTCAAGTAGCATTAGTATTGTTCCAGTTGTCAAGGTGAGGCTGTAAAGGGAGGAGAGAAAAAAATCATTTTATAATTACATTAACTATTACTGGTATATTCTACACATTTGGTTTTGATTGGAATCTTAACAAGACTGAGAGTCTACATCCATGCCAGTAGCTCTGTGGGAGGGTACGTGGGCACATGTGATGCTTTAAGCTAAATGTAATGTCAGCGTGCTAACAGTGACAATGCTAATATGCTGATGCTTAGCAGGTGTAATGTTTTCCATGTTCACCATGTTAACATGCTGACATCTGCTATTAAGCATTAAAAACAAAGTACAGCTAATGGCAGTGTCATTAGTTTTTAGCCGGTATTTGATACATTGATACATTTTGACCAGGTGATGGGGCTAGATGGTCCCTATTGGACAACATATGTCAACCTCATAGTGACACTAGGGAATTCATCATCTGGCAACCATTCATGTCTGTACTAGTCCATCTAGTAGATGTTGAGATATTTTGCTAAATAAGTGAGAACTGTGACCCTCTGGTGGCGAAACAGGCAGAATCAGGGGATCGCTAAAGTCATAAGAATTCATCTTCTCAGCACCATGTTTATCTGTACCAAATTTCACAGTGCGTATACTGAAGTTTGGCTACTATTTTAACAACTGGGAAGGCTTTAGAGTCTGATTGGGCTACTTGTTACTTGTACTGAAATCTGCCAACACCACTGGTGGCCTGCAGGCCGCTTGAGTTGGAGCAATAACTCGTGTCACTCTCACCTAGGGGCAATTTACGCTTGTACGATGTGTTGTCTGACCATGTCAGGAGACAAAAGTGTTTATACATGTTCAGAACAGCCAGGTGGGGTGGAAAGCGATAGAGACAGGGGAGACGTAATGAAATGAATGAAAAAGAGATCTAGAGAGAGACATTCGCCAATCACAGTGAAGTGGGTGTGAATGTCAGATTGTCAGTTCAGAAAATTACAGAAATAGTCTGAGACAGATGATGGAAAGGTGTGGGGGGAGAGGGGTTCTGAAGCTATACGATCATCTGACAACCAGTTCTGAACTGAGCATAGTACTGGCACCTTAAGCCTGACCATAACCTTCACTCCCAACTGGTGGGTGGGGTTGCACATGTGACTCCACTCAGATTTAACTTAGATTTAGGCAGCAGGAGTAGGTACTGTACATTTAGAGACGTGTCAATATTGATAAGGATATTTAACAAAGGAATTGTTTTAGCTGCTCACCTGCTTGGGTGGACATGGGGAAGTCTTTGTCATTTCTGGCGTTCATTGAGAATTGACCACCGGGGCCTTGGGTCATGACACTGAAGGGAAGCTTGAAGGCTTTTCCTGGCTCCACACTGCTGTCTACCACAACCTTGAGGAAATTGAAAAGAAGAACAAAAAGACGGGAACAAAACAATTGAAGAAGAGTGACAAAGTTCAATTCTGCAAAAGTTTTTTTTTTCATCTGACTTTAAATCAGTCTAAATCTGCTTGAATTGGTACACAGGTCGTGAAGAAGAAGTGAAGAGACTGACCTGGATATTCACTTTAGAGACAGACATCTGGGTGGTAGACTGCCTCTGAAAGTCACTGGTGGACACTTTATCAGTTCCTTTCAGAAAGACCACAAACTCCCCCACAGGACTGGATCAACAGTCACAGGATGTTTCCGTTGCCCATGTCCATTGTTGTGCTATTGCTAAAAGTCTCAGGACCAGACACAGTTACCAGGCCACATCTCCAATAGTCATCGAGGAAGGACCATTCCTACCCATTACTGAGAGCATCAGAGTGCCGGCTGGCCTGGGTTACCAAAGAGAGAACGAAAAAAGGTAGGGGTGAACAAGAGGAAAATCCATTATCATGGCAAAAACTGATATACTGATTTAAATCTAAATACTGGATTGTGTAAGGAATGGGTACTGGAAGGATTGCCCAGCCTCATCATAAGCTGAAGTAGCTAATTGGGCCATGCCATCAGTTTTAGGAAAATAGAAGTCGGCTTTAATCATTTAATGTCTTATATTTTATATTTTTCAATATACATTTACAAAGTGTGAAGTGTTTTGTAAGGTAGAAAGTTTTTGTATAGTTGGCAAAACAGGGTGTGATCACAACACTGATCAAATTCACACAAACACACACATGTCAGTGTATATATCACCTAATAACATCTCGCAGACACATAGCAACATTAGCATTTATTCTGACTCCTGTTTCTGAACACCTGGCAAGTCCAATATCCACTCTGTTTTTTAGCTCTGTTTTGGACTTCATTAGGGGAAATATGGCTTTTTAGTTGCTAAATGTTTACTATGCTCACCAGTTAGTTTAACTTTCTCTGTCTACTGTTTGGTGCTGGGTATGTAATTTTAATTTAGACTTTCTCTGAAAACAACTGCCTGCTACATCTAGAAAATACGCTGATGAGAGTGAAGCAAAATAATTTTAATTTGCACACATAAAAACAAAACAATAAGCTAGAAGATAAGAT
Source organism: Micropterus salmoides (assembly GCF_014851395.1). Classification (NCBI taxonomy): domain Eukaryota; kingdom Metazoa; phylum Chordata; class Actinopteri; order Centrarchiformes; family Centrarchidae; genus Micropterus; species Micropterus salmoides. The sequence goes on from NW_024040263.1 coordinate 28,147,336, forward strand.
GTCCATAGAGCTGAGGGGAACTGCAGATTCAGGTGACTTATTATTCACCACTAGATGATGCTGTTGTAGTACTGAGACCCACTTTATGGCACCTGGCTAAGACACCACATGTACAGCAATTAACTGCACAGTAACTAATAACGTTTTTAATGCATAGCAGCGGTGGGCGAAGTACACAAATCCTGAATTTAAAAGTACAGATACCCTTGCTAAAATTACTCTACTAAAGTAGAAGTCTTAAGTCAAAGTACAAAAGTATATGCTTTTAATAATACTTAAGGAACAAAATTAAAAATACTATTTGTATGGCCGTGTTTGTCATAGGTTGCTGACTTTACAGTAGGAAAACCTTCATATTCATTAAACAATGGCATTCATTATAAACAGCTTGCCCTTTCAGTAATGTCAGTGTCAGTGGTGGGCAAAGTATTCGGGCCCTTTCAGTAAAAGTACTATATCACACTCTGTTAAAAGTAAAAGTCCTGCATTAAAAATATTACTAAAGTAATATTATGTAAGAATAATCAGGAAAATGCACTTAAAGTATAAAAAGTAAAAGAAATATTGTAGAAAAAAAATGTCCTGTGGCTGTTAAACTTTTATATATTTATTATAACTCATTATTAATTTAAAAGCAGGATTTTAACTATTTGAGTGCAGCTAATGATTATTTTCTTCTAATTTGAAAATAGTGAGAAATGCTTCACAATTGCCCAGAGCCCAAAGTGGCAACTTTACAATGCTTACTTTGTCTAACTAACAGTTCAAAGCTCAAAATTATTACAAATAAATAAATAATAGGAAAAGCTGCATTTCTTCACATTTGCAAAGTGTAACCATGAAATGTTTTTACATGAAAAAAGTCTTATCTATCAAAGTTGTTGCCAGTTCATTTCAACTTCTAATAATCATGTCAGCTGTACTTGTAAATGTTGGGTATTTTAATTTATAACAAAACATATTTATTAAGTCTTCATATGCTTTGTGTGTAAAATCTTTAAAGTAACTAGTAACTAAAGCTGTCAGATAAATGTAGTGAAAAGTACAATATCTCCCTCTGAGTTGTAGACAGTGGCACAAAAAGAACCTCAAATTTGTACAGTACTCGAGTAATGTACTTAATCACCACTGATGCTTAACCATCCATGATAACTCACAGACAATAATTGGATGCTTGGAAATGTGTTAAAACAGTGACACATGATTACAAAGAATAGTAGGACTATCACATTTATGATTGATGATTACACATAATCACTTTGTGTCTGTATTAATGTACAGTTAGGCGGTTGTGAAACAGTGAAATTGCTTTATTGCATGTAGTGTACCTGCTTGTGGACGCCCACTGAGTACTGCATAACCTGGGTGGGGTCCCTTGAAGCTTTCCACAAAGTCATAGATAAAACCAATAGTACTTTGACCTGGAAAACAAGTACAGATTTACAGTAAATAGAGATACACCTAACTGCCTCTCGACTGTTTTAAAAACAGAATTAAGTTTGTACAACAGCTGTGTAATAATTTGTATAAATTGTTTTGACAATAGAGGCAGAATTAATTTACATGGTTTGCATTGCCCAAAAAGAAGTAGAAATAAATATTAAATGTGCTACTGATTAAAACGCAATGGGGTCAGTGCGAATATGGGTTCAGATTATCTTAGTTCAACATTTTTTGAAATACGCTTATTCACTTTCTTGCCAAAGGGTACATGAGATCAATACCACTCTCATGTGTGTCTGGTAAATATGAAGCTACCACCAGCCACTGATTAGCTTAGCTTAGCTCAAAGACTAGAAACAGGGGGAAACAGCTAGCCTCTGCTATCTCTGTCCAAATGTAACCAACAGCTCACCAATTACCATATAATATCTTGTTAGTTTAATCTGTACAAAAAGGTATGAAGATGACAATTTGTGGTTTTACTGGGGCTTATATGCTGAGATGCTTATATGAGAGCTGTATTGATCTTTTTATATAACAAGCGAAAAGCATGTTTCCCTAAATGTTGAACTAATCTGCAGATTAAAGTAAGATGACACAATTTCAACAGCGCGTTGGCTGTGTAATGAACAAATATACAGGTTCTGACCTGTGATTTTCAGTGTGTATGGTTGGTTGGAGTTGATGTTGATCTTCCAGGTTCCTGTCTGTTTGTCAGCACTGACACGAATTCTCCTCAGGTTGCCCACTGTCTGTATGGTCCCCAGTTTACCGCTGGCCTCATTGCTGCTCTGGCTCACGCCTGGAATTTGTTACCATGCATCATTACTCATAAATATGCATCAACCATTCGCAGCAAGAAGCAGGGAAGGGACACCCAACAAGTCTAACACATTGCCATTATCTTAAAACGGTGCATTGGAAATAGTGTATTACCCGCAGGGTTGGTCAGTGTGAAAGTAAGGGATGATCCTGTGAGGTAGATAGTGATGTTTTTCAGAGATTCATCCAACGTGAAGGGGAAGGTCTCCTGCTTTCCAGGATTCCTTGCTCGCTGAAGAACTGTCACCTGATTGAGGGTGGAGAACAAGAGGAGCAAAACTGATAATTTATCTCTCTATTTTTCAACCACTAACGGTTTAAGGTTCATGTATTTATCATTAGAGAACACAGGGTTGTACAACAAAGTGCAAGCTGTTGTCCTTTCATGCTACACACATAAAAACAAAACAGAAAAATGTGTTAATGGTGGAGCACAGAGGATGGGGAGTCTCAGTGCCCGAGGAAAGCTGCTCTGCAGTCTGATGGTACGGCAGCGGATACTTCCTGGTACACGCTTCAGTTGGTACAGAACACACTGTTAGAAGTGCACAGTCTTACCAGAGCTGAAGTGGAGGTGTCGAGGATGACGTCTGTGGCCTGAGGCAACTGCTTCTTAGACACCTGGATGGCCTGGCCTCCAGAGGCCAAAGCCAGGTCCTTGTAGTCTTCAAAGGACGCAGCTCTGAGGGAACGACGACGACGGCTACTTGCCTCAGTCATATAGAATGACACCTGTGGAGTTAATTTAATATTGAGATTATACCCCCAGCCTTTCAAGTTAAATTGACTTCAATAAACTGAGTGAACATAGGGCATCACTGGTTGTCAGTCAGTATTTACGATTGACTTGGAGCTCCTGATGAGAGCAACAATAGTGTCCTTGAGAGCGATGTCTTTGGCTATAGCATCAGTGAAAACAAAGATGTGGGAGGAGGCAGGGGCTCCGGTGAGAGCCACCTGAAAAAATACAATAATCAACCTGGTCATTTTCATTCAGATTCACCACAGTCTTCACAGGGATCCATACAATATGTGGGAAAAAAAATAAACAACCATCCTAGTTACAATATGACAACATCATAGTTTCAGTACCTGAAGTCCTGACAGGCACATCTCAGGGGTATCACCACCTCCATTCGCCTTGAGTTTAGAGATTTCTCTTTTCATCTTTTCAGGGTCTGTTGTCCTGATCATAGGCCCGAAATCTACATATAAACCACGGAAAAGGGGCTAAATGTTAAGATTAACATGTGGTTCACAGTATTGAGGACTAACTGTATCTTTTTTTAAATCACTTCTCATCCTAATGTAACTAGTAGCAACTACACAGCCAGACAGATACAGCAATTCTGTTATCACACACCCGGGGCCTAACACCACTAATGGTTTCCTAAACATGATCAGTAGAAAAGTTCATACCGGGGTCATTGAAGGGCACCAGAATGTACTCAGATGGCTCATCCTGTGTCCCTTTTTTGCTGTCAATGATTTCGTAAACAACCTCCCTGGCTTCATTGATGTCATCTGACATACTGCCAGTGGTGTCAATAACAAAGCACACGACAGATGAGCGGGCAATCCCCATCATTCTGTCAGAAAGAAAGAGAGAATGAAGAATCCAGGGTCAGGTAAATCTAATCATCCTTCTCAGTCTGGACAGTGAGGGGTTTATTTTCATCATAAAGTAAAACTTTGAGATATTTTGCCTGAACATCATACCTCAGGAAGTCTTTGTCCCCGGCAGCTGACCGGATGTCCTCCAGCAGCTGGAGGCTGGCGGCTGTGGCTGCATTCACAGCAGCATTGTGGAGGGCCACATTGTCCGGGCGACTCTCGTCTTTGTTGATGCCTCCGCGAGGAGCTGCTGTGCTAGTCAGGTCAGCTGCACCTCCATGGCTACATTTACCTGGCACAGGACAGCAGGGATATTTATAGAGGACTTGTCCCTGCTATGTACTCGTGTGCTTTTCTGACCTCATGATGGCAACAGGACTACAGGATATAACTGCTGCATAGATAAGAGTGGTATGGATCGTCTCATCTAATCTTTTTAAGAAAGCAAATAACAGTATTTCCCAAAATGTTGAACTGTAACTTTAAGGTGTAGGACTGGGCCAATCCTTCTCCTCTTTGCCGAATTTAAATTAATTTTATTCTGACCCTGCAGCTATATAGTTTGAATAATAGCCTGGGCGCTAAAATCAATCAGTAATTGACCCTGCCTATATTTGGGACAGGCCTTTAATTCCTTTTGCACAAAACTGAAACTATTAAACATTATTTATTTCAAACAGAATAATACTTGTATAAAAACATCAAATAATATCAAATACACATCATTCATTTGATCTTGCTCTGACAGACGGCTTACGGTGCAGGATGAGAGAAGTTAGCAGACAGAGAGCGATGGACTTCACATGACAGGATTCACAACTTGGATTCATTTTTATGAAAAGCTGTTTTGATTCTTTTGATCAGTGGACCCTTACAGACTAAAGGAATATAAATAATCAAGGAAGGACACATTCGGACATAACAGCGGACTTAACGACCGCTTCAAAGGTAATGGCAGCCATCACTATTTTTCCTTTTCATTTCTTGTACCAGCAGGTTGCACCAGTAAATCTATAAGAATTAGACTTTTGGGCTCGTTGTTTCCGTTATATGATTTGAATTGTGGAGAATCTAACCGATCTAAGCAGCTAGAAGCAGCTAAAGCAGCGGCCCCGCAGGGTTTAAGAGGTTTCATACATCCAAAGAACTTCTATAAAAACTAATTGAGGCAGGTGTTTATTTGTCAAAATGTGTTCCCACACCAGGCCAGTAAACAGGGTAGGGGCTATTTGGGACTCGGCTATTAATTGAAATTTTACGGTATTTGCTTAACCTGTTTTATATATCTAAGTGAGTTGAAATAACTCCTGGTTTCTTCTATCATGGTGTGTTTACCAAGTCATGTATCCATGTGTATCTTTTAAATGTTACATGTTTTAACTAGATGTGGAAGAAGTGCGTTTCCACCTTGATGGCAATTAAAACTCAATGCACATGCTCTAGTGGCAACAATTTGCAGACTACTGGTCCTACTGCTCAGCCAGTCCTGCTCCTTCTGAGTGTGAATGAATATGGCCCTATGTATCTGAATATGCTTTGGAGAAGTATTTCCCACTGATACCTTTGGGCTTGGTAGCAGAGAAGATTCCCATGTAGCCAGATGTGAGTTTCTTCTCCTGAAGGATGTTAGGGAGGATGGAATTGGGGCATGTTCCACTGGCACAGTCACTGCAGGTCGCAGTGTTGAAATCTAAATAAGCAAAAGGCACATGGGATGCACAGCAAGTAAACAAATTTAACTATGAACCATGATAAATAAGCATGACTTTGTTTTATTAGTTTGACTTCTGTTAACACATCAAGATGACATCAAGATAAAACTACACACTGCTCTTTGGTCTAAAGATATGCTCCCAGATAGAGTTTTACCCAACCCATTTTATATGGATATTGTCTACTTTATAACATTTTGCTAAACCCACAGTATGTGTATGAAAACAACATACACACCTGCTAGATTTTCCAGAGGAAGGTCTGGTCTTATGAGGCTGATGTATGGCTCTGTGTACCCCAGCTCCACCCAGTTACTGTGGCTGTAGAAGTCCTGACAGTGCATGGAAACTCTTTTATACATACACATAGACAGAGTTGTGATTCCATATTCAGTATTTCTACACATCCTAAAGTGAACTTTAGAACATTTCCTCCATTCACTCTCATTTCTCGCTTATTTTACCTTATTTGATCGCATCATTCTTTCATGCAGTATATGCCTCCTCATATTTACATTTACTCATTTGACGCTTTTATCCAAAGCATGCAAGCATCAATACATGAGAGATCTACAAGTGACAATAATACTAGTAAGAGCTATTCGCACATATGGCATCAGTGGTAAGAATTAACAAATAGTGCAATCAAATCAATCAAAAAAGAAACTTGTAAGGAGATAGAAGAAGAGCACAGGAAGTTCAGGTTAGGGTTAGAGGTGTTCTCTATGCCTAGCTGTTCCTTTCCATGCTCACACCTGTAGTGTATGAAGGACTCTGCCCAGTGTTTCCCTGGCAGCCTGGTAGTTTTCCTTCTGAATGTTAGCCTTAATGGCCACCATACCCTCCGTGATTAGGCCACGTCCCTCCTGAAAGGCCTCTGAGTTGAAGTGATGTGGGGCACTGAAAGCAGGTTTCACATGTAATAACTTGGTGGGTGTAAGAGCAAATCATATTTAAATCTTTGCAATAAACAGTCACATTATTCTATTGCTTTTTAAATAACAGTTGTTTTCTTTCAACCTACCTGTTGACAAAGTCACGGTCTACCAGTCTTCTGGTGTAGATCTGTTGAAGAGCAGAGTGAAACTTGGCACCAGACACTTCTCCTATTGCTGTGGGACCTAAACAGGCCTGGACCAGCTCTTCAGGTGATGAACCCTGCAGTCAGAGGTCAGAGGCTACAGGTTACAGTTGCAGTAACAGGAAAATGAGTGGTAAGAGAGTCCACAATTTAAACAAGAGCAGGCATGCACAAAGACAGTTTGTCTTAGTAATGGAGCTAGGTTAAAATGAGGTGCCTTATGCAGTTTTCTTTGGCACAAGTATTTTCTTACATCTACATCTAATACCTGTAGCCATCACACAGCAGCAGGAATAATACATGTGTTTCATCTACTGTCTCTGATTTGCAAGATAGGCTGTGCATTGTTTTACACACAGATGGCAAGCAGCAGCAGCAACTACACTGATTATTTCAATCTCCCAACACATCAACAGGAGCACGAGGATCTAACAATTGAACAAAAGAACATCAGACTGGAAGTTATAGTGTAACAGTAAAATTAAGTAACACAGCTGTTCTCAGATGAGTCTTGAGCTCCATCAAATCTGCCAGGACATTTTGATTAAAAGCAAAAGTCCAAAATCTGTATCCTCTGGAGAGTCAAAATATCAACAGGATTATGACAGAGAGTTTTTTGTTTTGTTACGTGCAGTTGTGACTTAAATGAGGCTGTAAAATAAATAAGAAAGGGACTCATATGTTACCCGCAGAAACACCCTCCATGTTATCAGTATATTTTTGAATTAAATTTTTGGAAATGAGGGTGAACATGTGAGTGTGTTTCAGTGTGTTTGTCGGTGACTGTTTGTGCCGTCTTGCACACTTTTATCTTCCTACCGTGGGTTTGAACTCATAACCAGCTGCCTCAGCCACCGCCCGGCATGTCTCCTTCACTTTTTGCATTAGAGCCCGTCCTGTAATGCTGACATGAGTGGATGCCCCACTCCAACGGGGACAAAGGCTACAGTGGTCCCTGTTAGGGCCAAAGCTAGCAGGACTGTGCCCAGCACTGACGTCATGATCAATCTAGAGGGAGAGAAAAATAATGACTGTTTATTCAACTGATTTGTGTCTGAATTTTGATGCACATATTGCCAAGTGCTCCTGAAAGACATACTAAAATACACATTACAATTATAGAATTTAAATCCTACACAAGACATAAGACATTTCTATTCTAAGCCCAGTAAAGGTATTTAATGTACTGAACTGAACTTGACACGAGGAGTTCATAGATAAAGACACACATTTAGTACACCTTTGAAGAATGTGCTGATGGGCCACTCCCTCTTATTACACTTTCTGCTTTGTCCTTTATTTGGTATTCCCACAAATTTCTCAGTGATTATGTCAATAGTCAACTAAAGACCATCAGGACAGTATGTTCCAACTCAACAATGCTATATTGCTGTACTTTGTTATATAAAACATTAAAATAAGGTGTGAAAAGAAAATACATTAGCAAAAAAATCCTTTCAAATAATACATAATATATAACATATATACAATAGTAATTTACAACCATGTAAATTACTCACAGGTTAATTAAAACATTTTTTAAACTTCAGCTGAAAAAGGACAAAGAGATGAAAGTGCTCAGTATTTTTGCTAAGTTTTTTTAAATGTTTTATAAAAACTTCAAAATGTCTTTAGCAATGTCAGAATCCCAATCAGAAAGAGCTTGCCAAGCAGTATTTTACGTAAAGTAAATTGCTATGGTTATTAGGTGCTAGACATAAACATATAGTTGACATAAATAAATGTAAAATATATAAAATAAAAAATATGGAATAAACAGATGTGCAAGTTATAGAACTGTGTGAAACAACAATGTGGCAGTTATTTGCATGTGCATTACATTATGTGCATTATGTGGGGAAATCGTCGCCACAGAACCTTGTCAATTAAATTAACAAAATCAAACTTGAAATACAATCATACCTTTTCTCAGCTGTGACGACACTCCAGTGATTCTTAAAGAAGTGTAACATCCAACTACACCACTCTTCTATATATAGTAGATTGTGTATGATGGAGGGTGGAGACTTGAGCATTTGGTGTAAATACTGTCATAATTGAATACACACCTTGAAGGACAAATCACTACCTGACGTACAGAAGTACAATAAAATGAATTAGTCTTCTCTCCAAAATGACCACACTGTGAGTAACTGATTGCAAAGGTTCAAAAAAGGTGTAGCAAGTTAAGATATATCTTGATTCATCCCCCTACCTCTCAAGTCAGATGAGGAGGGCAATGATGAAAACTCTAAATACAGTAATGCAAACGAGTCACTTGACAAGGCAATTATTTTCTGGTTTATATTTGGTTTACTTATCTACACAACCACGTAGACTGGATATAAATACAATTTTTCATGTGAAATATTTCCCTCTTAGATGTATTTTTCAGTTAATTCTTGTCACCCTCGCCTGTATCCAAGATATGCATGACTTAGCCAAAGCTTGCCCGAGAGCTGGGATGGATTATTGCTATTTTGTCCTTATCTTTTCTGGCAGACTTTTAATTTTATGTATTGGCATTTAGTTTTTTTAAAAACTCATTACTTATTTTTCTGTTATAAATACCCATTATAATAATTAACAAAAATGCTTGGAAGCATGGGTTACTGAACTTTATGGCTCCCAAAATTATAATGAAGTTTACAAAATGCAATACTAAATTAATTTACTCTTTCTTTGATTTATTATTGTACTAATTTATCACTTTCTAAAACATACTCCAGCTAGCTCAATAACTAAGTGGGATCTTTTCATATTTCACTAATTTATGACATAGATTTATGCTTTTATTGCGAGGGTATAGTCATCTGTGGTTATTAGTGTAGGTGTAATATGAGGTTACAGATTAATATTTAACTTAATCTGTAGGGTTTGGTGTTTAATATGGTGAAACAATCATCTTGCTGAGCTCAACAGTTTCAGTAATTTGTCAGCAAGTACTAAGCAATGTTCAGTGAAGACATAAACACTGTCATTCCAGAAAAAAAAAGATAACATTAAATGAGAGTATGATGCTAAATGTAGTGACTTATTACTGACTGGATCCTCTGTATCTACTCACTCTCAGTTCTCAGGTAAACACTTGTCTATCTTCTGAGAAATAGTGTATGCAGGTCCAGCCAGGTACCACACGGTGTGTCATCAGAGCGTTTTACTGAGAACAGCTGCCTGCTGCTGCTGGAAAAGAAGTCGATGAGACATCTGAGAATAAATCCAAACAGTTAAGTTGTGTGCCCTAAAACCTAAAATCAAAACAGAGGGTTTGTCAGTAACCCTGTGAAACAGAGTGCAAAAAGCTTTGAGGTCCATTCTTTCTCATTTGGTGGGTATGTCAGAGGTGTTCAGCAGCAACGTATACTGTTGCGAACACAAAAGTGTTTTCAAGGAACCACCGTTTTCGTTTATATTAATGTTTTGCTATCTTTTGTCAGGGCTGAACGCGGCTGTTCTCACATCTCGCTCTGCAGTTACCTGGACTTCCACCGCCCACTTCCTCACTTGCGTCTCATTCCCTCATCAGCCACACACAATTAATAGGCTACCAGTTTACTTCCATTATCCCAGCCAGATGTTACATCTAGCGCTACAAGTCTTTCTCTCTATCTTCTCTTTCTTGTTCATCCATTGTTTCTGAAACCAGTTACCAACCCGTTATGGACTTTGCCATGTTGTTATCCTTATCGGATCTTTTGCCTTTACCTGTTTGGACTGCCTTCTCTGTTTTTGACCCTTGCCTGCCTCACCATCTTGTAAGCCTGAGTTCTCTTTGTATGTTAATAAGTTACTGAACTGCATCAGCTCTGTCTCAGGCATCTGCATTTGGGTCCTACCCCTCTGTGTTCCTGTTTCCCTGCTAGCAGCAGCCATGAAATGAATGAATGATTAGTTGCTTCTTTTTACCTTTCAGAGGAGAATATTGTATCTTTTACTCTACTGCATTTATCTGATAGCTATGAAAATTAAGATTTCAAATACAAAACATAATACATTTGGTAATATGATGCACTGTTATTGATTAAACTACCCAACAAGTATATACATTAGTTCAAATTAGCTCCACCTTGATCAACAGTAAAATGCTATTAACACATGAATGCATCAGGGGCAATTTATTTCCCTGTATAATGAGTGTTTTTCCTTTGGGACTTAAGGGACATTTTCTATACAGGACTTTTACTTGAAATGGAGAGTGTTTATATTGCAGTATTGGTACTTTTACTTCCCTAAAGAATCTGAAAACTTTCTCTCCCACAATATTAAGGGTCTTCTGTCAATAATGTGTGTAACACAATATATCTGGGTATGTGCATGCTTTTTATATGTATCAATTTTCCATGTAATTAAATTACTTATGGCTCTGTCAGGTTATGTTATGACTGATGTATAATCTGATCTGACCATGGAATAACCTTACCTTTAAACTTTACTTTTACCTTTAAGTAAGTAAGGGATAGTAAGGGTTTTTGTTTCTTTGTCGGCTAGGCTTTTTAACCCCCTGTGCTTTTTAACAATGCAAATGTTTTAATTTAATATAAATAATAAATTCATATTGCTTTTACATACTCAAAGTAACAGTATGGTTTGTGATCTCTCAGCATCTTTCATCTCCTCTGTATAAGCGCACAAAACAGTCACATTGTTGTTTTGAGTTGTGTCGCATCACCACCAGATGGCGACAGACATTTATAACCAGTTTTCTCCTCTTTCAATGCCAAATGAGTAATATTTGAAAGTTGTTATTTTAGTTGTCTACACAAAGGATGTTAGTGTGAAAATGTGTCAGTATATAGACTTATACTTGTGCCGATGCATTGTATCATCGAGGAAACATACAGCTCAGGATGAAGTGTAAGGGCAACTAGTCCAGCCTCTATGATCACTAAAGCAGGACAGACAGTGGCATCACAGGTAACACATTTCAGTCTCTCTCACATTCTGTTTTCTCTCTTTCTTAGATGTTCATATTTCTCTGTATTTCCCACTCACCTTCCTTAATTGAAATTTCCGTTAAATTTGCACCCATGTTCCCACACTCCCTCCCTCTTGTCAGCACATAGGGTGGAGTAAGGTGAGGTGTGTGTGTGTGTGTGCGCACGTGTGTGTGTGTGTTAGGGGGAGGAGGGATTCAGTGGGTGTCTCCATAACACGAGAGCAGTAGAAAGTGACAGAACTGGAGGGATGAGTATGAGTGAAAGGAAGACAAAGAAGAAGACAGAACAGGATTTTGGAATGAAAGGTTGTGACTTTCTCTCTCTTATCTGAATATAACCTAACGTCTAGGTGAGTGTTACAAATACTTCTTAATTAATTCACAGTTCACAGAACTATGATGATTGTAGCTGTGATCTCATTAACAAGAACTCCACAGCTTTTGGTCAACAAAAACAATGCTGTAATCATCAGTGTATGTTGTGACTCTGACTTTTCATGGATATAATCCTGCCTTAATGAAGCCATTGTTATTGTTTGATTTGTACCTTTTTATTATGCTGTACTTTAAACTATTATATTTATACATTCTTATACAGTTCTTTCAGTTGATAGTAGGTTTTGTTGTTGTAGGAGTATTAGGGCAGCATGGAAAATTTTTTCCATGCTGCCCTAATACTCCCACAGTAGGTATGTTTTTTTCTAATTAATTGTGTTTAATTCCCAGTTCATGTAACACAAATATCGTATTGTTTTGTTTTCCATGTAGTAGACAGTGTCTCTTATCACCACCTGTCATGCTCTAACGGTACAGCAGTAACCTGTGGTCATATTTAATATTAGGAATTAGCAATAGAATTTTCCTTTGCGATTCAAAGACTGGTAGAATATAATTTTAATTGTTTTAATAATACAACCACATAGCTTGTCAGTCTGCTGAAACTTGCAGTGTCAACAGTTTGTTGCTATGGTGCTAAGCTACTTTAACCTTTATTCCTCTGTATTGTGTGTTCACCGTTTCCATGAAGCATCTGCTTCTCATATTGTGGTCATTGAAGTTCTCAATTATTTCATTTTAAAAGCAGATGTCTCACCAAGACATTCTAAACTCAAACTTTTCATTCAAGCAAAAACACCTTCTGATTTGTGACCATATATGCAAGTTATACTAAAGGGGGTTGAGTTATATACCAGTCGCCTCAGCGTTGTGTCGTGAACATATTGACTCACATGTCTGTATTCAAGTGCAGACATGGTGCTGTGTTTACCTCATCTAAGCAGCGTAAGTGGATGTGACTAAGTATGCAACCAAGGCTTTACGTACAATTTACAATGGTAACACTCAATTTGAATAGTCATTTTTATTTTCTAAAATATTTAGTGAAAATTAGAATTTCTTGTATATAATTCTAACCTTAACCATAACTTCTATAGAACTATATGAAAGTATGTTCTGTAATTGGAAAAAATAAAAGAATCTGCAACCAAGAACAATGGCAGAGGGGGACGGAAATCTAAATACCTGAAGCTCCCTATCAGGTTACAAAATCTGACTATTTAGACACTATGGCATAACACTGGGATGCCCATCGATGGTCACTTGTGCAGTCGGGGAAGGTAAGTTGAAAAACTAGACATGTATCTCCTTATTAGCTCTGCCAAGAAACTACTGTAAGCAGTTACGCTGGCAACATTTCTCAACCAAACTCGCTCTGTTGTCCTCCTCCTCTGCCACATGTTACACACTGTAGGAAGAGTTACATTATAATATTATTTTAAGTACGGAGTATTTTTCGTTCTTCAGAGCTATTTGTCTCAGTACAAGAGCTCAAACCTTTTCTCCTCTCTTGCAGCAATAAAAATAGTCAGATTTAAAGCATCAGTCCTTAATCCTTAATGATTATTTCCTTGGCGACAAGCAGACTGGCTGCAATTACATGACTACATTTGATTTGCCTTTGCATCATAAGCAAATTAAAAGGTTTGGAGTAGAAAAACAGCATCTTAATAATATTTGACTGCCTGCATTACTTTCATCTTTAGTTTGTTTCAACTTTTGTTGTGGCAGTTTGGTTATCTGAACAAAAAAGAGATGATAGACACATAGATAATAATACTAATCCTTGCGGCAGTATATTATATCGCTTTGGGTTCTCACACATTCCGTGAATGTATTGCTTAACTGAGCATGTGTAGTTTCCCAAGGGCTGGTATGTGGCTAGACCACGGGAACAGGCTTTGACACGTTGTTTGTTTCAATGAGACATTGTAGAGAAAAGTTGTTTTTTTCACTTGGTTTTATAGAGGATGAGGATAAAGGAAAAACAGTACACCCCTATGTTAAAGTGTTTTTAGTGTATTGTGTAAGATAAGGGTGGCACACTTAGTTCATGGACATTCATTACATTAGTGTGACATTATGCAACATGAAGAAAATAGAGGAGATGGTGAATATGTGATAATGAAATGCCCTGGAACTACTATATGTCTTTCTTGCCCATATTGTTATAACTGCGTGACTGTACAGTTGAAAAATCCCAAAATGTAACCCTACGTGACTGTTGTACGACGAGTCAGTTACTGCCAAGAATAATACTGTTCAAGAGGATTCATTATCTGTAATGTTGTCAGTCATGTTGCTGATATAATTCTCACTATCTGCAACTTAATTGCATTTCATAAGGTTTTCTTTACAGTTTCCTCAGCACCAAAGTAGATTGTAATTGAGCTATAAAGATTAACAAGCAAGACAATTATGGTGCTCATTTCATTTAGTCATTGTACGTGAGGAAACGGAGGGGTGATTTATCAGCTGTCTGCAGGCAGGGGCAAGTCTACTAGGAACAGTATCATCTCCATCATCATTGCCATTACTGCCAGACTGTGAAACATGTTCTTGTGAATCTTTTCCACTGTAGACAACCGTGAACATGCATTTAAAAAAATGAATCAGCTATTGCTGAAGGTAACATGTTAGAAGTGTTTTGCTTTCGAACAAGCACAGAGTGGACTGATGAGGGACAGAAAATGTGGGCGAGAGAGAGAGGGGATGACATGCAGGAAAGGGTCGCGGGATGGACCCAAACCCAGGCCACTGCAATAAGGACTCAGCCTTGTACATGGGGCATGCGCACGACCAAGTGGGCTAACAGGCACCCCTAGCTCTGATTTCAGTTGGTTCCCCATTAGCTTCTTGTCACTTCTCTCGTGTGTTTTTTTTCTTTCAGAGCACCACTGTCAGACATGAACTTCAACTCAAATGCCTCTGGGGGATCGCTGGTCTGTCCCTTGCTACAGATGATGAAGAATCACAGCCTTAATAACAACACAAAGGCCAATTTGGTGGTGGTTTGCATCCACGGCCTGGTTTCCTGCCTGGGGATTTTGGAGAATGCCCTCATCCTCTGGGTGGTGGGTTTCCGCCTGCGGCGCCGCACCGTAGCCTCTGTCTGGGTGCTCAACCTGGCCATGTCTGACTTCCTGGCAACTCTGACGCTGCCCCTCTTTACCTTCTACCTTTACTCCTCACATAGCTGGGAGCTCGGCAGCGCTCTTTGCAAAACGGAGACGTCCATCTTCTTCTTGAACATGTTTGTGTCAGCCTTCCTGCTGGCAGCCATTTCAGTGGACCGCTGCCTTCTGGTGGCAAAGCCAGTGTGGAGCCAGAATCATCGGTCTGTGGCAGGAGCGTGGAAGGTGTGTGCATTGGGTTGGCTGTGGGCAGTAATTAATACATTACCTTACTTCCTGTTCCGCTCAGTGACCGAGACACAGGACAGGAGGAAACTATGCTATCATGATTTTGCCTTGTATTCATCCTCTCAAGACACTTTGGAAAGAGATTGCAAAGTGAGGCAGGCAGCAACAGCCATCTCCAAGTTGCTGCTGGCATTCCTGTTCCCTCTGGTGGTGATTGCAGGAAGCTACATCTACATTTCTGTCAGCATGAGGAACAGGAGGAGGAGGAGGAGGAAGCAGAGTGCCAACAGGCTCATTGATGCTCTGATTGTGTCAAACAAAGATGGGACATCAGGTACTTCAAATATCCCTACAACCACAAAAAACACTAACATCTTTCTCAAGCCTCCGGCCTCAAGTCCATCTGTATTCCTGACACCTACAACCATGTCCCCTACTACCCCCAATCAGACCAGTAACAATCAGCTGTCCCAGAGCTTTACCAAGATGGTGACATTTGTGATTGCAGCATTTGTACTGTGCTGCGCTCCCTATCACATCTTCTGCATAATCGAAGTGACAGCTCAGTACTGGCACAAAAATCTCGACCTGGTGGAGGTGGGGCTGCCCGTAGCCACAACATTTGCGTTCTTGAATCCGGTGTTGAACCCTATTCTGTACGCTTTTAGCTGCCCAAAGTTCTGTGTGAGAATACGACAGAGTCTGGGAGCAGTGTTTGACGGTCTGGTAGAGGAAGGAGGGGAGATACTGATGGCGCCAGGGAGAAGTTTAAGAGCACATATTAGGCGAAAGAGCAGTCGGGATGTGAGCGTTGCAACACCAGGGTCACCAAAGAGTTCATCTTCACCCTGTCAATAACCTGACATCCAACCCCCCTTCCCAATGCCTTCATGTGGAGCATACAAAACTAGAATCAAAAAAGGAAAATAGCTAAGCATTTGGATTTTTGGCTTTATGTTTGATTTAGTGGAATGCTTGATTTTGATCTTTAATCATGTTAGATATGTTTTAATATGTGTGCAATTTCAAGGAAGCCCTCTGACGTATCATATGTGGAACATAAATAAGTAGTATAGGATTTTTAGCCATCCATCGGTCGGTTGGTCCATCCATCACTCTGGTCCAGACCAAAATTTCTCAACAATTACTGGATGGATAGCCTTAAAATTGTATACAGCCATCTGTGGTCCCCCTCAGGATGAATTGTAATAACTTGATTCTCTGACTTTTCATTTATGCTATCATAGGATCAACCTTTTGTTTAGTCCAGTGTTTATGACCACCTGCAAAACTAATGACATTCCCATCAGCCTCAGGTACACTTTGTGTTTTGTGATAATTAGCAAATGTTAGCATGATAAGATAGGGATCATAGAAAACATTACAACTGCTACATTTGAGCATGTTAGCATTGTCACTGTGAGCATTTTATGTTTATGTTTTATTTATTTGACAGGGACAATGCACAACATATGTATTGTATCAGACAGCTAAAAGCTAATTCTTATCAGCAGTCCCTAAGAAGGTGCCAATAGTGCGCAGGATAATAATTTAAAAGATTAATGACAAATCCAAACCTTACATTTCATAAAAAGCAGACCAAATCAAATCAAACCACATTTAATAGAAACAGATTATACTATAAAAACAGACTAAAATATGCCAATCCTCCCAAAACAAAACAATAATAAATTCCCATATAAAACACACCATCAACAATCCCAATGCTAAAATACACAATCCATCATAAGAAATTAACCAGACACACAATACTGATACTGGCCACATTCAGTATCTCACAGCTCAATGACTACATACATGATTGTCCTTCAACCATATTTTCACACTTCCTTACGCTGCATTGTCTGACACTCAGTGGCAAAGAATTCCACATCCCAGCTGCCTTTACTGAGAAGCAGTCTTGTCCAAATGTAGTAGTCCCTCTAGAGGAAGCTCTTGTTAACCTTAAGCCGGGTCTACTTACCATTTAAGAGGATGTGGTGCTGAGTCATGAATGATCTTGTATAATAACCAAACACTGGACATACGCAGGAACAGGTTATACTTTTTAACTATATTACAGTAACGATGAGTTATGTTTTTATTCATTACTGTCAATGCTTGTTTATACAGACAAATAATCTACTGTTTGCATTAATGTACTGTTTATTTGAGAAATGTCATGGTATCATTGTATGTATGTACAGTTTTGCTGCATCTGTCCTCATTTGATTTCTTTTAAATCTGGCATGCTGATTCAGTATTTAGCTCAAAGCTATTCATGCTCCTAGGTGGGTGAAGCTAACAGGCGTTGGTCATCCCCTGACTTTGCCTCTAGTGCTACCATGAGGTTAACATTAGTGGTTTTTAATAATAATAATAATAACTTGGCATTTCCTCAACTTTCCTCACTGAGCTGAAAACATGATTGTAGAGTCTTAGCCTTGTTGTTGTATTATGCATCTAGGAACCTACACCAATATTTGCTTTTTGACTACATTTAAATGTTCCAATAATAAAGCACAACCATTTATAAATCGAAAAGATGCTGAAAAGTTCATTAATGCCTTTATTTCAAGTGGTTACTCCAACACACCTTTAACTGGCCTCCTGTGTAAAACCACTGCTCTGGCTTCCTGTAAAATTCACAACTGATTTTAAGGTCCTATACAAAGGCCCCTTAATGGTAAGGGCCAAGCTACATTGCTAACTTCCTTGTTCACTACTCTCCTTCAAGAACACTGTGATCATCTGCTGCCGCTATAAGGGAGATTCCCAGAAACAGTTGAATGAAAATCGTGGGATGCAGCCTTTGTCTGTTAGGCTATGCCTCAATGCTATGGAACACGCTACCTATAGATTTCACTAAATATTTGTAAATGAAAGCTATGAACCTGTCTCTTCCCTTCAGCCTTCAGCTAGCTGTGACTTTCCTGATACAGATGGAAATTTTTTTGCACTTTGCTTCACACTTTTGCACTACTGAGCTGTGTTTTACTTGACTTCATGCATTCTATGCATTGTATTTTGGGACTTTTTTTAATTATTATTTTTTAACGGGTTTTATTTTCCATTGTATGTTATGCATCCCTTATTTTTATCTTCTTATCCATATGTTTTTTTATGTAAAGCACTCGGTGCATGTCATTTCTTTGTTGTAAAGCACTTTGAGCTGCATTTCTTGAATGAAGGGTGCTGTAAAAATACAATATATTATTATTACCATTAACATGTTGTCATGTGATTCTTATAGACCATTTCTCAATGTTTCTCTTGTCACAGTAATCTCCAAATGTAAATAGAAAAATAAGTCAAATAAATGCACTCTCAAGGGGGTTAGTTGTGTCCAGAGGTGGAAAGTAAGGAATTACAATTAGGCTACTCACGTTACAGTAATTGAGTAGGTTTTTTTTGTGTAGCCTACTTGTACTTTTTGAAGTAGTTTTTTAAATTTAAATTTCTAAATGTTCAATCACATCTGTTACTGAGAAAAAAAAAGTGCAATGAAAAACTCGAGACCACTTTGGCTTAAATGCAGGAGAACGGCTTAATCAAAATGCTGCATTAAGTTACTGCTAATGCAAACTGAACATGTCCGGCTGCTGAAGTTTCATATTAAAAGCAATTAACTGGTGAAACACAGGTTGACTTTTACTTAGAAGTACTCATAGGAAATGCAATCTGTTTGTAAGTGAGATCAGCGCTGACCGTTGTCGTGTAGACTCCTACAATACGGCTACACAAGACAACCGTCATTTAACAGTTTTCTGACAGCAGACTGAGGTTATTAGCTATAGTTTTGCATTTTTCATTAGTTTTTATTTTTATTTTGTTGTGACTTTTTGTATTCAAATTCAGTCAAATGTTTAGTTTTAGTTTAGTTTTAGTGTCTTTGTTGCTGCATGATGCCAGGCTCAGTTCAGTTTAGTTCAGTCCAGTTTAGTTTATTCACAAAACATTAAAATACAAGTACAATCATTAGAAATAACGCAGATTTCTGCAAAGAGGCACCTTTTTAAAGCTATCTGACGCTTGTAGGGGCCCAAACACTAAGCAAATATATATATAGGATATTTGAAATAACACATTGTCTAAATAAATACCACAAATATATGAAGTACATGCTACATCTACGGTACAATTTAAAACCTATATACAGAAAACCCTAAGAGCTAAACTACCCTGATCCCACTAACCAGTGGTCCCAAGAAATTAATTACATCAGTCTCAAGCTCTATCATTCTTGGTTAAATAGGTGAAATACAATAGGCCTAAATGGAGGTGATGGACAGCTAAGAAATTGGAAGATAGTGGAGGCCCCCTTTGGAGCCACAAACAACAGGTCCCTAGCACACTGAAGGTAAGTATGACTGGAAAGCCTTTAGGCTATATTAAAATGTAACCTATATTAATAAAAAATATATATAAAAGCAAAAACAGACAGGTTGGCTGAGATATGAATGATATATGAATGAGCCCATAAAACACACACTAGCTGACATGCAGTAAATATAATGACCAGCAGATCCGTTATCCCAGCTCAAGAGCTCACAATTAATGGGCAAGGGGCAACTTTATCCCACACATCAGAACAGAACAAGGAAAAGAAAACCACTGTGAGAGTGACTCACCTGCAACCCAAACTAAACTAAATAAAGCTCTGTAGCCTACAGTTGTTGCGTTCATATTATTTTGTACACATGTAGGCTATGTATAAAAGTCAATAGAAAACATGTTCAAATCCCACCAACTACCAGCCAATTCACTACCTGGGTCTCCTGGCAAAGTTAGCCTCCCCATAACGTTACTTTCCTCGTAACAGCGGTTGCCACCTGCTACGCTGCGGCCAGACGCCGCCCTGACCCCGGGCTCTCTTGACGGAATCGTCAAGACGCAATCGTGGCAGGCCATCCACAGGGCACGCAGCGTAACACCCCGCGGCTCACCAACAGGTGCCTATCGGACTTTCCTATTTGCTAATCACCGCGCGCACCTCTAAACCGCCGGTCCGACTAACTGTCCCGCATCGTCAGTTCCCCCAGCTTCATATCCACTCGAAATGTCGGCTTCGGTCCTATGAAATAAATAAATAAATAAACGAAAACTAAGGACTTTTACTCTTTCATTTTAGTTACTTTTAGTTAGTTCTGCAAACCTAAAATATAGTTTTAGTTACTTTTTTTGTAAAGTCTCGTTTTTATTTTTATTTCTGTTAACGACAATGTTTTTTCACATCTAGTTTTCGCTTTTGTCTTAGTTTACGATTATAACCTTGCAGCAGACCAGTTTGAAATATTGCAGTGAGTAATGCAACAGTTAGCTGCCGCAGGCGACAGGCTGCACACCTTCTCAGCCAGGTAACCAACTCCTCTCACTTTCGCTGTTTCATGTGCAGCATAAAGTCAGATCATGACTGCTCACATAATTATGGAAAATACCAGTAACTGCCCGACAATAGTTTGGTTAGCTGCCCCAGACTTCTGTGCCCTGTGGTATTAAAAGGCATCTGCTGTAACTACAGGTGTCTCATGGACAAAAACGGCGCAGCTGCAAAATAGCTCAAAACTGGTTGATTAATAAATCATGTCAATCAGAGTTACATGTACAATTACATATTTTAACCCTCACTCCTCAGTGAATTCCTTGGCTGCGGTTTAAGAGCATTTTCTAGTTAAGTAGGCTTGTGTGTAGTATAGCCTATGTAGATTTATCATTATGGATTTAGGCCTACCATGTTGTTAAGGAGTCTTTATGGACTTAAGCTAATAAAAACGTTCATTTTTGCGAAAGTTGAAAATATTAAACAGTAAAATGGCAACTGAAAGTTGTACTTATATTTTTGTACTCTTTCCACCTCTGCATGTGTCTAACAACACCGCCAAGCCAGGGGTCACAAAAAATGTGAAGGTTCTTGAGATGAATTAAGGGATAGGGAAAACAAATACATTTCTCCTGCACCAAATTATGTTTATTATTTATTTTTATTCAAATGAAAAATGTAAAAGAACGCCCAAAGCGTTTTAAGGGCTCACAAGCCAAAAACATTGGTTGCTGTAGATTGTGGTTCATGTTACGCTGATTTCTACCACCAGAGAGCAGTATAACACCAATTACATAAGCAGACATGAACTGATAAAGTAGGATAATGTTTTTCAGGTCCTGTAATCCAGGAGACTTTAAACCTGAACTGCTGGATGCCTGACCACCTTTCTGAGTGATTGGATTTTATCATATCTGATATCTAGTTTGATTGACTGTCTCATCACCGCCCATCACAAGTGTTCTTTCCCTCACTCTCAATCGGACACACCCACACACAAGCTCAGGTGTAATGTAGGCCACAGCAGTGTGGGATTACTATGTAGTTGTAATTTGGAGAGAATATTTGAGTGAAGATACACAATATAAAGACAGAGCAGGATTAAACCTAACGGGTCAGACGTACAAAGCTCCACTTTCCTCTTAGCCATTCAGTTCCAGCAGATTATTTTTCTGTCACTCCTTTTGGGACTATGTCTCATTTTCTCCTCCTCTGTTTCTCTCTGTCTTTTTGGCTGTGCAGCAATAACCTTTTCTCTTTCAAGTAATGGAGCAAACAAAGGCCCGTACTGACTGAGAAACACAAATTACATAAAAGGAGGAAGAATGGAAGAATCAAGGAAGGAAACCTGTTCAGAACCTACATCCTGTGTACATCTCACGGAATTGTTTCACAATAAGTAATGAGATAATGTAATATGCTTTGAAGGAACTGTAAAAAAAATGTATTAGGTGGTCAGTTATTTGGGTTTAATTTTGGCCTGAGGGGAGAGCAGGGGAAGGCTTTTTTGTCACCTCACATTTATATTCTATTTCAGTCTTCCCCTGCAAGATATATTACAAAAAAGTAGTTATTGTAGTTAACATGTAGTTATTAATGATAATCATAATCAAATGGTTGTTCATAGTGCCAATATGTCAATTTTGAGAAACACATGAAACACTGCACAGTTACGGAAGTAATTGCACGTTATTTCTACAGACAGTAATCCCCACTTTTACAATAAAGAAAAAAAAGTTAAATGTGTCACACAAGATTAGTTCATAATATAATCAAAGTTCAGCATGACACATTGTGTCTGACACATTGTGTCTGGTTTACTCATACACTGGCAGTCTCATTTTGTTTTAAAAAAATAAAGTGACTTTGTAAATCCAATGTCTAAGTTGTGGTTTGGTTGCTATGTGAAAATCATTGTTCCATTAGTCAAGTCAAGACAAGCCAAGGCAAGATTTGTATAGCACCTCTCAACAACAAAATAAAAGTGCTTTACACAAGATATATAAGGCATTAAGATAAGAAAACACTATGCTTTTAAATGGGATTTAAAAGACTAAAATAATGTAGAAGAACAGCAGAATGAAACTAGTTTTCCATGTTTAGATGTGACTCTTGGGACAGAAAGCAAACCTGTCCCTTATGACTTGAGTGGTCTGGATGGTTTGTAACAGAGCAACAAGGAAAACATTTGATTCACAGAAGCCAGTATAAAGATTTGAGAACTGGACTGATGTGATCCACTCTCTGGTCTCACTCACAACTCTAGCAGCAGCGTCATAAAGTTTTAGAAATGGTCGAACCTACTGAAAATAAGCGCATGGACAGGTTCTATTAAAAGTCCTTTAATTCATTATATATTGCAGTTTCAGGGTGTCTGGCTTGGTTTGTGGCACTAACTTTTAATCATTCTTCTTTGGCTCCGAGTAAAAAGGCCCCCAGCGTTTATGAGTGAACTGGATATTCTCATGACTGGTGGTATTCATTGAATCTCTCTAAAGAGACATGAATGGAATGTTATAGATGTAGGAAAGATTAGAGGCACCCTAATGCTCAACTGCATAAAAGACAGAAACACACTTTTATGGATAAAGAAACAGCAAGAGAACAGTTAAAACACTGAGGTCGTAAGATGTTAAAAACGATAGAGCCAAAGAGATTATATAAAGCTCTGTAAAAAGCAGTTGGTACAGATGAGAGATGAGGAAAGAGAGAAAGAAAGAGTAGATGGAGGGAGGGGTGGTTGGTTGGTATTGCTTTGAAAGGATTTAATGCACTGCGACAGTGATAATAGCTCATTGATGCTTACTTGAGAATTAACAGCCAGCACATGTCAGTGACTTTCTTTTAAACACCATGCATTCACTCCTATGTATCATGTCAATGCATATTCAACCAAAGAGATTATGTACATTTCTGTAAATAGAATGAGAATCACATAAAGTTTCACATGCTATATTTGTTGTTTATTGAAGTGTACTTGGTTTATGTCTGTTGACTGTAACTTCAATATATTATAAACACACTAATGCAAGATTACTGAAGGAAGTAATAAAATCAATCTCTTGTTGTAAATGTTACTGTTAAACTTACCCCTGGGCTCCAAGGTAGGACCAGGATTTGTTTTGGCTTCAAGTTTTTGAAGAAATTCCAGTAAAAAGGTGGTTCAGCACAGTTCCAGAAGCTGGGCGACACTCCTCCTTCTGTCTCTCTCGCTTCACACTGCTCTGTTACACCACATGCGGGAGCATGTGAATTTATTTGTCGCTGTGACTTATTAACCTCAATTTAAAGGAAGTGGGAGTGAACTTTTGAGTATATTTCCTTTTTATGATAAAACTGTACCTTGATTCATAAAGTATTTACATGTTTCCTAGTGGTACTTTCCTTGATTTCCACATATTGATCATTAGAACTGATTTCTTGCACTTTGAACTTTACCTATAGATTATTGTTGTGGACATTAAGGATTGCAGCTTAACAAGCATTGTTTGGGACACACACACACACACACACACACACACACACACACACACACAAACAGAATGCTAAAGGTGGTAGTGGGTGAAAAGCACAGGGTTGTCTTTGCCTTGTGTCATTCATTAATGGTTCATGCCCAATAGTACTGTATGTAATTAGAAATTATTCAGTCATTCCGCACCAGATTGAGAGTTTATTAGGAATGATTAATTAACGTGGTAAGTATGCTGAAACAAAGAAGATTACTAATACTAATACTAATGCAAGAGGATGTAACTTTTGCTGCGTAACAGTCACTCTGGGGTAAATTACGACATAACAGAAATGCAAAAGTAGAGAGGGTCATGAAGTTAGAGTACTGACTTAGTAATGTCCCTTAAACAGCAAAATATATCTACAGTTCAAAAACATAAGCCACCATAAGCAACTGGCCAGACCAAGTGAAGCTGTAGCAATTACACGGCCACTAGTAGTCTCATCCACTATGACGGAGTTATTCAGGAAGCACAGAGCTTTTCAAGAATTTGTTCCTCATTCCTTATAATTTCAACCTTTCATTTGAAGAGTTTTTTCTTTCATAAGTTACATATTTTCACTTAAAAACAAGGCCTTTTCTTTGGTGCAAACCTCACACTAAACTTTATAAACTCATCTTTCATCTGTCCAATAATTTTGTTTTCTGGTGTGCAGTAAGCATTTGCAACCTCGGGGGATTCTAGCATCTGAAAAGACATTGGGGAATTTGACAAAGACTGATATTATTTAACTGGCTCCAAAGTAATAACACTGAACTTTGCCCTTACTGCTCTCAATCCTTATGCTGCATTGTCTTAAGGTATTGACTGTTGTTGCTGTCAGATCTCTAAACCAGAAGATTCTGCATTATAAATTCATGTGTGGCACGGTGCCTAATGGTTAAAGTGTATACTTATAGTAGATTTTATTGGACTTTAATATTTGTAACCCACAAAAAACAATCCACAAATGTGTACTATGATTTTTACACACATATTTTAATTTCACACACAAAACAGTTTTTACACATTTGCATTTCCTGTCAATTTGCAGGTCACATTACATTTGTGACTTCCTTTTTACGCATTTGTGGAATTTTGTCCACTCTGTACTACAGAGATCTGTAAACAGAGATCTGTAAATGTGAGAGCAGTTTATTAGCTACACCAGCAGGTGGCAGTAGCAGCATTGCGTTACATTGAGTTGTAAGAATATCCATTGCAGTACCCAGGGTTATCAGTTCCTTTCTTTCTCCACACTTTGGCCTTTCCATCACTTTGCTAGAGAATAATCTTGGTCTTATCAGTCCATAAGATCGTGTTCCAGAACTTTTGCGGCTCATCTCTGTACTTCTTTATAAATTTCAATCTGGACTTCTGATTCTTCCTGCTGATGAGTGGTTTGCATCTTGTGGTGTGGCCTCTATATTTCTGCTCTCTGAGTCTTCTTTCAACAGTGGATTGTGATACCTTCACCCCTGCACTGTGGAGGTCGTTGCTGATGTCACTTTCTGTTGTTTTGGGGCATTTCTTCACAGCTCTCACGATATTTCTGTCAAACCCAAATGTCTTTAGTGAACAACAAACACAAAGGAATTTGCCTTACCATTCCAATACTTTTGGAGTTGACTGTATTACAACAAACACAATTTTCAGGCTCATATTTATTTAAATATAATTGTAAAACAAATACAGTGATAAAGTATTCAATAGTAAACTATATACAATTGTACAGAAAAATTTAGGCTGCGTTCGAAAAGTCTTTTTTGCTTAGGAAGGTTCCTAACTGAATGAAGTGACCCGGAAGTAATTCAGTCATGATAAGAGCTGTTTGAATTCTCTAAAAGCTAAGGAAAGGAGCCACAATGCTTCCTTTCATATCTCTTTTAGCATAGGCCACAATTAAAAAAATATATATATATATTAAGCTATAAAGTCCATCCATCCATTTTCAACCGCTTATCCTGCGTACAGGGTCGCAGGGGGCTGGAGCCAATCCCAGCTGACATCGGGCGAAAGGCGGGGTACAACCTGGACAGGTCGCCAGTCCATCGCAGGGCCACACATAGACAAACAACCACTCATACTCACATCCACACCTAAGGACAATTTTGGAGACACCAGAACCTTAATTTTACTTCAGTCACAGATGCTGATAACCTCGCCTTAGTAAAGGCAATGATCAGGCTGGATGACTTCTACAGTAGGCGTTTCCCCACACCTTGCTTTATTTGTGCCGGCCTGCCACATTATCAACGCTCTTTTTTGTCAGGCTACTATTTAATGTGGGTAAAATTGTATTTGATCAGCACCTCCTCTCTCTCTCTCTTTCTCTCTCTCTCTCTCTCACCACAGTTACACTGTCATACTGTGGGAAACACTGTGTTTACATACAATAAGTGCGATTCAGGTTGATGAATGTGGGCACGAGGGTGAGTGTGAGCAAGCATTCTCAATGTGACAACCCTGTCCATTATTTGGTGACTGGTAGGCTACCCTATCTGCCTTTTTGCTGTCTTGGTTATGAAGTAGGCCTAATATTTCACCGTGGTGTCCACCTTCAGATGGCCTGCATTACAACAACACGGGGCACAGTGTCAGAGATGCGCTTTTTGTAGTCCATCTTCAGAACATTGTAGTTTCATCACGGCAGGTCATGTCAGTAACATCCGCCATCGCATAATTACGTCCTGTTTTCCTAAGTCCTTACGGATTCTCCTTCACATTTTTCCTTGACCTCGATGGAAAACGTCATGAGGTCAAGGAAAAATGTGAAGGAGAATCCGTGGTGGTTAGGAAAGGAGATTTTTTTGACTTTTCGGATGCAGCCTTAGACTGAGTAGAGTCCAGTGGTCCAACAGAAGCAGAAGTTGTTGTCTCCTACAGATGACCCTGGTTACTGCAATGGATATTCTTACAACTCATGAGAGGCAATGCTGCTACCACCCTCTGCTGGTGTAGCTAATAAACTGCTCTCACATTTACAGACCTCTGTTTACAGATCTATGTAGTACAGAGTGGACAAACTTCCATAAAAAAAAGTCACAAATGTAACGTGACCTGTAAATTGACAGGAAATGATCCGCAAATGTGCAAAAACTGTTTTGTGTGTAAAAATAGATCCACAAATGCATAAATAACACTTATGCATATATGAAATTAAAATATGTGTGTACAGAGTAAATTGTACATATTTGCTAATTGCACTGTATTTTTGTGGATATGATTTTACACCACACAAATGTAAAAATACATGTTTTGGGTAGTGAGATATTTGTGTATTTTTTTTTTACAGATCTTCGCAGTATGGACTGGCGACCTGTCCAGGGTGTACCCTGCCTTTCGCCCAATGTAAGCTGGGATTGGCTCCAGTCTCCACGACCCTGTACACAGGATAAGTGGTTGACGATGGATGGATGGATGGATCTTCGCAGTACACATTGGACAAAATTCCACAAATGTGTAAAAAGCAAGTTACACGACCCACAAATGGACAGAAAGCATTCTGCTAATGTACAAAAACTATTTTGTGTGTAGAAGTCACTCTGTATTTTTCTGAATATGATTTTACACATCACAAATGTAAAAATACATATTTGTAGATGTGTGTGTGTGTGTGTGTGTGTGTGCTTATACATGCACTGCGCAGGCCCATATGGTGAATGTAATAAACAATGGGAAGCACTATAAAGTGCAAAGGATTGAGGACAAGCCTACATCAGCATCGGAACAGATGACATCAGAGAGAGATAGAGAGGAAATAAATACGGGATTATTGGAGATGTCACATACATGGACAGAAAATAGTGTCTGGCTCAAAAAGATAAGATCCCACTGTTACACCTCTTCAAAATATTTTAATGTTTTGTACATTTATTTTTTAGTAAATAATTGGTCAATCAATAAAAAAGTTGTTTTTTATGAGGTTACCCAAGAGCAGGCAAACACACAATAATTAGCAAAGTACAGCAATTAACTCAGAAGCTCAACATGTGTCCAGGAGACATGTAGAGAAACAAAGAAGCAGACAGATGACAAAGTGATTAATGGATGTAGATACTGGATGAGGGATGAAAGAGGGAGAGAGAGGGATGAGGGGAGGAGCAACAGAAGTGGGAGATGTGCCTCAGATTATCAACCAGTGTCAGAGGCTCTAGAGGCAGATAAAGAAGAGGACTGGACAAGAGAGTGACAGGCGAAGGGACAGTGCGAAAGAGGACGTCTCTGTGCATGCAAGCTGGGCTGCAAAGATGACTGACGCGAAAAGCGTATCATCCGTGGAGGTGCCAGAGGGGAAGTTAATAAAGAAGGTCAGTGGATGGAAATGCCAAAATATGAGTTTGCGGTGTCATAAATCAAGTCAAGTAAGGTTTATTTAAAGTGTATAATCACCAGCTGCGTGGTCCCAGTACAATTGTACCACTGGTGGTCCAACACACTCAACATGATATACTGTGGCAACCCAGTGTTTGTCTTCTCAGGCATGGCTGGCAGGGACCCACTATTTACTTTATTTGTTTACAACTTTTAAATTGAATTATTGTTAAATGTATTAATTTGAATGCAATATCATTTTAGAGCAATACTATGTGTGCAAGAAAATAAAAATGACAATTCATATAAAGCACAGACCAACTGTGCTGTTAGTCTAACTGTGCTGCTGCAGCTTCTTGACCTCAACCTTTGTTTTTTGATACCTTTCTTTCTAGTAAGCTTGGCGCATTTAATCCTGTGCATTGAGTTTGCTACATTACCGCTCATTCATTCATTCATTCATAATCTCTGCTGCATGAATAATCATCTCTCACTAAGTTCTCTTTTCGTCCTGCTGTGCATTCACTTTTATGTCTGTTATATATATATATATATATGGAACAACTTTCCCATTTCAACCTTTTTTGTTCAATCTCCATTCTCCAGGGTTCCATCAAGAAAAAGATCGAATCACTCAGGCGATGGAGTTCAGCTAGTATAAAGAGGTCTCCAAAGCCTAAGGCCAAAACTTTGAGTCTATCTTCCCCTGTGGGAGACCACGAGGACCTCTGGCTGCAAGAGGGAGACAGGAGAAAGCTGCGGCCCATCGTCAACTCAGTCTTCGGACAGGTAGGAGGACACTGAACTGGACATTGCATGTGCGCTAGGTGTCTATGTGTGTAAGGACACAAAATGGCATGTCTGTCTCTGAGGTGTGAACATGTGTTTGGCTGACACTGTGACACTTTCATTGACCAATAGTAGTGGTATGGAGCAACTATTGATGAGTGTGTCCCCATTTTGTTTGTATCTTACGGGCACACACACAGGTGCACAAGCACACACATGAAATGATACAACATCCTGCAAGACTGCAAGCTAGCATGGATATCAATAATGCAGGTTTCATAAAATTCAAAGCTTTCCAACAAAGTGTTGCTAACAGGGACGTGCACAGACATTTTCGTGGGGAGGGGCTCAAGTTAAAAATTAAAGGGCATTTTTTTTAAACAAGACAAATGTATTAACTCAACAACATTTTTTACTTTTCTACAAAATAATCAGTTCACACAGAGACCACGGTCTCTAGTATTCACTAGATTTATCACAGGAGCAGGCAAACTATGCCACAATGTGCATGTTTTCTATGCTACTAGTTTCAAGTATATATTTATGACATCATTTGATTAATAATTTGTTTATTTTTTACAAGGTAATGGTGTTATTGGAATACATTACACTTCACATAAATCTTCACACTAAACTGTGGCATTGGGCTGCAGGCATAATTAAAATAAATGTTATTTAAATACTTTTACTTGTTGTTTCACAAGCAAGATGCCAAATAAAGTAAAGTAGAGTAAAGATAACCTTCAGCTTCACACAGCCAAGCAACAGAATACTGAATTGCCTGAATACATTAATGTATTGATCAAATACTTTATTATTGCTATTAAATTACATTTACCACATGCACACACACACACACACACACACACACAATTACTGATGGTGACATGGACTTAGTTTCACATTTGAGGGAGGGCTGTCTGTATTATGTAAAGATCTATCAGCATACAACAAACTAATAGAATGGAGAGTTATCAGATGAGGACCATCAAAACTATGAAGTTACTCTTTAAGGTACTTTTTCATGGAGTGGTCAATTTTGAGACTTTGGTCTATCTTGCTTCCATGTCTTCTTTTACTCTAATGGAAATAAAACTTCAAGAATACACCTTTAGATGGTGTCTGTTTTAAGCCTAATACCCTCGGTCTATTTGCATCTGTAGATTTATTCTATATTACCCAAAACAAGATAATCTGCATATTTACAAAGCACATTTCAGAGGAAAATAGCCAACTCTTGATGTAAGTCATTAACTGGGGAAGTTCTGTGGTGATATGCTTCAGTTATTTTCTTTATCCCATTCACCTGCAGTGACTTGGCAAATTGGCGCATTTTAATTAGTTAACGCTTAATTTGATGTTATTAGAGACAAATGTTACTGTGTTCACCTGTAGTGTCTCCATCAGTATATTAGGTTGTAAGGCCATGAGATATTGCCTTTGCTAAACTTCAGCTAACTTATCACATTAGCTCAGCTCATGAGTCATGCGTTAGCAAGACATCGGCCTATATTGTCTTTTGTTTAATTAGTGTTAAACTGGAGGCACTGGTAGTTTAGTCTTTTGTTCATCACCACTCACCTCCACACAAGCCAAGAAAAACACTGCTGGGAGAGAAGCTGGAGGGGCTGCTGTCTGTCTGTGTGCTGCGCTCTGGTTGCGCCTTGAGATGCGAGCGAGAGAGAGAGAGAGAGAGAGAGAGAGAGACAGAGAGAGAGAGAGACAGAGACAGAGAGAGAGACACAGAGAGAGAGAGAGAGAGAGAGCATCCGAACTCCAAAGTCTCATCTTCCGACTTAGATTTTTCTCCCCAATAAATACATTTGTTTGACAGGGAATCTGTTGCAAACAGGAATAAATATACTGTATAGGCCTTTTCATTTATTAAAAAAAAAAGCATCTCAGAAAAGAGGGCACTTTCTCTTGAAGAAGAAAAAGGGCAGGGGCTGAAGCCCCTTTTAATGTCTATGTGTGCACGTGCCTGGTTGCTAATGTTTTATGAGGAAGGAAATTGTCACACTGTGTGCCTGTCTGATCTGTTTAGTTTTGTTCTCAGACGGTTTTGTTATTTTAGTTTGTTCTGTATCTGTTGTTTAGTCTGTTGTGTTTTGAGTTTCAGTCCTGTCTGTCTGTTGTCTTGTGTCAGTCTGCCTGGTGTTCTTGCTTAGTTTGTTATATTCATTACTCTGAACTGCTCTGTCTTATAATCTGTGCCTGCCTTAGTTCTTGTTTGATTCCGTTTCTGTCTGATGTTTGTTAGTTTCCTTATCATCGTGCTTGGTTTTGGTCTGTCTGTTAGGTGTCAAATTATGTTCTCTGCCAGTTTCATTATGATCTTGATCTTGATCATTCTGCTTTAGTCTGGTCTGGTTATTCAGTTTATTATTCGGTTTGCCTGTCTGCCCTGTTTTAGTTGGCCTGTGTTTTTGTTGTTTGAATCTTGGTCTTTTGCAACCAGGGTCCCGTTTCAGAAAACGGGATTCTGAGTATGTTAAGCCTGAGATGAGGGAAACTCTGGGTTTTCTGTTTCAAAGAGCAAGATCAGATAAACCCTAGATCAGTCATGCTGTGAACCTAACCTCATCCTGAGGAGGTTAGATTCACAGGATAATTTGGAAATCCGTCAGTTTCTCTCTAACGTCTCCCCTCCTGCGAGCCTGAGGCGGCTGTCTGACACACTGTATCATTTCCTCATTCATGCTGTCGATGTCAAAGCACATGTCTGAACGCATTTACATCTTAAAAAACTTTTGATAGGCTCTTAGTTTTTTACCCAAACATGAAGATGGATGGATGATCTTGAACATGACCACTTTATGATCAATCAGTCATCGATGCATGGACAGAGAGTTATCTTTGGATATTGTGGATTTATCCTCAGCATAGAATAAATTCTATGTCTGTCTTTAGGTATAACACTGTGGCTCTGTGGACAGCCGCACTAAAAACACTTACTGTGAGCTACATTACTGCAGTAATCACTGATATGTCACCAATAAATCTGATCAACGAACAGTAATCTTTCATATTGGAGTCGCACTGATTGGAACACTCCTATCGTTTTTATCATACTGGAGATAATGAGACTATTTCTGAGTGAGGATGACTGTGGTGCAGCTGAAACAAACGGGCCTAAATAAGGTTTAAAAGTGAGTTTTTCATTATTGCCTGCTGATAGTCTGCATGTGTTTTGAAAGCATTAATACAAATACGAAATGAGCAAGATTTTATTGATGTAAAATAGATGTCAGTTTGAACCTATAGACACATTGTCCACTGAAAAGAGAAAAAAATTAATAGGCTAACCTTCTGAGTGTGACTGTGACTTTACAATCACTTGATGAGTAAACTGTGTGTTATATGTGATCTGTATTTGCATAATCAGGTAGCCAATTGGCAGCGGCATTTAGTCACGTCAGGTTACAGCTTATTAAATATAGACTTCCTACTTAAAATTGAATGTAATGGGCTGTAGGAGAATTCTAGCACTTTATCATTCATTAAGGAAATTCCAGTCTGGTAAATGATGATTCAGCAACGCTGTATAGTACTATTGTTAATGTATTGATCCTTCCTCCACTCCTGCGTTTTAGAGCCTATCATGGCAGCTCTCCAGTGTCTTGCATGTGGGCTCTCTCCTGCTTTGCATTCATCGGAATCCTGACAGAAATGCACTTGATTGTTAGTCAAGAATACACACATTGTACACTCACCTAAAGGATTATTAGGAACACCTGTTCAGTTTCTCATTAATGCAATTATCTAATAAACCAATCACATGGCAGTTGCTTCAATGCATTTAGGGGTGGGGTCCTGGTCAAGACAATCTCTTGAACTCCAAACTGAATGTCAGAATGGGAAAGAAAGGTGATTTAAGCAATTTTGAGCGTGGCATGGTTGTTGGTGCCAGATGGGCCGGTCTGAGTATTTCACAATCTGCTCAGTTACTGGGATTTTCACGCACAACCATTTCTAGGGTTTACAAAGAATGGTGTGAAAAGGGAAAAACATCCAGTATGCGGCAGTCCTGTGGGCGAAAATGCCTTGTTGATGCTAGAGGTCAGAGGAGAATGGGCCGACTGATTCAAGCTGATAGAAGAGCAACTTTGACTGAAATAACCACTCGTTACAACCGAGGTATGCAGCAAAGCATTTGTGAAGCCACAACACGGATGGGCTACAACAGCAGAAGACCCCACTGGGTACCACTCATCTCCACTACAAATAGGAAAAAGAGGCTACAATTTGCAAGAGCTCACCAAAATTGGACAGTTGAAGACTGGAAAAATGTTGCCTGGTCTGATGAGTCTCGATTTCTGTTCAGACATTCAGATGGTAGAGTCAGAATTTGGCGTAAACAGAATGAGAACATGGATCCATCATGGCTTGTTACCACTGTGCAGGCTGGTGGTGGTGTAATGGTGTGGGGGGTGTTTTCTTGGCACACTTTAGGCCCCTTAGTGCCAATTGGGCATCGTTTAAATGCCACGGCCTACCTGAGCATTGTTTCTGACCATGTCCATCCCTTTATGGCCACCTTGTACCCATCCTCTGATGGCTACTTCCAGCAGGATAATGCACGATGTCACAAAGCTCCAATCATTTCAAATTGGTTTCTTGAACATGACAATGAGTTCACTGTACTAAAATGGCCCCCACAGTCACCAGATCTCAACCCAATAGAGCATCTTTGGGATGTGGTGGAACGGGAGCTTCGTGCCCTGGATGTGCATCCCACAAATCTCCATCAACTGCAAGATGCTATCCATCAATATGGGCCAACATTTCTAAAGAATGCTTTCAGCACCTTGTTGAATCAATGCCACGTAGAATTAAGGCAGTTCTGAAGGCGAAAGGGGGTCAAACACAGTATTAGTATGGCGTTCCTAATAATCCTTTAGGTGAGTGTATTTTGCTTCTATAATGTTTTTTATGAGAAAACTCCACAGGGCACCTTTAAATTGACCTTTAAGTACAAACCAGTTGAGAAATTCAAGGATTTCCCCTCATTAAACTGCCTTCATCTTTACAAGAAATAAGCTTATGTGACACCCCTAAATATGAGAATGTAAGAATATGACACTCACAAATACAATAATATGGTAGTTTTCCACGCAGTTTTTTTATAAGTAAGAATATTTATGCACTTCACTGGTTTATCCAGTGATACAGTACAAAATTTCACTGATGTTACAAGCAAGCAGCAGTGAGGAGTGCAGAGGTATTAAACATAATGTCCTGACAATATCCCTGTGACCTTGTGATCAGGATTATTTTTTCATTTCAATTCAAGATCATGTTAAGAGTGAGCAGATGAACACATAATTAGATTTCTCATGGACAGATGAAACAAACCCATTTCTGTGGCTCAGTCCTGCTTTTTTTCATGTAGTACAATAATCACCTGATAGAGACGGATCACAGACTGAACTGAAAAGTAGTGTACAAGTAGCTGTAAGAGAAGATGAAGTTATTTCTAAATGTGTGTTGCCAACAACTGCATGCAAGTCACGGTTCCTCGCGGGTATATTTCAAGTAGCAGGTTATTTAAAAAAGCTATTCTTTGTGTGGTTCATCAACGGTGATAAATTATCCAAATGTTCCGCAACACCAGTGAATCTCGGGCTCTGTCTGGCTCTCTTCAGCAAGTGCTCCTCCACTGCAACTACACATGCGTATTGATGAGGGTTACAATTTTGGTCATGCAAAAATTTATTCACGCAACATTTAAAAAAACATTTATTTAACCTTTTTTTTCGTTTTACATGTTTATTTACAGCCTTAAATGTTGAAATGTATATTGTAATAGGCTATATATTAACTTATTGTCAGAAAACTGGTAGTTCTATGTAAAATCAGACGTCGAGCACCCCCATATCGCCAAAATGGTACGATCCTTGTTTCACTGCGAAGCTTCGACTGTGAGATTCACAGTCGAATCAGGCTCCGCCCATCGAAGCATTGAATCTTCGACTATTCAGGGTCAGCCTTAAAAATCTCACAACAACAGTTGTCATTTCAGGCGAGCAAAATCAACAGTAGCTGGCTAGAGGTGAGAGGCATGCTTTTGTCTACTTCTGTGCGAAATCAGGAATTTGGGGTGGTAAATCTGGCATGGTTATTGTAAACTCTATGTGCCATGTGAGAACAGAAAGCAGACAGTACACAGATTTAGCAAAGGGTCATTTTGGGTCCCATGGGTTTCAAAATGTCCCTTTTTTGTCATTGTTTACAATCAAAATACATTCTTAAAGGTTTTTCTGGGAATAAAAGAATGCCTTGTTGTGTTGTCTTTTCCCTCTGTTTTAAATTTTTTTAACCTCTAAATCTCATTGTTCAGATGAGTTACCCGTACACTCAACAACAGATGGATTGAATGATGAGAAACTGAAGGAAGGGAAGGATGGGGAGGGCTGGATGTCATGAAGACAGAGAGAAGAGATTGATTGCGACGTAAAGGGAGATTAGAGCTTAAATGAGAGAGAGGACAAGACAGTCGGTTAGACGCACATCACTCAAACTACAGAGCGTACACTTGAGGCCCAGCATGCATTACTGTGAAATCTCGACTCTGACAAACACAAATTTGTTTGACAGATACAGCACATCAAACTGTGAGTTAATGGTTCAGTAAGAATCAGTGAGGGATTTAATCATTTAATTAGAACTGACAGTGACCTGCGTGCTAATCCATGTTTTACACGGGTTTAATTACTCTGCTTATTTTCTTACTATCAAATGCGAAACATCATTATAAATCAGCTTAGTCACCAAAACATATTAGTTACTACTAAGTGGGCAAATTAGATACCTCTCTTCATTATAAGATATTTTAATATGGTGTGAGTAAATGACTGATTGTTCTAGTGTGGTTATTGAATGAAAGTTGATGTATGTTTGAAATTGACATTCTGTTATTGTATATATTTATATTTTATATTTGCCATGATATTGCATGCCTCATCGTCTTCCCTCTCCTTTTCTGTCTGTGATTCCTCCTCTTTGGTGTGTGTGTGTGTGTGTGTGTGTGTGTGTGTCTGTTTGTTTGTTTACTCACCTTGTTTTGTCATTTTAGCCACACACACAGCCTAGCCACTAGATGTCTTCATAAAGTTTTACAATTTCTAGCTGTTACCTGAGTCATTCTGTGAGCAGATAACTGATACACGGTGCTTTGCATTTGTTCATTGTAGCAGTTGTATAGAAAGAAGATGTGACAATCTGTCAAAACATGTCAATAACGTCTCTCACTTCTAATTGTTTCAAATGCGGCTGAGGTATGCAACCTTTTTGGCCAAATTTGAGAGATGAACTGAAGCATCCTTTACAGCCCTTGGCATCACATTATCGCATGCTTTAAATGTATTGTATATACTGTAAGTATGAAGCATTTGTAAGGTCAAGTGTAAAAGCCCAAAGTCCAGCCCGAAGGGAGTTCCCATCTCCCACAGAAAGCTCTGCTCTGAACTGCTGAACTCTCAGCCAAAAGATCCAGGAGAACTAGATTAGCCTTTATGTTTCAGGGAATTGTCCATAACTGTACATTAGGTGTGGAGGACATGTACACTCATTTTGGTGTTGAAATGCTTATGAACATATAATAAAGCCATGAAGGTATAAGATGTGTCTCAGTTTTCATTGATATTGCCGGGCAGTGGCAGGTCACATGCAGAGTTTAAGATTGTTGAACATGTGGCAAATGAGTTAAATATGGAAAATCATCTTATGAGGGATACTTTATAATATGGACCGTTAACATTCAAATTTCTATCTTCAATGACCTTTTTGTGGCTTTTAAATTGATTCACTCTGCATTTCTTTAACAAACTGATTGTTTTTGCTTCTATACAGTCTTTGGCTTTTTCCAGTCAGAATTTGTCAATTTGTAGGCATGCATAGCACTCTGGTGGGAAAATGCACTGTGAAATTCCTCATAGAATTGATGTTGTGTCACAAAATGCATTTTTATCCACTGACAATGAAAAAAGATTTTGTATAAATACATGAAATTGAGTTTGTCGCATTTTGTTGGATAAATTCAAGATCTCTCAACATCTCTTATTCAGTCATTGATTATGTAAATATTCATTACATATTGTTACCAGGTATCTATATTTTCATTCATTTAGATTTTTATCAGTGTTTGTATATTATGCTCTGAAACTGTACAATTACATACAAATAAGAATAGTAGTCTACATTTTAAAGTTAAATAAACTTTCAGGAAACATGTTGATTTGTAATTAACTCTTTTCATTGCAGTTTTTGTCAGAAAACATCAACTCAAAGACTTTGTGTACAGTGCAACAAAAAACCAAAGCAGCTTTAATAGACATATTGAAAAGTGGGTTAGTTGATGGACCATTACAACTGCAGCAACAGTTGTGTCCTATACTCATGGATGGAGATAAAGAACATGCAGTTCCAACCTTTCTGTCACTTTTTGTCCCTTCATCCTATTTTTCACAGAGAATCTTTAATCCATAGGACCTCCAGGACCTCAGAGAAAATGTAACAAATGTAACTTTTAGGTCACGTGGATATGCGTAACCAACATTTGGACAGGTGCAAAAGGCATTATCTGCCATTTGGCAATGGGTAAGTGGGTGAGAATGAGAGCAGGGAATGTGGGACAATCCAGACAGCCATATGTGGTGGCAGTCTGTAAAATTGAAATCCTCCTGCTGACTGCACCAGCAGTTTTTCCTTATATGAACTACCGCTGTCTGCTCAGTCAGTCCAGAGTTTGGATCTAAGTTAAGGTCTGATAAAGGTTTTATGACATAGTAGTAATATTTAAACTTTTACAGGTCAAATATACATATTATATATAGTGTATCCACCTCTGAGATATAACGTATAATTTTATTTTGAACTACACAATCAGGGAATCTTTAGGGGGGTGATAGCAGGTCAGCAGTGAATGCCACAGAATAGAAATGTCATGCATCATCTGAAGCTGGGATGTGGTAAAGCTCCATAGATCGGAGGGAGAAACATTACCATACCATATCAGGTCTCTAAAATTGACATTATAGCGTTTTTCATACATTCAGTACAAATAAATGGATTTGCTCACTTAGAAAGAGCTGATATTTAGAATGGATGTAGTTACCTTTTTCAGTTGACAGCACTGTTGTGTTGTTTCTCATAAATGAATGGATCCGGTATGTGATTTCAGTCTTTATCTGTGTGTGGTGGGCCGTGTTGGCTCAACCAATGTTGACTCAGCTGACTTCACATCCGCTTGAACTTCCTCCCTGCAACTGATCTTACAGGCATCTTAGCGGATCTACCACGTATATCCATATATATATCCAAAGACTGAATGAAGGGAAGAGCACTTTACTAAAGCTCTGATGTCCAGCAGGCTTAGTATACTGCTCATTAGAGCGCCATTACCCGCTTTCAATTCACTGGGATTATGGTACCAACCATTTGGGAGCAAGTTGTTGACACGGATACTATGCAGACAGTAACTGCTGTGTAGTCACAATATGATGAAGACTGTAAAACTGCCCTCAATCTTTAAGATCCTGGTTGGTTCAAGTGGATATCTGTGTTAACGTGGAACCATGTCTAAGCATGCATTACACATGTAAACAGCACATTTCAGCCAAAAAGTTTGATCTGCCCGACCCCGAAGCTGTTAGCATAGAATGGCATGCAGGATCCTGACTTTTGGAATGTGTCCATCCTGCTGTTTACTGCCCGGGCACGTGGTTTTCTGTTGACCTCTCGTTTATCTTTGTCTTTCAAGCATCTGGTGTGATTGCTGTTGTCGAGTGATAGAGCATGAATTCTCACCCAACTGCTCTGTTTTGGGTTTTATAGCTGTAAAGCTTTGTGTTCACACCAGGCTGTTGATTAAGGCGAATGTTTTCCCACAGAACAAGCTTACTTTCTTTTCTGTATGTGCGCATTTAATCATTTTTATTTGTGCGCAACGTCTCCACTTATTACCACCCTAAGCCATTATAGCACTTAAATGAAGCATGATGAAATGAAGCTGAAGATTTCTTTGCATGTGTGTGAAATACATGATGAGGAAAACACCCATTACAGGACTGAGGCTTTCGTTTGCTAAGCTGGTCGGTGTCCAGCTGGATCAGTGGGTTAAGGCACATAATATTATATAACGGAGACACTGTGGATTCAAATCCTTTGTCGCAAGTCATCTCATCACTCTCTGACCTCTCTACTTAATAGAGCCCATGGAAATGTCTTTCTTTAATTCCCTCAAGTCAATGAAAAGGTCAGGTGGAAGATCATGCCTGTGGAGCTGGTAGAGATACAGTGATGGCGCCTTGATCGGTGCTTTGAATCAGGTTTTCCCATTCAACGTCTCCCTACTCCACCCTGCTGTATGTCTCCTCTCTCTTTCTACTTAGTGTGCGGTTTAAAAATACAAGTGTTTCTGTAACTGAAATAATAGACTTCTGTCTTCAATAGCAAGGCACGAGGCTGACACCTAGTGGTCGTGCACATATATTAAAGCTGAGCGCAAGGTCGTCTGTGCATCAGCAGCAAGCTGAGCTTTGCTGCACTCTTCTGGGGATACATCGGCAGTGTAAAGTATCGGTAAGCTGCTCATGGATAAAATTTTTCCCTGTAAAAGTACCCCATGAATTAAAAAGCGTGCAGATGTATGTCTCATATATTCTCGTTTCAGTAGTTTAGTTTATGGCATGTAACAGCCTAATTATTTATGAAGCTAGAAGAAAGGAATCAGAATAAGAGCGGCAATATGGAGAACACTGAAAATGAGGCTGTGGATAAAAAAAAAAAAACAACCGTAGAAATAGTAATATCTAAAGAAAAATATAAAAGAAACTCAGGAAACATGGATGGAAGTGAGATTCCTCAGAAAAAGATATGGGGAAATGAAGAAAGATGGCAATAATCTGTGAGTTCTCCTAAATTGACCGCTGAGGATTAGGGCTGTAGGGCTCAGCGTTGGCCTTACACATACTGTACTGCACTAATCTCTGACACACAAACAGCACCGCATGATCAGCACCATACACCATACAACACGCAGCAACCCACACACATACTCTGTGTGAACACACAGTATCTACAGTATCTAGTATGTGTGGTGTGTGTGTGTGTGTGTGTGTGTGTGTAGGTTTACATGGATAAATTCAAACAGACACACATACAAGTACACAGTCGTACTTGCTGGGCTAAATTCACATCTGTATTATGAAGCTACAGTTCATGTGATCATGTGTATCAAAGGCTGATCCCAACTGCAATTTATTTTAAAGTGTATATATGATCAAATAATCCTTTGCGATTTTCACTGGTGCAGCGTCAGTCATTGCTTTGGATCCAGTGTATGTCAGTGTGTGTATGTAACCGGTGCCTCTAAATGTGTAAGACATATGGTAATTCAGTATAACATTTTGTGCAGAGCTTACAGTACTCCAACAAAGCTTTCCAAAATTGACTGACCATGCACAAATGCACAACATGACCCACCTCATCTTAGAAAACATTTGTGTATGTTACCACACATTTATTTCATTTGTTTGTTGGAATATTCTAATATATATATATATATAATACAGTGGAGTAAAAACTGTCCCAACCAACACGTGTCTCCCCTACACATAGTGAGTGAAATAAGTAGTTTATTTTAGGGTGGGTGAATTATTGAAGTCTTGCATGTCAGTGGGGCCCTTTGGAGGGCGGGGCCTGTTTCAGGTTAAACGGGTCAAACACAATGGTGAGCAGTGTTTCTTACATCTATTGTGGGAGTGCCCAGAAGTGCATTTTTTTTGTCCAAGTTAGATTGGGTTAATAATGACATCTTGACAAAGACTGACAAGGTGATAGACAGTAATCCACACATTCACCTTCCCACTACTCTACCACTCTAAAGGAATAAGCAAAAAGAACATACATTTTCACCATAATTATCAAACTTTTCTACAAACAAAAACCAAGATGCTACATAACAATAACATAACATTTCTACTTGTAGTTATTTTAAATGTAAAATCTACTCTGCAAGATGACTAGTAATTACAGTGGTCAAATAAAAATAGTGAAGTAAAAAACATTTCGCTCTGATCTGCAGAGGAGGAAAACTAAAAAATAATTTAATTTAATTATTTCCAGTATTTCCCAGTAACACAGTGCTGGTGTTTGCTAAAGTTTACGGCTGGATGATGAACAACCTTGATGGAGGAAGGTGGCCAAGAGAGAGAGTCCTTCTTTTCAGGAGTGAAACAATGTGGCCGAATGTAAATAGCTATAAAAGATATTTTGTTCTTTTTTTCTCATGCAGATTCCCATCTAATTAACATTTGTACATTTATTACATGAATATAAAGTAATGAAAGGAACAGTACAGCTGTTTCAAACGCTTTTGTACAATTAAATCAGTGTACAATTAGTGTACAATTAAATTACTGTACTGTGTATAATTCAAATACACTATTACGTCATACAGTACTGTATATAAAATGTAACGTACTATAGTTAAAGGTAAAAGCTGCCACTTCGCACTCTAACTGAGTTTTTGTCTGGGGCATTTATATCAAAATAAAGAGGATGAGCATACACACATTTTACACACATTCCATGAGTTTTTATGGTTAATTTTACTATTTTCTAGACTGAATAACAAAACAACAACATTCAATTCAATGCATTCAGTTCAAATTAAAGGAATTTAGACCAGACCATTATGCAGGGACATAGTATGCATAACATATATTTTAACAGTTAGATTAATTAGTAAAATATGACTTTCTTTTTCAATTACAGGGCTAGTGAAACATAACTTAGGTTGGGATTAGGTTCTGCTTGTGAATTTGAACCTATGACATCGGTATTTCTTAAAACCCTGTCTGCCTGGTTTCCAACAGAGATCTTTTTTTCACTTTCATTTCATTTCCTTTTCTTTGCAGCCCCTTTCCAACCTTTGCACTAGTACTTTCTTGAAGTTATGTCCCTCTCTTTCCATTTCTATCTGTCGCACAGTGTCCCTTTCTTTGCACTTTAAAAGGGGCTGAGCAATATAAATGTCCTTCCTCTATTACTCCCACTTCAAGGCTGTACTCCCGTGGTCTGTCAACATAACTCTTTCCCACTAATCTGAAATGGCAGGGATTACACAGCCAGCCAATTCTCCATCCATAATTCTACCCCCCCCCCCCCCCCCCTCTCTCTCTCTCACAAACACACACACACACACACACACACACACATTCCTGCCAGACTAGTCATTTTGAGAGCATAAGCACATGTTTGAGAGGCAGAGAGAGGAAGGTGGGTTGGATGGATTAGATTGAGTTGGTCCAAATTCAAGGGATCACTCGTGGCGAGAGGGGGTGACAGATAAATAGGGAAAACAGTGTGTGTTTGTGTGAGAGCGAGGCAGAGAGGGATAGAAAGGCGTGCAATCAGAGCCATGGTCTGCCAGCAGCAGGATGTTTCAGCCCAGATATGACCCAGCTCTCCCACCCCACCCTGTCAATCTCCAGCACCCTCCTGCAATTCCATAATATCACACTACCAGTTGTAAAGCTCATCATGACAGCCTCCAACAACCTATTGGAGTTTAGGATTTAATGCGACTTCATATGCCTACCTTGCCTCTCACTGGACCAATAAGTTCGTGGATTGTAGCACGTGCAAATAGAGGAATCTTCATTCGCTTTCAATAGTGGGGTTGTAAGTGGAAACTTTTGCCTTTACCTCACTGGGTGTGAAAGGTGTTATTCCACTGAATGCGTTGGATTTAGTATGGATTTTGGACATTTATGTGACAACTGAGCAGAGAGGAAAAAAGGAAGAGAAACAGTGGAGAAGTGTGGGGACAAACGAGGACAAAAGGGAGGGGAGAAGACAGGAAGAAGAGGGCAGGGTGATGGGAAACATCAACAAGGCGTCTAAAAAGAACAGTAAAAGGAAGAAGGTAAGGATTAAGTAACTTGATTTCAGCTGAGGGAAACATATTTATCAAAGTGAGTTTGAACTGATTAAGATGTGTAAGACAAT
This sequence comes from Micropterus salmoides, assembly GCF_014851395.1. Lineage (NCBI taxonomy): Eukaryota > Metazoa > Chordata > Actinopteri > Centrarchiformes > Centrarchidae > Micropterus > Micropterus salmoides. The sequence continues at coordinate 28,190,569 of NW_024040263.1, forward strand.
GCTTTGTGGACGTTCATATCTAAGCCTAATAGTTTGGGAAGTTAGTCATTCCAAGCTACATCTGAGCTGTATATAAAGAAATCTAGATTTTAAAATCTGACTCATGACTGCCATAAAATGTACACGTGAATTAGCCAGTTTCATCGCAGTCATTACTTTATCTCGGTCCTAATCCGGTTGGTTCCCCTCCTCTAAGGGTGAATTGCCCCTAGAACGAAGTGGCACCCCATTGGCTGCTGCCATGCTGGGGGGCCTGGGTGGTGCAGGTGAGGTGGACACGGACGACGACGAGGGAGGAGCGAGCGAGCGGGAGTTTGATGATCCCCTGTGCACTCTGGTTAAGAACTGCAACATGCTGCACAACTTAGTGGGGCCCGCTTGTATCTTCCTCAGACAGGGCTTCGCACAGAGCCAGCTTGTATGTATAACATTCACACACACACACACACACGGTACAGAATAGTCATGGCCAAAACACACATAAATCTCTTCATCCATCCATCCATCCATAGTGCCGTCACAGTCCAAGGGAAGGTGAATTTAAGGCCATCCATTCAGTTTGACAACATCACAGCCTTCCCATCCCCTCTCCACCAATGAGAATTTCACCCTGGGAGTGTCACCCCCCCATCAATGCTACACACCACCACATCACCTTATATCATAACAATTAATGTGATTGTCATTTGTTTAGGAATATTATTGGTTTGGGGGGAGGCTATATTATAAATATATTATTTTTTCTATATTTCTCATGCAGATTCCCATCTACATGACATGTGTATATTTATTACATGAATATAAAGTAATGAAAGGGACAGTACAGCTGTTTTAAACGCTTTTGTAATTACTATCCAAATTTAATTACTGTACTGTGTGTAATTCAAATACACTAAACAGCCATACAGTACTATATATAAAAAAAGCTTACTGTAGTTCAAATTATTATTAGGCTATATCCTGAAACAGGATTGTAATGTCAGTAGTGCAAGCCACAGTTTGGCGCTTGTTTCACTCCATTTCTACATTTTTAACAGGTGCCGAACCGGTAGCAGAGTTTGAAAACAAACATATTCAGATTTTTTCCCATATGTTGTCATGTAGAAAAATATATGAATGATTAATATAAGCAAATTATTTAAAGCATTTATTTAGGAATGATGCTGTCCCAAGATTTTTGATCAGGATAAGCAGTTTCCATTATGTAACAGATTACACTATAAGGACCTCCCATTTTTTCTCGATGGTTATTAAGATCATAAATTCACTTTCTAACAGGGCTGAAGATTTCTTGCATGCCTCTTTCTCAGATAAATGTCTGAAAGAGTTAGGTATATTATAGAGATCAATAATAGAGTAATTTCCTGACTGTGCAGCTAGCTGTGCTAATTGAAAAGAGCCATTAGTACGGTGGTTGTCACTCATCACAGATGCTTTGCTGAGTCATATGCTCCTGAGGACGTGGAAGACCTTGGGCTGCGTCTCGAGGTGAAATGTAACAATACTGACTCAACACAGATTAACTAAATATAATTAATCTATGATGTGTTTCATGGCATTTACATATGCCCTATATTATTTTACTTTATTTTGTAGTTGACGTCTGTGTGTTTTTAGTGAATGAATGCTTGATTTCAAAAATGACTTTCTTAAAGCTGATATAATGAATAGTCTTATATTAACAATGGACCAAATGACCAGATGTAATGTGAAAGTGGCTGATTATAAATAAATATACAGGGAATTATCACCTGACTGTAGTTCCCGTCAGAGGTACGATGTATGATGAATACAGTGGAGCGTTTAGCAGCTAAAAGGAAAGATATTTCACTCAGGAATTAGTGGGGACCAAAAACTGAGCTAAAAAGAAACTGAAAAATGGTTTTATATATCAGGTTACCAGAAACACTACTCCAAATGAGTGCTAATGTTGCTTTGTGTCTGCTGAATCCAAAGATAAGCAAGTGTTTGCTAATGATTTTACCAAAATTATGTACAGTCATGGGCCCTAGAGGATGAAACGTAATAACTTTGTTGATACCCATATTTTTCATCCTGCACCATCAGATATTATTTTGATTTGTCAGTATACTTTAATTTCTGATCAAATACCTACAAAACTAGTGAAATTCCCCTCAGCTGCACTATTGTTTAGAGCTAATTAGCAAATGTTAACACGCTAACAACTAAGTTGACAACCGTAGTAACATTAGGGGTACACTAGCAGGTAGGTTCAAACTTAATCAAATCAGCTTGTTAACATCGTGATTGTGAGCAATATTAGCATTCCTACTTAAGCATTTAGGTCAAAGCACAGCTCTGGATACTGGATACTGCAGCCTCAAAGCCCAAAGCTGCCAGTAGGCTTTTGTTCTTGTTAAGTTATCAGTGTGAGAACTTTCCAGTAACCCAGCAGCATCCTTTCTGAGCCACCACAGTTCTGAACTTGTAGGACAACTTCCTGATTTCCTTCCTTACTTAAAGTCATGGATCGAGGAAAGAGATGCGATTCCTCGACATACCAATAAGTCTAAGAGATGGATAGGATGAGACTGATAGCCTTTACTTCTTTTTAATCCCCCATAAGCCCCTTTGTTCTCTAAAAGAGAGAAATGAAAGAAAAACCCAAGAGTCTTAATATAGACTCAGAAAAGCCTCCTGAACAGCTTCAGTGCTCCTTGCCAAGTCTCTACTGGTGGGATGAACATCATTTATCCACAACATATTCCCTCGTTAAACAACCTTTATTTAATTGAGGCTGAGATAGTTTTTGCAAGAGAGACCCAAGTGCAGCAGATAGAGAGTAAAACAAACATCGCCTGACATAACTTTAGGACAAACAGCATTAGAGACAGTCACACACATTACTAAAAATATTTATAGATAAAAGTTTCTATTTTTACACAATTTGGTCTTATGACGATGGTGGTGGAGAGCATTGTCTTACTCGTTGCTCCAAAAGCTTCCATAGATGAAAAACTGGGTTGAGATCTGGTGACTTTGAAGGATGTAACATTTTATTCACGTCATTGTGGTACTCACCAAACCATTGGTGCAGGAAGTGTCTGCACTTCCCCACTCTTTTATTCAGGTCTTTCCTTTAATTTAGCCCCTGTCTGTAGGTTGTAGTTTGCATTTACACCCATTTCACTTTGGTGTTGGCACCTAATTTTTGCTACATGAATTACTGAGCAAAATAAGAAAAACAAGGCAAACATTTGCTTCCATACCTCTGTGCCAGAACTTAGCTCAACCAGATAGTCACATATTTTATTTTAAAAAGACAACCAGCAATAAGTGCTATGTGTGTTTGTTGCATGTTCCGCCTGTGCAGGTGGGCTAATGTCCATTAAAGAGCCAGCAGCCCCGCAGTGCAAATACAGACGCAGATGAAAAAATCAGTGGCAGATAGGGAAATGAAAAACCGATAAGCCTCTGTGATTTGTAATACAGTTTAAAGCTGTAATCTCCCTGCCACTGTTCTCTCCCCTGCATTCTCTAATCCAGGCCTGCATTATTCCTGATGCTGATGTCACGGCCTCGCAGAGAACACGTCGTCAACAAAGTCATCCTGGCACCATCTTTTGTTCATGCCACTGCACACTGAAGCCAGTTCAACACAAATAGTGTGTCTGTTGTGTGGCTTTAGACATGTACGTCTCTATCTCCATTTTGATATAATAATGATAATATTCTCTCAAAGTACCATTTGATTTTATTTTTCACCAATTTATTCAGTTACTATGTTAAGCTGGGGTGGATTTCTCTGGGTTTCTCAGAACTTCATCAAGATACACACCATGTCATCAGCTTTATTGCGTATGTGTGTGTGTGTGTGTGTGTGTGTGTGTGTGTGTGTGTGTGTGTGTTTTTGGAGAGAGGCTAAAGGGAGTCACTGTGCATCTGCAAGTTTTTTTATAATACATTTTGAATAGCATATGCAGTAGCAGACTTTCAAAGCTCGTCCGCCAGCAGATTGAGATTAAATGCGAAATCGTGTAGCAGATCAACTAAAAAGGTTTAGGGTCAGTCAGATCAAAATCCTGTAACAAAATCTCTGCTCGGGTGGTTGAACATGGAACAAAAATGCTGCACACGATTGAAAGGACAAACAGAAGCTGACGCACTGAAACTTTTCCTGCATGTTTTGTCAGTGTGACCATATGTGAAATAGAACAAGGAACACAGACTGATACTGAAAGTTTGTGTGTAAGCCTGACCAGCTGTCCATTTGTCTGTATGTCTGTCTTCTATACGCACCACTGCAGGACAGAGATCTACGACCAGAGGAAATGGAAGGTACAAAAACATCAAAAGCTCCGTCTCTCCCTCCCTCAGTCTTCTTCCTGATCCGCCTTCCTTTCAAACCTAAAACCTTCTTTATGACTGTGAAAATCTGTGCTTTCCTGTACAGAGCAGCATTTAAAAGTACTTCCCTGACTTTGCCCTCTCATTGAATGGCAGCAATGTGAAGAAGCAGAGATGTATTTATTTTTTACTTGAACTGAAGATCAAAGAGAAGGATTATTCTATTATTCATTATTCTTGACAATTTAGGAACAGTTAAACTTCCGCCTCCTTTATATTTCTCGCATCTGACTCACACTTACGTGGGAATGTAATTTATTAACTGGCTATGGAATCTGTGGAATTTGTGACTTTTTAAATGTAGAAACTCAAAACATTTGGTGAAATAAAGAAATAACTTGGATCACTTAAAAACATACACACACTGAGATATTACTTGGCATATTTTGGAACAATAGCATTTTCAATAGTGACCAAAAAAAATCAGGGGACCATTTTCACATAATGTTTGAAGGGCTTGCATGTCTTAATGGTGTGAACTTAAAAGGGTAAGTCAAAAGGTGCCCCTCTGGCCTCTTTAAAATCAATATTGTACCTTTGAGGGGACAAAAGTGCACATGTAAGTGTTTTTGTCTCCCATCTCCATTTTTGAGTTTGAAGTGACATCAATTGAGGCAATTTTTAAGAATTCACACAGTTCCCTCTAGAGCTTCAAAAGGCTTTATACAACGTATCTCACAAATGTAGTAGAACTCTCCAACACCTGCACAACAGACTTTGATGTGTAAAATCAGTGGAGTTTGGTAGTTTTCACAACCCAAACATGGTTGTTATCAGTGGCTTACAACTGATCTATAAAACATTAGTAAATACATTATTAGCCACATATTAAAGCACTTGACCCTTCGCTAAGACACGCCCCGAATACGCAGCTGGCCAATCACAGGGCAGTATAGGACTCGCTCTAACTGATGTCCTCACACTTTAATGTCTGCGCTCTATTGACTCTAATGCAAAAGGAGTCGTTTTCTAGCTTTTCTTTGCTGTATTTTTCCAAAATATGGTCAAACGCTGTTCCTGGGGCACTGTAATAGTTGGTTAGAGGTTGAAAGGAGAAGTACAATTTATTATCTTTCCAAAACTTAAAACAAATCCAGAAAAAATGTAGGCTGTGCATTGTTCCTAATTTAATGTTAGTTAACTAACACTAGCTAACTTACTCCTGAATGTAACGTTATGAAGCCCTACTGTTCTGCTTTTTAATGATTGTAATAGTGAACAGAGACCTACCCAGCTGTACACAAACAGTGTTGACCCTTAATTTAGTTGTCCTCTTTGTGAATAGTCAGGTAATAGGGTGGGTCACTTTTACACTGTGATCTGACAGGTTCAACACTTTGTCAGACTTAGCAACAGTAACTATGGGAGGCGTGGCTTAGCAAAGGGTCAATTATTTGCCTCTTTATTAAAGGACGTGGGACAGAATTTCTCAAATGAACAGGGCAACCCAGGCACAATAGTGCATATAACAGTGATGGTCTTAGAGCCAGTAAGCATTATAAACTCTTTTTTTTATAACCTCATTTTTTAGGCTTTAATTGTGAACTTCTCTGTCACAGTTAAAGTAGTTAAAGCCTCTACACTAATAAGTAGAATCAAATTTTTTGCTATCATCAAAAAAGACATTGTTGCAGACCCCCACCTTTACACACACTCATGGATCCAATTTAGGGTCACTCTAATTATCACCAGGGTTGTCTAATTTCCCTACAAAAGCATAACCATTACATTAAATTGACAACACATAGAGAGCTTTATCATAAGACCTACATATACACTTGGAACAGAAACAGCTCTATTTCTCTCACTCATCACTTGTCTTCCCTGCAGAGCTGCGTGAGGCATTCAGGGAGTTTGACAAAGACAAGGATGGCTTCATCAGCTGTAAGGACCTGGGCGAGTGCATGAGGACTATGGGATACATGCCAACAGAGATGGAGCTGATAGAACTCAGCCAGCAGATCTGTGAGTGCTATTTGAGACATTTATTGTGTCAGAGCTATTTTTGAGTTTAGCGGTTGTCAGGAAGCCCGTCATTTCTGGCTGTCCCTGCTTCCACCTACAAGTATAACACTGCTGCTGGCCACACATCGCTTTTTACAAATTGATAAAGAATGTATCATTGAACTGGGTTAACATCTGACTTTAAAAGCTTCTGCTTTTAACACCAAAATATGATCCAGTAAAATTGCTATCAGTGCTGTATATGGTGTAAGTAATTGCTACTCAACAAGACTATGGAACTGATTTAGCCAGTACAGTCACCAAGTGTACCCCAGGAATGTGGATATCGGCAGACTGTCGTGAGGGCATGTAATGAGTCTTATGGCTCCCTGTCGCATTAAAACCCAACCTTATATAACTCCCCTAAGCACTGTGCATTTGAAGAAAGTGTCATATTCACTTTGGTCAGTAACTGATCGATCTGGTTATTAATTTCCTTGTTGGTTAAAGACACAAAAGCATCAGTTAACACTGATAATACTCAAGTTCTCCCCCTCTAGGCGGCGGCCGAGTGGACTTTGAAGACTTTGTGGAGCTGATGGGTCCCAAGATGCTCGCTGAGACTGCCGACATGATAGGAGTCAAGGAGCTGAGGGATGCCTTCAAAGAGGTCTGCAATACAATTTATTAACTTATAGCCATTTAGCCTCTGGGGTCCCTTGAATAGATTATCCCCTTTCCCTAACTTTAACCTCTAATGCACATCCTTTTATATCCTTTTTTTTCTCTACCTTATCCATTTTGTTTCCCAGTTTGACTCTGATGGCGATGGTCAAATCAGCCTCGGGGAACTGAGGGAAGCCATGAAGAAGCTAATGGGGGAGCAGCTCAACCACCGCGAGATCGACGAGATCCTGCGAGACGTAGACCTCAATGGGGATGGAGAGGTGGACTTTGAAGGTGAGCGAATAATACTTAAGGGAAAAAAAGCTGAGGGAAAAAAGACAGAGGAAATTAAGAAAAAGACAAAAAGAAACAAGGGAAAGCGTTTGCACAGACAGGCACCAGAAACTGCTTTTACGTGGTATTTTCTTTGAAAAACAATGGAAATATATTGATTTCTGCCATGATAAAATTAACCCACAGTAACAACATATCTTCTCTTTCCACAGAGTTTGTGCGAATGATGTCTCGCTGACTCTTCGCCAAACCTCACTCTACTGCACCAAACACATGATGGACCAGACAGCACACTGTTAATGTTCTTGTAAGTCTTCCTGATGTACAGAAGATTCTTGGTGTCTGTATTTTTTTCAGTAACTTCCATCATCTCTCAAGTATAAGAGAATCCCTTCAATGTGTCACTGTTGTTTGAATGTAACATATAATGACATTTTATATAGTGATGACTGAGATGGTTTAACCAAAGCTGTGGTCTCTTAAGTGAATGTGAATATATTTCAACTGAGAATCACATACCAGCAACACTAAACACACATGCACACACTCTCTCTCTCACTCTCACTCATAGTTTACAGTACATTACATGGGTAACTTATGTGGTCAGTTCACGCAAATTAGAAAAATACGTTTTCTCACATACCCCAAGTAGTATCTTGTCAACCAGGGGAGTTGGGTTCGGATTACGATTGACACTAACACTAATGAAGGTTCATATTTCTCATTTTTATTTTATTTTTTACATAATTTGGGTGAGCTGATGCTTTAAAATCACAGTTTACTATGTTAACTGACTTGAATCTGAAGTTATTATAACAGTTTGAATAACGCCACATCTAAAATCTTCAATTCAAACTTGAATTTAACTGTTCAGACTGTGACTGTGCGATATTTTTTTTAGTGTAGATAGCCAAAGTGAATACTTTTTAATAATAGAACTAGTAAATTAAATTATATATACATCTTTATTGTACAAACTACCACATAAATTCATTACATATCAATTACTTTTAGTATTATCTTCAGATGTTCACTTTTGATATAATTCAACCAATAGAGGCAAATAAAATTTCAAGTATATTTTTGATAAAGATTTGGTGTCTGCTACACATCTGTGCATGTTTATGTGTATACCTCTGTTTCCCTGTTCAGGTGGAAAATTAACTGACAAACCATCTCATTACATGTGTATTTTATGCAATCATATATACATGCTTACTGTTTTATTTGTACAATGTTCAAAAAAATGCATTGTAAATAAAAAAGTGAATTGGAGTTATTTTTTTATTTAGCTGGAATCCTTTTTGTTGATGAAGCTGAAACCTGCTCTTACAAAATTATTCAGCTTTCTTGTAATCGATGTGGAATTCCATGTGCAGATCCGTGGCCTCTGAAAGTCCTTATGTTAAGTGTCGAGGAGCTGGCACCCCTGCAAGAGAGTATTTGAAATAATAAATAAATAAAAACATTTTATTAGCTCAATGAGCACACTGCAGTGAAAGGAACATGAAATGGCATATGATCCGTGAAAACAGATGCTTTCACTTATATTGCTATCCTCGTCCTCTGTGGCCGAAAAAATTGTTTTGTCCAGGAGGGGGCAATACTGGCAAACATAAGACAGTCCAAGAAATCATTTGAGCCACTTGTAATCATTTTAGACCTCATAAATACTACATCAAATACTTAATTAAAACCAGTTAGGTATTTGGCGCTATAAAAAGGGGGTTTCATGTCATGATTGACAGCCCTGCTCGCGGGTGAGTCAACCAGGTGTATGCAAAATGGCATCACGCCTATCCAGGATATTTTGTTTTGTTTAATTTCTGGAAACATGTCGTCTATCTTTATAAACAGTCACTGGTTCAGCATGAGGCATTTAGACTGGTTACAGCAACCAAAACAGTGTAAATAAAATTATATCAGCAATTAACAATGAGCATCTCACCTATTTGACACATAAAGAAGTGTACTAGTCACAGGGAGAACTGCTACATGCCGAAACTTTTATATTGTTCTCTGTGGCTCTGGAGGAAGTTTGTCATGCATCAGAAATCCCTCTTATGATGACCCTTCGTGACGACAAACAAAAACATGCGTTGCAAACTTGGAATGTGGAGTTTAAAAGATGAGGGTGTTTCACAGCCTCTCAGGGTGTAGCAAAAATAAGCAAAGTTGCATTGTAGGAGTTATTCAGGACCTTGACCCAAACTAGTGATTACAGCATCTCTATACAGAAGGCATTTCAGCAACATTTTTCAGTCGTCTATCTCAAGCATCTGAACAGATACGCTTCAGTTTGAATCAATGCCGCTGTCAACACAGACCACGAAACGCTTGCATTTGGTCCTCGTGTGCTGACACGCCTCTGCTGCTTTGATATCGGTCATTCTTAATAGTAGTGCAAATTGCTTTGGTTCCCATTCAACTGTATATTAATGTAGGTCTAGTTAATTAAGTGTCTCATGTATCATATAAAACTGTCTCATTGTCTAATTGGGAATCCCTTAATCCAGCATTCTTAATTGATGAACAATTGCATGTTCTGTGCTCTCTGCATTGTGAAGGACAAAATTTGAAAAAAGTCAGATTTTCAGTCCATCTTGAGTGTGTGGAATCAGAAGCTACAAGAAGATACTGTAATGTTACTTGATGATGTCAGTGTGTGTGGTGTATTTAACGTGTTGTGTCTTACTTAGGATGTGAAGGAAAACCCATCCATTGTTTAGTCCTCTGTGACTGCATACTGGACATTGGACTGTTCACTTTTGCCCTGAAGGTTTTATATTATTCATATTCACAATTTAACCGTAACGACAAGTTGGGGATTATGTTGTCTGCGTAAAACAAGAAGTGGAGAATGGTTCATCCTTTAGATCACTTCAGAGATGAAATCTAAGTAAATTAACAATTTCTGAAGGATTGTTATGACCTGGCTTGTTATATAGAGAGGTAACATTACTTATTGGATAACAGAATTGAGATGGAAATAACAAATCGGAATGTCCAGGTTAGTGATAATGTGATTTAATTGAAATGAGGAAAGTTTGAACAATGGTAGAACAAAAGGAGGGCTTTTTGGGTGCTGACTGACTACAGTTATACAATACAACATAAGGAGGTCTTACACTGAGACATAGGTTTAGCATTTATCTCATTGGAACAAAAACACCCACACGAAAAAGAGGACAGCACCCATAAGCTTACAAAAATGGCTATTACAAAGCAACAAGGCACAGGCTGGCATGAAAGAAAAGTAATTAGCCTGCCTTCCTCACACAGCATTCTCTCAGAAGACTAAATGAGTCCAAATGCTTGGGTTCACTAATAAAATGGCAGGTAAGTTACAAGGTTATAAAAAGTGCACACTCTACTATGACCTGAAGTTGCTGTTACGCAAACAGGCATCAGTCAAGGTAGCACACAGTGAAACACAAAATCAACACACTCAAGCAGGACAGACCATGTAACTCAACCTAGTAGCAAGGCCGATTGATGACTGGGTCACAGCTGCCCAGAGCTGTGTGCACACATACTATTTATACTGCAGCGGTGCTGATTGGAGTCTCTACCAACGCCAGTGAACTGCACCCATGAAGCTTTTGTCTGATTGCTTAGGCACATATTTTTGCTAAACTCTACACACTAATAACAAAACATTATACATCTCTTGCAAAAGCAAACAATTCTTGCAAAACTCTTCAAAAATTGTGTTTTTGCATCAATAAAGAACACACAAACGTCTTTGAATAAGCACACATAGCAGCAATCACGCACTGATTGTAAAAATGAAAAACACTTGTGGCTTTTGCCTTTTCTGTGTATAGGGCAAAACAGTTGGCAATATAGTTTTGTCATGCATGTAGTACAGTAAAACTCACATACACACAGGTGCTAAAATGTGTAAAGTATGGATGTGTGTTCCTCACTTGCGTTTTTGAAAGGGACTCTGTACAGCGGCTTCACCCAATGCAGAGACTCTGTTGATGTTGTGGAACATCGTGTTATCTTCCAGTATGAGTGTGATGCAGTTTTTTGCAGTGACCATATTTATAATGTGGGTTTCCAGCTCTGGGGTAAACACTGAACCTGTTCAATTCTGTGAAAAACATGTGATTTTACAGTAGTGACAGAGCATTGTCATTGCAGTGCATATTGCTGAACCAGTATCAGTGCTGTACAGCACTTACAGTTTCTTACCGCTTCTCATTTCAAAATAACTAGATGATCCCTGCAGCTGTATAGCGGCTCAGATTTCATGGAATCTGTTGTCTAGCCTCCCTCAAGCTAATCCCATGGTTGGTAACCATGGTCAACCACAGTCTCTCAGTTATATTCCTGACACCCCTTCCTCTTCCTGGTCCTCTCCTTCTCCCCCATCCTACTTGATCTCGCCCTCTCCTCCTCTTTCTTCGCCACCTCCTGGTCCATGTCCTCCTCTAATCCTCAACCCTCTACAGCCTCCATTGTAAGCCAAACCAAATGTTTACCTGTAGGCCGATTTATGTGTAGTGCTCAAGCTCTGATTGGTATGTAAACTAAAATTCATTGTGGAATGCCAGTTGGCATTTTTGTTTTGATAGAAGTGTGTTATTGAATTGCAAACTGAGTGTAAAACAGAGAATGTGCATTCAGTTTTGCACACTTGGTAAGTGTTACTGCCCCAGCACACGACAACGTGCAGAAAATTGCACTAGCTACCAGAGACTGGTAGAACGTCTCTAGCTTAGCTTGCTGCAGACAATTAAGCTGTGAAGGTTGTGTTCTCGACATTGGTCAAGTTGGACCTCAGTAACTAAGTAACTAAATTGAGATACTTTTACTTTAAACACCTCCATTGCATTTTTTTCATAACTTGACAACCACCTCGCTGGTGTCTTCTCCTCAGCATGCCAGTCCAGGCAGTGTGCTTGTTCAGTGGCATGCTAATGGACATGCAAATACAGTAAGATGAATGCACTGATGTTATTATAAATGTCTCATGCCACCACATCACAAAATGAAAGTGTAATACACAAAATAATTATGCATCGCCATCTGACATTTTGATGAAATGGAAGTCTAATTTATATCTTTATATGATGCTGAAGTGTTCTTAATGAATAAGTGGATGAAAAAATTCCCTTCTTTAAAAGGGCCCTTTTAAATGCAAGGGCATATTACACTAATATTTAGCATGCCACATCACAATAGAGCTTTAACACAGTAGGTCAAACAGATGGAACTCATTTTTAAGTGAATTAGACAGTTGATGTAAGTAAGAGGGGATCATATGGGGTCTTTATTATCCAAACAATATTATGTTTCTGATTGCTGGCAGTAATTGCATAATGTTCATATGGGAGACTATGGCATGGATAATGACTGACCACAGGTTGTGTGTTAAAGTACGGTGGAAGTATGTGTGGCAAAGAATTTTACATTTTACCTCTCTGAGGAGTGGTGTCAGTGTACATGGAGCTGCTCCCACACAGCAGTAGGGCCAAACTGAGATCTCACCACCTACATGTTTGAGTGGGTGGGGAGTTTCTAGATAGACAGACAGATGAAAACACACACAGATTGAGGGAGGGTGGGCGTGTTTTGCTATAGTCGTGGGGTCCAAAAACCAGGAGCCCACTCTACTAGTGGGGTCTGGGGGGACCGAAATGCTGAACCCCACAACTTTATAGGGCTGTTTGAAGGGTTAAGTCTTGGTTATAGGGTTAGGGTTAGAATTAGGTTAGGGTTAGGCACTTAGTTGTGATGGTTAATGTTAGTTTAAGGGGCTAGGAAATGCATTTTTCCAATGACAGGTCCCCGCGAAGTGACACACAGTGTATGTGTGTGGGCTGAAGATTACATCTTCCACACTAAAAGTACCAAATCTGGTAAAAGTTATTTCCCTTTTTGAGAAGAAAAGTTTTCTTCACTGATGAGTCAGTGACCAAAAAGGACTACATGGTAAATGAAAAGTGTATACTTTTATGTAATGTTGTTATCCAAAGTACTTTACAGTTAGCTTCTCACTCATCCAATGCAAGGTACCTAGACCTATAGTCTAATGTCATGTGCACAACACACTAATTGTTGGATAAAAGGAAACCAAAAGTCTGTTGCTCCATTGGAGGGTGAATGACTGACAGAAATGGACTAGTGCCCCCTTGCAGACATTGGATTCCCTGACCAGTGGATCACAGTGGGTGACAGGAGTCCATTTTTGGGCTTAGACAAAATAAAACAATTATATAGCTTATTTTCCACAAAAACTTCTATAAAGTTTAATTATGGTTTAACAAGTTCTCTCTAAAATGTGTTATCAGGGGTTTTGCCGCTCATGATCACATTAGTACTTGACACTCACTATTGGTGGACTTCAGTAAGCATAAGAACCAAGTTTTGCATTTTGGTCAAAACTCTTGTCTGCTGTTGAGTCACAAAAGCAGGATATCTGGTCTCCATGTTGTTTTGGTGGTTCTGTCCAGTCGACTGATTATGTCAACAATTTAGCTTAGTAGTTTAGCTGAGCAAGTTGTTTATGTGGCATGAGAGCCAGCTAATACGGATCAGCAACTTTTATTGTATGTGTTGTACAATGCAAAGTTAACATGTGACCCATTTTACTTTTACCTGTCGAAATGTTACTATGAAATTTGTAGTCAATAAGTCCATTTCCAATATATAATCTACACAACACAAATGAGAAGTGACATAATGTGCAAGCTATTGTAAAATATGTTTTAGAAAATGTCTTAGAAAATAATAACCTGCTTTGTTGGTGACAAATGTGCATTTTGTTTCTATTTCTATACATTTCTATAAGGTCATTGCCCATATGTCTACATGTTTGTGTCATTAAATTGACATAGATATGAAGGTTAGAAATGGAATATTCCCTGTCTAATATTAGCACCTGCTGCTTGCCTCTGAGCCCCCGAAAAAGAACGGATGTATAGGATGTGTAGGATGTATGAAAGAGTGCAGGACTGATAGCTAACAAGGAATCAGAATGAGAAAACACCCATTGATATACACATATGATTGTGAGCTAAAGTAGTTAATTTATTTAACTGTATAAACATACTTTACTGCTATGAATTAACTTTTAGTAAAAAAAAATTTTTTACCTAAAGGCATTTCTGCTTTCCTCAGTAAGTAAACACTGATCAGCATAACATTATGACCACTAATAGGTGAAGTGAATAACACTGATTATCTCATTACCATGGCACCTGTCAGTGGGTGGGATATATTAGGCAGCAGGTGAATATTTGTTCTCAAAGTTTATGTGTGAGAAGCAGGAAATATTGGTAAGCATAAAGATTTATACGACTTTGACAAGGGCCAAATTGTGATGGCTAGATGACTGGGTCAGAGTGTCTCCAAAACTGCAGCTCTTGCTGGATGGGCCTGATCTGCAGTGGTCAGTACCTATCAAAAGTGGTCCAAGGAAGGAAAAGCTCTGAGCCAGTGACAGGGTCTTGGGCAGCCAAGGCTTACTGATGCACACGGGGAGTGAACGCTGGTTCGTGTGGTCCAATCCAGCGCCAGTGAAGGTCAAATAGCTGAAAACGTTAATGCTGGTTCTAATAAAAAGGTGTCAGAACACACATCACCGTGACCATGCTGACCCCTGTCCACAGCTGAAAGCGTCTACAATGGGCAAGTAAGCATCACAACTAGACCACGGAGCATTGGAAGAAGGTGGCCTGGTGTGATGAATCACATTTTTCTTTTACATCACGTAAATGGCACCAGGATGCACTATGATAAGAAGGCAAGCTTGCAGAGGCCAATGTTATGCTGGAAAAGCTTGGCTCCTGCTATTCATGTGGATGTTACTTTGACACGTACCACCTACATAAGCATTGTTGCAGACCATGTACACCCTTAAATGGAAACAGTACTTTCTGATAGCAGTGTCCTTTCAGCAGGATAATGTGTCCTGCCACAAAGCAAAAATGCTTCAGGAATGGTTTGATTTGAACACAACAACAAGTTCAAGGTGTTGACTTTGCCTCCAAATTCCCCAGATCGTAATCCAATCGAGCATCTGTGGGCTGTGCTGGATAAACAAGTCAGATCTATGGAGGCCCCACCTTGCAACTTACAGTACTTAAAGGATCTGCTGCTAACGTCATGTTGCCAGATACCACAGCACATCTTCAGAGGTCTAGATGAGTCCATGCCTCGATGGATCAGGGCTGTTTTGGCAGCAAAGGGGGGACCTACACAATATTAGGCAGGTGGTCATAACGTTGGCTGATCGATTTTCTAAAATGTGTTATTTTAAAAGGTATGGTGTTCTGCATACAAATACAAATGAGATGCCATGGTAAAAGTATATTAGCAAATAACATATTGAGTGAATGTTCTTTTCAGGTCACGTCAGCTTAGAAATTCAATAGATTTTCAAACAACAATCTTTTTGTAGGAAAAACAAATTGCTTGTCAAACATCTAATCTCATGTATTGTAGTTCATAGATCATGATTATTGTAAATATCTAAGAAGAACATTTGATTAAGTCTTTCCAAAAGAACCTAAGTAGGAAGGTAATGGAACGAACACCTAAAACACTGAGAGAGAAATGAGAACACACTTAAATGCAAAGGCGTTGTGGAGAGAAATGAGTAGGATTTCTGGCGATGGGAATGCCAGGCCAAATGATGGGGGAGATTCAGGCAACAATACACGGTTATCCTCACATGAGCTCAAAGCACAGCACATGAAGAATGATTGACATTGTTAATATAAAAATGTAGAAACAACACAATATCTGTTCAGAAAATCTGAAATGTATTCAAGTATGAGTGCTCCCAGAATGCATCATTATTAGAATTGGGGATAATGATGTGGAAGTAGATGAGGACGGCTCAACATTTTGGTTGAGAAAGTTCTTCTTTATGAAGCAGATACAGTTAGTAGAATGAGGGTTGTGAGGCAGAGCAAATGTTAGGTCACAACAGTTTCAATTATGGTTCAAAACAAATTTATTTCGTGTTAAGGCAGTCAAATGACAGTCAGACAACAAAAAAAAATTTGAGCATGGTTCATTTTTGAGCATTAGGAAAGTACAGTATAAGGAACTGTGGGATGACCCACCCACTGTGCCTAGTGGACTGTCTGGCTGCCATTTGACATTACCCTTAAGGCGTATTCACACTATTGTAAACCAACAAAAAGGATGCTGAAATAACTACATCATGATGCAGATTTGTTAAAAGTCTGGTTTTGACTGAACTCAGCTTTCACCAGAGATTTCTTTCCAGTCGCTCTTCTTTTACCCTCCAGTCAGCCATCAACATGGACGAAGAGAGACTAATTACAATAAATTGTAACACTTCCATTTCTCAGCAGTTCCACAGCTCGCTGCTGCAGTCAGGCTGGGAAGTGAGAGTTAAGATAAATCCATTTTTTAATGCCAAAAGTTGGACAAGTAAACTCGGAGATCTCCTTGTGCCGGTAAATGGCTCTGGATCAGAACAGAATCCAGTGTGAATATTGTTCGATTACATGAATGGCGCAAATTTGGCAAATTAAAAAGTCAATTTGCTTTCTGTGTCAACATACCATAATAATAAGAGGCTGATTAAGAACAAATGCTTTCAGTAAAGGCCTTCAGTAAATAAGAATATTGATTAGTGCAACTTTCAGTAAATCAGTGACATCATAGAGTCCTGGAGTACAGATGCACATGACTGCAGCAAACCACTGGAGGTCAGAAAAGATTTTCAGGGGGTGTTATGCTACTCTTGACGATATTAAAAGTAAAGTATATATGTGCTTAAAGAGGATCATGCAGCACTGATTTTTGAGATTTTGGCAAAAACATGTCCCACTAAGAAAACTGCTAATTCCATTGAAAATTAATAACATTTTCTTATTTAAAACAACCAGGGTTGATCATCTGAGGGTCTTCTGCACAATTATTTCACATATATTTTCGTATATAGTTGTTTTAAAAATGATAAATAGTATGATTTTTTGACAGTCCAGTACCCACAAAATCCATTGTCCTTAAACAAGAGATTTCATTTCAATTTGATAAAATTGATAAAACTAATATACATTTTTTTTTATGTATATTAGTATATAGGCCAGTTGAAAGAATAATGTGAAAAACTCCTTAAACCTAAAAGCAGTGAATTATCAACATTCACTCTTATTTTCTGATTGCTCAAAATGTGTCCCAGGTTTTTGTCAACACCGTCAGATATTCACTAAAGAGCAATAAAATCAGGCAACTACATAATCAACTATATTCACGAGGACCCCCTTTCCACCCTCCACATGTACAAAATGCAATGGTCAGACAAGCTTCTGTAATTTGCAATTTTTTAAATATGTTTTGTTAACATATTTACTGATGTTACTAATGTCACAACCATAATGTGTCAACACCGTCTCTTTAGTATGGAAAGTACTATTTGAAATTGTAACATAAATACATGCATTTTTTGTAGAGGCCAGAGGTAGCTAGCAACAGAGAAAAAACAAGATGGCTCCCGGATACCATCGTGCATTTCATGTTAATAAGTGTGTTTTTGTCAACACCGTCAGACGTCAACACCTCCAGGTATTATGTCAGATGGTGGTAACACATAGTTTGACTGTGTTGACAAAAACATCTAAATCATCCTCAAAGGAGGCTTAAATACTATTTGTTATCATTATGGATAGAAACATTGCTTGTAATGTTTCATTAACCTCCATTTGTAATATACATCATTTCCCTTTTGTTTCTTCAACACATATTGTAGTTATACAGTTTTCTGTAGTTATTTAGTTTTCTTACTATATGTATCCCCGATGTTTAAAAATATAAATTCTTTTTCTCAAGAAATCTCTCCTAATACACCAAATAAAACTGTTAAAACAATTAAATTCATGGTCACTTTGAAATTGAAAATGTATTTTTTATGCCCCAAATTGTTATTTGGTATACTTGATGAATGTTGCATGATGTATACGTTTTTACATGTGAAATAGTACAAAAAATGAACAAAAGTTAATATTTAACATTTAACATTCAGCATATATATGTACCTATGGTGTAGACACAATGATTTTAAAGCTCTAAATCATTATAAGACTAAATAAAAAGGATTAACTGGACTTTTATTTTGTCTGACGGTGTTGACAAAAACTTATAGTAAAGACAGGCAAAACAGATATTTTATTACAAAATCTAGCAATATTTCGGTGCAACCCAAAATATTGCTAGATTGGTGAGATCTTGTACGACAAACACAAAAGTTTAGATGTTATAATATTACATTTTATTTATTTTTATTTATTTTTTTATTTTGTAAAAAAAACAACAAAACAAAGGGCAACACTAATCTAGTATCTATAGCTTTAGGTGTAGTGTACCAATGACTTGGGCCTATGGACGATTCATAACATTAGCAGAACAAGAATGGATCCTTTTATTTAATCACATGTAAATGTTTCAACGTATAAAATGTGTTTAGAAAAATATAAAATAAGCAAACATTTTCTTTGCAATGTAAGCAGCCTTTCATCCATGTGTAATTTGAAGAGTTAAAGCACAGATTGAATGGTTGTTTATGCATATTCGATTATGCATAATACAGTATATTGCTGTTACCCATTTCCCCTGCATCAATATGAATCTTCGCACTGGCTGGACATGTGCCTTCCTGGTCACACAATAAGCCAAAACCAACCAAAATGGCCACTAAGAATATTTCACTTTCACCACATTTGCTTCTCTTTTAACACACATTTAACAAATTTTAGAGAAAGCTTAAACTCTGCCCAGCTGGTCCGTCACTAGCTCAACAGGAAGTAATTAATTAAGTATAAGTCTTGGAAGATGCTTTTATTAGTTAGTAAATCACAGTGGCAAATTAATTTGACATAATCTCAAAGAGATTTAAATATGTCAGTTAGTGGATCATTAAACTGCTTAATACACAAATCATCACAATACAGTACCTATGAGGCTGAATGTGTGGAAAACAATCACAACACATAGATTAGTCTGCAACAGGAAGTCAAATCTAGCTGTTGTGTTTTTGTACTATACATATATTACATGATTATCACCAGTAAGGCTAGCAACACCCGTACATCTATGTGTACAGGAAAACTACATCTCACAGATCCAATTTTGTTCTACGTTACAGTTCTCATCATTCCAGTCGCCATTCCCTGAGGCACGATGCCAGAATTCCACACAGTCCTGGTTCCTCCCGTCATAGCTGTTGGGCTGGTTTTTACCCCAGTACCTGCAGGACAAGGAGAGACATTCACAATGAGAATAAAACCTATCCTTGGGTGAATGAAGTCAACATTGCCCAGAGTTTTTAGTTTGGAAATAAGGGGAGTTTAGTTTCTTACGCTGTGGTCAGTGGTGACCCATCTACCCATTTCCACTGCCCTTCTACTCCTTCATCAGTCAATCCAATCCAGACTTCTTTCTCACTTCCATACAAGCTATTAATGAAGGTCTAGGAGGGAAGACACATAAAACAATGGATGAAATTATATTAATAATGAAGTTGGCAACTAGCTGTCATTCTTTGCAGCACCTTTGACATTATACAATCATTATTACATTGTTAATATAAATTCATTTTGCATTTATCAAAATTAACACATACAGATATAGACAACTGTGCACAAATAAACAAACCATTTTCTCTCTGCTTTTTATGATTGCCAGGTCGGCTCCTTTTTTTTGACAGAAATCTCTGCTCATGTTCCATGTTTTCTTGCTAACAGAAGTGAAGAAGCAGCTGTTTTCAAATTTCTTCCAGCCAGTGGGGCATGTCTTTTCTGAAAATGTAAGGTATTTATTAATAATATCCAAAAAAATTGACAAAAGTGTTTACAGGCACTGAGTAAGAGTACTTTTTAACATGTTGTTTGGCAGTTATCTGTGGTAAGAAAGGTTTGGATTTATTTTTATCAGAAGGCATGGCTAAAGGACCTTTCAGCTTTTTGCAGCATACATTTGACAAGAAGGCCACATGGATTTTCCAGGTAAGTTGAAATATGAAACATGTTTAATATAAGCTTTTTCTCAGGTTTCTTAACTCCTTCTGCTTACCTTGAATTGTTGTGTTCGGTATCTGAACTTTCCCCAGCAACAGGTCTCTCTCAGCAGTCAGGTTGTCGTTTTTCATCTTCAGCAGGTCTCTCTCCACTGTCACATTATTGCAACTACTTTCAAGCTCTCTTTTTTCCTGAACCAAGGAAGTGTAAGAAGCCTGCAACTCTTCGGACGTTTTTAAAATTAGGTTACAAGTGGCCTGCAGAGTGTCTTTTTCTATCGTCAGGTTTTGGTGACTGCTTGCTAGCCGGTCCTTCTCATTGGAAGAGAAGTTGTATCTGTCCTGCAAATGCTCTACCTTCTTAATCAAGGTGTTGTAATCCATCTGTAATTGCTCTTTTGATCTAGTTACATTATTATATTTGTTATGAAAATCATCCCTTTCTTTGGTGACTGAGTTATAACTGGCCTGTAACTCATTTTTCTGTTTGAACACTTGATCGTATTTTTTTTGTATCAAGTCTTTGGTGGTAGACAAGGCATTGTTATTAGTCTGCAACAGGTCTTTACTGGCTTTTAGCTGTTCATTCTCTTTTCTTAAAGCACCGTTACTGGCCTGTAACTGACTTTGGCTAAGTTGTAGACTGTTTTTTTCCTGAGTCAGTAAATCGTTATTGGCCTGTAGCGAGGTTGTTCTTCTATTTATGCCATCGTATCTGTCCTGTAACTGTTTACGGATGGTCTCAAGATTGTCTTTCTCTTTTTTCACTGTCTTCAGGTTCTCCTGTAGATCCTCTCTCTCCTTACTCACGGTTTTTAGGCTGGTCTGATGGTCTTGCTCAACTTTTCTGGCTGCCGGAGATGAGAGATATAAGTCAATCAGTAAATCAGTGATTTTACCATGACTATGAAGATACTATGAAGATATGACAGAGAAAACAAAGAGGTACTCACAGTGGATGCTCTGACCTATGACCACAGCCAGCAGGACAACACACAGCAGCCCAAGGCAAACTGTAGCAACCCGGAAAGGGCTCTTTCTCAATGCATACACTGAATGACAGCAAGAGTAGATACAATTAAAAGTAACATTCAGCAAAAAAGCTGGCTAGTTATGTAGAAATACACATAATTCATTATTATTTTGAAGGCCTTCAAACAACATATAACACATATCAACATAAATCACAAATATAATCTGCAAAAGCAGAAAACCTTATTTAACTAGTGGCTGTTTGGGTTGGGTGGTAAGGATACAATCTTATCTCAGTACAATCTTTATGGATAAAATCATTTAAATAATTAGAAAAAATAAGAGAAATAGAATTTATTAGAAATAAAATATTTAGAAAGAGGAATGAGGAATGCTACATTGCCATAAACCATTCCTGCTCAGCGATTTGCAACATTTGACCTAAGACAACCAAAAGTATTAACGGGATATACTGTATACCTCAGAATAAACACGCACAAGCAGTTGTGAATTTTGATTTATTGATATATATTGTCATGTAGAAGTAGCTATAACTTAGCTTAGCTTCTTTTGTCTCATACTGCCAGTATTTTAACAACGTCCAGCCAAAATGTCCAGTCGAAACTGTCCTGTTGAATAAAACTGAATTAAAGCTGTAATAATTGATTTTGTGGGGCCTTGTGGGAGCAGCAGAACAAACTGTAGAAACAGCATTGACTGGTTAAACTCACAAGGTTGTTGTGGCAAATGCTAGCAAATAGTTGCATTTTATGTTAATCCAATGTTCACTCTTTTTTTAGCCCTGTTTTGGTTTCCACCAGCTCCTGAGCAAAATATCTGACTCTTTCACAGCTTACAGCTCCACTGTTTTAATCAGATCGTGGCCAACTTTGTCTGCTGTATGGTGCTGAACAAGTAGTGTACAGTTGGTTTATCAGAGCTTTTTAGCTTAAAACTACCTACTTGCTATTACTGCCAGAAACATGACTGATGTTACTCTGTATCTTATTCTGCTCCCCCAAAAAAGTGTCCCAAAAGTGGGTTTTTAGGTAAATACGTTATTTTTTAAGTGTATGGTATGAAAAATACTGTCATTTTTAATTTAAGAATTTCTGTTTGTGAGAGCAGTGAGACTGAACTAAAACAGAACTGAGACAAACTGACGGTTGCAAATACAGCCTATTGCCTCATGGTATATATTGTCACATCAGCCAACCCTTTGTGGAATGAAGGTCTTATTTTCTTACCTGAATACCGAATCTTGCTGCCATCCATTAAAAGTTGCTTATAGCCAATATTACTGTCCATTTCCATGTTTGTCACTGTAGAGCCACGGTACTCGACAGACATCTTTGCATCTATTTCATGAGCTGGCGTCTTACCTGAAAAAAAAAAAAAAAAAACATTAATATCAGCTTTTGAAATAGCTGTGGAGTTTTTCAAAAATATTACTGGAAAATTTCAATGATTTCCTTTTCGTTTATGTTCTTTTAAGTGCCCTTCAGTAAGTTCCCATCTCAAAGATACTGTAGACCCTGTGTAATCTTTAGTGGATTGAAACATCAATTGTCAAGGTGTCAAGCATGTTGTCAAGGTGCTGAAACAGTCTTGGTTTTAGCAAGTTTGTAGTGCAACACTGGATACTAACACCAGATTTAGACTTTCATGAATGTGAGATATAAACAAAGTCAACCTTACCTCAGCTTGTAGAGATGATAACAGTCAGCGAATTGGAAATATAAGAAATTATGTTTTGAATAATCTTGCAGATTGAAACCCACTGCCTGTAACTTGACCCTGCAAAAACATTCAACTTATGCTTCAATATATGCCACACTCCCGTTAAATCATTGGCTTCCTTCACACTTTTGGGCAGTGGAGCAGAAATTGAGGGTTGGTCAGTAGGCGGAGCGACAGCCTCCCTCCTTGCCAATTGCTAGTGAGTTAGGAACACTGTTGGTGAATGGTTTGTAGTGTTATCATAAGCTAAGAAATGTTGAGTTTTCAGTCCTAATCAAAAACACACTTTAAACCAGCCAAGATAAACTCATTAGTGAAATCAGTTTGTGTTTCTGCTGGAAATAAACACCTGCTTTCTCAAAGGTCATGAAGGCAAAGAGCATTACATAGAGGAGCAGCAATTTCCCAACATGAACCACATGTTCACATGAACGGATATGAGGAAGAACAGATTTGACAGAACACAAAAATGCTGAACATGCAGTTTTCATACCATGGAAAACAATTGTGTCGATTGCTCAAGTTTTGGTCCGACATATTAGCTTGTCAATCGTTCAACAACTGTTGCTTATTCAGGTTCCTGTGTGAATATCACATGTGTAGACAGTAGAATGAATCACAACCCGTCCTGAACATACAGAGGGACAATGCTACTCAGCTGCCCCAAAGAATGTAGGTGTGCGAGCACTGCCTGGGCCTCCTCACCTCAACCCACAGAACTCCCTGGACCACAGGATGTGACCCCGACTCCTACTTACATTTATTGAGAAATTAAAAAGTTAAGAAATTAATTTCTAATTTTGAGACAATAGATTTGTTTGCACTCACATGAAAATATTGGTGAATCCAGGTCACTGGAAGAGTTCTGTCAGGAACATTATGTAGGCCTATAGCCTATGTGCTGCTGTGTATGTTGTAAATAGATCTACTTACAGTAGATCTCTTAACGTTGACTGCCTCACTCCATTCACTGCAGTGGCTCGCGTTCTTGTTAAAGTCTATGCCCGCATACGACTCACAAGCAAATCGAGACACTGTGGTTATTATAAGTAGGTAGCTATCTAGTTGGTTTAATGCACTTCACTTTACCTTCAGAATTTCTGAATTAGATTGTCTACTAACATTAGCTAGTTTCTAACTTTTGCCTTAAATCAACACAAAGGTCAATTTTTTGAGGTAAGACGGATTTGAATATTTTGCATTAGGCTACTTTGAAGAATGAAACATTAGCTATGACTGAAGGCATAGACCACGCAAAAATTTTACTTTGTCAGTTTTCTTACTTTGAAAATAGTCTCAAAGCAAGAAAAGTTATCCATATTCTATATATATGTTTGTCACTTCCGAATCAACAGAGAAGGCAGGAGTTGTTTTTTATCCATTCATTTAGGTATGGGGACTAGTACAAGATATATAATGTTAAATGAGATGATGTTTTCAGGAATCCAAGCTGGAACCCAAACAGACACTGGAGACAGACAAAGAAAATTAAAGTAATTTATTGTAGAACAGGTAGGTTAATGAAAAGAAATGGGAGCTGGCTGGGGTTTTGAGTCCACAGTGTGACTTGAAGGAGTGAACTGGCAGGTTTGCTGGCTGGTGACTGGGGCTGATGCTTGGAAGTGAGATCCAGGGGAATTCCTGGCAGAGTGAGCTGGCAGGCAGAGGTGGGAAATCAGAAGACAAAGAATTACATTGTAAGTGGGCCTGGTAATCATACAAGGCGAGAAGAATTACTAGTTTCAAGCAAGTTATGATAAGACATCCTACATATAACTCAATGATCCAACAGGGACTGGATTTAAGCCTCTTACAGGGAAGTAGATTGGTTTTATGCCGGACAGGTGTGCAGATTGGTGATTGCGGGGAGGTAAGGGGAAAAGCGCCAACCAAGGAGAGCCTGAGGTTGCCCCCCACAGCCACTAATTGAGAGGGGAGACAGGGAGAGGACACAGATACACAGGCAAAACACACCAAGCATGCACCCACAGGCAAAAACATGTCCATGCCTTTAATGTTAGTCATTCACAGGCCTAGATGCTGTATGGTAGTAACACATCTGCCTACCTATTTGGCATGTTGATAGTGTATTTGGTTCTGATACAGAATTATCTGGGTCTGTGTGAAATTATGGTCTGCTGTTGTTGTGTGTGGGGATCTGATTTGCTGGCAGTTTTGACTACAAAAATTGTTGTGGTACGTGCCCCATGAGCTGGTGCAAAAGATTTGAATTATCATCATCCACAGACTGCAGACATTAAACAAGCAAGATACTGTAATTGTATTTCAGTTCACTGAACCAGTACTGGGCATCCTTTATGCCCTGGAGAAACAGGCACTAACAGTGTCTTGACAAGGCTGGGCTCAACTGTTACACTCTTCTTTTATCTCATCCGAGCAGCTGTGTGTTTTCAAGATCAGCTGATATCTCAAGAAGAGCCTCTGAGAGAGAATTGTGAACACACAGGAATAACCACTCCATACAGAAAGCGCTGTTCACCCAGAGATAAACACTGTTTGGTTCATTTGAATGTTTCACTGATCAGTAAAGGCTCTAAATAGAAAGCCTCCAGGCCGGCTTTATTACTATGAGCAAAGCCGTGCAAATGTGAGAATTGCTTTTAAAGTATTCACTTCTTTAACAGGGCTCTCCACTAATTTTGAATATGAAGTTAATTTTACCCATCATGAAGATTACTGTACTCCTCAGCTTGTGGAAACAGTTGTGTAACGGTTTCCATGGTTCTGGCCTGTGTTACTGTACTAACAACAGGGTTTGAAGGAAGTGAGCATTAACCCACACAAAGATATATATATATATATATGAAATATTTTAAAATTTTGATTTCATGTACATAATTCCAGTAATTGAGATGTGAGAAACATGTTACACAGATTCCACAGAGAATTTTTTCTCAAAAGAAATACTTTTTTTAAATGTTTTATCACATGTCCTTTGTGGAGGACATCGGGTCTCAATTGACACAAAAAATACATTAAAAGCCATAAATCTGGCATTGATAAGAACTCATTTGCTATGCATTTCTATTACATGTGTCTAATTTAAAACATTATAAACATTTCATAATGGACAATTAATATTTAATTTTAAGAAACCTTTTTTTAACTAAAAATATTACAACTTAAAACATATCCATCCATCCATCCATCCATCGTCAACCACTTATCCTGCGTACATGGTCATGGGGGCTGGAGCCAATCCCAGCTGACATCGGGCGAAAGGCGGGGTACACCCTGGACAGGTCGTCAGTCCATCGCAGGACTTAAAACATATTACAACTTAAAAAATATTACTACCTAAAAAATATTACTACTTAAAAAATATTACTACTTAAAAAAACATTTTGCTCAATGGTTGAAGATCTGAAACTAAGGATGAGTCAGTACACGGACAAACAGACAATGTGATAAACACATCATGCACGGTAAATCAGAAGGCAATTCTTGGTCTTTGAGACACAAACACACATGTTGCATCTGCAAATACTGCCTGCATCAATCAGTGCTCTATTCCTTAAAAATATGGCGTTTACCGTCCCTTACAAAGGACATGGACTTAAGAGTGCATTTTAAAAGGCTTAAATTTAACATACACCTCTTAAATCTTAGTAATAAATAAAGTTCAGGCTTTCATACATAAAAAACAAAAGTATTATCAACAATACAGACCTGATATTTGTATAAATTTGATCAATTGCCTAGAACATAACATTTGCTATGTTGGCCACACCCTTATTTGTCTGACATCACTAGAAAGCCCAGGTGTTTGAAAAATAGTCCTCAGCGCAATGTCTCCCACAGAGGACAAATTTGATTTGCTGGGGGCGGCTGAGAGGTCTAAAGAGAGACCTCTGCTGCTTTGAGTTCCCCAACTTTATAGAAATGCAATGCTATATACAATCTTTATTTAGTCAGGTAATGTCATTGAGATGAAGATCTCTTTTTTTACAAGAGAGACGAGAGTACTGCACAAAGAAAAACAACAAACATAGCCAGACACAACAAAAGCAGACAAATACATTGCTGAAGTACCCCTTTAATATCTGCCATACACATACACTGTATATTGATATATTTATTCATATTACATTGTGTCATATATGCTTATTGGGTTAGATTATGGGAAAGTGAATACCGAGTTTACATAATAACTGAAATATAATTAAAATTTACTCAAACGAAATGTGTTGCTTTTCTCACAAACCCACTGGACTTTGAACTTTTGTTAGTACATATTTCAAATGAAACTTGCTCATACCTTGTATGGGTACCTTGTACACGTTGTATATACCTTGTATACCATACTTGTCCCCATACCTAATTAACCAAAAATGGGGTGTCTTTGCCTGAACCCTATGTTCGTGTTCTGATGTAGTAGCATCTCACAGCTTCCACAGCTACCAAGTAATGATTGATGTCTACACATCTACCAAGGAATGGATCATTTGAGCCTTTGCTGATCCACCACCTCTACAATTGAGCTTTAGGTAACTAAAACGACTTAGTTAAAGGTAAGAATAATTGTTGTCATGGTAAGAAACCATAGTTGACTGTTGGTGGGGGGAAAAAGGTTGCTTCTCCGGAAAGCATTTGAAAAAAGATTTCTGGTGCAGAGTCTTGAAAATTCACTTCAGTTAAGTCGTCCGCACTGTTGCTAAAATCAATGTTGTCCATTGGAAGTGATCTTGCCATTTTGCACATTGAGGCTGTAGTGGTGATGGCGGACCCTGTAGAAAATTTGTTCCAGTAAGGAACATCTCGCACCAGGTGTGACGTACCCGTTGGTGACCCCCACGCAGCGGAAGCCCAGACGCTGGTAAAGCTGGTGAGCAGCGTGCGTGTACGCTGTGGTTCCCAGGACAACGGAGGAGTATCTGTGACTGACAGCAAACTCCAGAACCTTTCGTCCCAGTGCCACGCCGACTCCACAACGGCGACAGCTACGGTCAACGGACATCCGCAGCAACTCAACAGCACCTCCTGACTTGAGCAGGCCGCCTGCTGCTACGACACCTACTACTTTGCCTTCCAGCACTGCTACCCACAGACAGGAATCTGAGATGGAGTGCAAGGACATGAACATGAACATGATGAATAAAGGATGTGAAAATTGCATTGACAAACGAAAAATTAGTTAATTAGTTTAAATCAGTTTAAAACATAATTCATCCACGCTGGGAGAGGTTTCACAGTAACAAGAGTTGACCTCCATAATTAACCTGATCTTATTATTACAGTCACTCAAAGAATATGCATAACATCGTTTTCAGTGGCGGATTAATTCACTGACTTTATTACACGCATCCTAGTGTCAAGGAAAACCTGTGCATCAATAAGTCTCTCAATAACTGAATGATGATGCTGCTAGATGTTTTTATTTTGGTTGGTCTAATAGACACAGACACTGCTTTGTAGCATCTGGACAGCAAGTATTCCTAGTAAGCTTGTGGATTTTATCAGCTATACGACTGCTTATTTTCTGGCCTGTTTTAATGTCTTTATTAATCATCCAATTCGTCAGATCCAATTTATTGTTTTTTTACTTACTATTTTCAAATATTTCTTAATGTCAGACATTAAATGGCTGTGTGCGACTGTGAAACACTACAGACATTAAAGGAAATGAGTCCAGGGCATTATCTTCCTGACCAAGTCTGTTCTCCCAATAAACCAAAGAAAAATCAAACTCAAGCCACCTTCTTCTTTTCAGCAGCAGGTATGGTATTATTTTCCCACGTCAATGTATTTCAAGACCATAAAAATGTGAATAAATAGAAATAAAAATAGATATAATACTTAAAAGTATTGTTAGAATACCAATACTAAGAAACATGATCTGAAACATGAAACTATGGCCCTGAAAATATGTTGCTTGTATGCTTTATTAAACATTTATAAGAACTTCTTCATTTTGGGCTCACACTGTACCGGAGGTCTGGTTGTGCAGGATTTGAAAACACTCAATTCCCTTTTGTTCAGAAAACTTATGAATTGCTATGATTAATCTGGAATAAAAGTAGAATCATTACTCATTCCTTTTTTTTCACTGTAAATCAGAAATGGCAGGAGCATTTAATTTTTCAGGAAATACTACACGTGGAATTTATATTATAATGTATACCTGAGGAGTTCATGTAAAACCCTTCGATGTCCCCCATGTCTCTGCTCATGGCGTGCTCCAGGTAACCATGGATCACACGTCTGCTGTAGAAATAGCGTCCGCATAGCACAATTGCAGGGAGGAGTCCTATCAGCCACCAACACGAGGTAATGACTAAACATACAACTGCCGGAGGAAAGATATGAACAGATGTGTGAATGTAAAGACAATATAAAGTTATTGTACTTTTAACCAGCGGTGGAAAGTAACTGAGTAAATTTATTAAAACACTGTACTTGAGTACTTGAGTTTTTGTTTCATGCTATTTAATACTTCTACTTCAGATGGAAATACTGGTCTTTTTTACAACAATAAAATACACATTGCTAAATATTAAACCAGTGACACTCAACTTGTGTGGCTTTTTGTCTAGTTGGGGCCCCACACTAATCATCTCAGATGGTGTCACTGAACAGTTAATTTTTTTCTTCTTTCCTACACCATTAATCATCTCACAAGCCTTTGAAGGGGATTGATAACTACTTTTATTGATAACTACAGTACTTTTACTTTTGATACTACAATTTGCTGAAAATACTTACTTAGAAAGTAATTTCTTTAATTAAGCAGGATTTTGTTTCAAGGCCATTTACTTGAAATTGAGTCTTTTTACATTATTGTACTGGTACTTTGTTCAAGTTCCAGCACTACTTTTAACTTTCTCGATGGCTACAGAACAAAGTTGAGGCCTACAGAGTTCTTCACATTAGGAACACATGCGGACAAAACAAATGAACGCAAAAAACCTCATTGTAAAATAAATCACAGTAACACAAGACATAAAACACAAGAACTAATAAACCACAAAAGAAAAAAACTGCCTGTTTTTTAAGCAATCAACCAACTTTGACGCAAAGAGTCTATAAAAATAATCTCATAATAGATGTGTCTTAGAAATAAAATACCGTCTCCTGGTCTTTCCAAAGTCTCAGTGCTCCCTATCTGTGTGCTTGCAATTACCACTTTACAAATGCTGCAGAAACAATCACAGAAATATGTCACTTATGTAGTAATCTCACCTGTCATAGCAGTATAGAGCAGGAGACTCTCAGGGTGATGTATCAAGCCTCTGAAGGCGGTGTCTGGAACCATCTCCATCAGCCCTTCATAAAAGATTCTCTGTACCTCCGGTTTGTCTACTGGCTCAAACTCACGCACAGCTATAGTTTGAAGTCTATTTTCAGCTTTTAGACCTTTTTCATATTTTTGGACATCCCTTTTCTGTTGTTTTTCCTCCATTTGAAAATTTAAAAAAATAGGATACAGAAGATGCAAGTATACAACTGGTAACTAAGGTTCAACCGCTGACAACTTCTTTCAGCAACAATGCTTGCTTGTGTTGTCTGTCAAGTTTTTCTATACTATCTCTTTGTTTTGTAAATGAGGGCCCCTAAAGATAAGATCCCCAGCACATGTTTGGACACACACCCTCTTATCACTTCCCATATGTGAAATGATCTCTGTGGAAGGGACACAAAGCAGGTGGCAGTTAATAGCTCTCAGGCAAGTTAACAAGAAAACCCTCTGATTTTACACATCAAAGTCATTTTATATGTCTTGGGGAGTACAATGAAAAACTTTTTTCCTCTTAGACCTTTCTTGTTTTTTAATGTATCCAGACAGTCTTCCAGCACTCATTCATGGCTGAAGCCTTGAAATTGTCCAGACCAACAAATACTTGTTTGGAACGGTGTGTGGAACAGATTGAGATTTAGTGAAAATACAGATGTCATTGTGAAAAAGATTCATCAGCTTCTCTATTGACTATGGAACCTATACCTTTGGAGTAGATGAGGGAAAATTGATGTTTAAGTTTTATTGAAGGCATTTTTACTTTTACATATATTTGCTGGTTTACATCCCTTTGTCAAAACAACTGACCGCAAAGCATCGCCGCCTCTAAAAGTATTAAAAAACACAAAGATCCTTCTGAAAAAAGTCCTCAGAAAACCATTTAAGATTATCAATAACCCCACAAATGGAAGGGTGACTTTTATTAATCCTGGTACACAAGGATTTTTCTTCTTTATGTTTTCTTTAAAGTTAAAAGTAGTGTTCCACACTGTTCCGTGCTAATAATCTGCCTTTTTAGCACCTCCCAGCCAAACCATCCATCCATTTCACCTGAACCTGAACATATGGTTTAGGGAATTTTTTAATTCCACCACTTTACTACAAGTTACTTAAGAATTACGCAGGCAAATAGATTGAAGCAGCCTAAAGAACATACACAAGCACCAGCTGTTTATTTGTTAGCATGAGGCTTAAGATTGAGCCACAAAGACACTGTGAATACAGTAGAACTACAAAGGGATTTAGCTCACGTAATGCATTCATTTTATCATAATTTTCACAGAAAGAATATAGACTGGGCTCATGGCAGAAGGTGAGGGGCTGGAGGACGCAGGGAAACTGGTGGGGAGTGACTCACTTCTAGTCCGAGAACTCTCAAAAGGCCTGTTGAGAGCAAAACGAATCAGTGTATATCAGAACAAGACCAAGCATGCCAAATGTGACATGAGGGTGGGATCAGTTGGATTCTATATTTAACTGCGATGACGCCTTTTGGTTGTGATGCATGTGAAATGACAGTGACACAAATGTCTGGAAAGAGGCAGGAAAAAAAGGCTAGGAAACGAGTGAGAGACAAACATCGGAAGGGCCGTCAAACTTTGACAACAGAAGCACTTTTCTAGGATCATTACCTGTAAGTATCTCAGTGTGATCATTCCTTCGGTCTGACAGGCATTTTCACGAAAAACTTAGAAGAGACGTTCCTGTCTCCTTTTCATGTAAATGGGTAACAGCACTGTCTGCTTTAGAAAGACCTTGTCAGCACATCTTAATGAACCCTTTCCTACGCAGATAAAGCCAAAAAAAAAGATAATTATATAATTCAAGCAAAAACAATAAACACAAAGTTACACTAAAACTCTCTAATGAGACAAACCTGAAACAGTTTTTTTTTTTAATTGCTCAAAAAATACAGAAGCATAAACACAAATACACCCACACACACATTCTTCATCTTCATCATTCCCTTTTTACACACTAGGAGCACATGCTGCCTCCCACTTACACTTTTCCTATGATATGATTAGTATCATCTTAGCATCACAGTTACTGCAATTTATTTAACCCCCTTGATCTAAACTGCTCTCTCCTTAGCATTTATGCAAATACAACTACAATAAAAAGTGGTAGGGGAGACCGGGTATGGTTGTAACATGGGGAGAGTTGTAACAACACCAATTCCACCAAATAGAGATAAGATAGGAGTTATGTGATCATTTCAGTATTTACCTACTTCATCCCCAATCAGGTCTGGAAAAAGGCATATTCAGAATATAAAGAGAAAAAATTGATTTTGACGTAAGAAAGTAAATTTTTTGACCAAGACTATTTTTACTATCTATACTATTGCAGATAGAATTGTTTGATTTATATTAGATTGAAATATAGTTTCTCACGCAACATGTGATGCATTTTTTCCTTTCTAATTTCAAATCACTATGGTAATACAGTTAGCTAAACATTGGCTGACAGGGGTGGGGTGGGTTGTGACACTTCTTAAAAAAGTGATACACAGTGTGTATTGTAGTGTTACAACCTACCTCGCTATTGGGGTAGGTTGTAACAAAGGAACACAATGCATTTGACATCAACTCACGAAGTCTGTGATATTCTTGTAGAGGATTGAATTGGTGCCATTTGTAGTGAACAAATGTGGGTATTTTGTATAAAAATTTCAGAACTCTAGCTAAAAAATTCAGTGAGCCATAGTTACTGAAGCAAAAAGTGTTATGACAGAGAATGTCTCAGTTATGAGGAGAATGAAAATATTGCCCAGACAAAAGTAAACTATATAAATTATCTTGTACTGTAAATTATCTAATTATTTATTCTACTTTGTATTGATCCCCGAATTGCATAATTAGCTAATAGATAATAGACAGGTTTCTTGTGTACAAACACTACTGGATGCGCACGCAAAAACACTTTGGTAGCCGGTCAGAAGACGGTAGTCAATCACTGTAATCAACGTAGATTAGGCATAGTTTGTAAATTCTTGTTGACTTAATAATAAACTGTCATTTCAGACATTCATTTGTCATTTGTTTGTGTTTCATTTCATATATTAATATAACATGCACAACCGTGCTGCAGGTCAGCGAAACTGGACATAATGTTGTTTAAGTCAGCTGCTAGCCAAAAAGCTAAAGGAATAACAAACTTTGCTGTGTTACACTCAGAGATGCTAAGAACATGGTCTTCCGTAAACTTGTGAGACCAGCAAAAAAGCTTTCAACCACAAACCATTTTGTATTGAAGCATCTGCTAAGAAACATGAAACTTAGTCTGTAGAAAGAAACTCTGGCAGTTAACGTCACTGCCAGTGAAGCATCCACTCAGCAGGAGAGAGTGGCGTCGATCAACGTATTGTGTTTTGTAAAGGCACTTAATACTTCTCTTATAAATGCATGTGCAAAACAGTATCGTTAGTTCAAAAGTTGAGACGCTTGCTTGATTTTTTTTCTCAGACAGTGGTGTTAAAAAACGTTATGCTTCGTAAAAATCATACACATTGATGCTTTTAGGAATACACGATTCGTTTAAAAAGTCGGGAGAGACTTGCTTTTTTTTTTCTATTTCAGCCAGCGACATTAAGAAATGTTATGTACTGTAAAAATCATACTCACTGATGCTGTTATGAATACGCGATCAGCTAAAATGTTGGGAGGGACCTGCTTTCTTTTTTATTATTTTTAAATAGCCTATATCCATAACCTATACGACACAGAGCATCCTCTGGTCTGAGAGGCTGCAGTGTTTTCATTTCGGCTGGTTGTTGACTTCTCAGGTTAATTATTGTTAAAGTGTGGTAAGTAAAGTAGATAATTTCTAAAATGCACTGCTGAACAGGTTTTCCGTCACTTTTTGGGTTGCAATGGGTTGCAGTGGTTGAAAGTCATTGTAATGGAACAAGTAACTTGTCTATTTACTTTTAATACCCAGTAATAAGTAAAGTAATATTAAAACTTTTTAAATGAGTAATAAGTAAAAAGTAAGTCATCACAATTTCTGAGTAATTTGCCCAACGCTGCTTCTGGTTATGCTGTATTAACTGATGTGCCGCGAAGACAGAGTGCTGCTTTCTGCCCCCTAGGTGCGTTCACATCTTGGTGATGACACAGAAACCCGTCTTTTGGCCTCGGGAGAGCATTGTTAAATGTATAGGTTTGACATTTTGGGAAGTACGCTTACTCACTTTCTTTGGCTTTGGTGAGCTTAGCTTAAAGACTGGAAATAAGGGGGAACAGCTAGCTTGACTTTCTTCAAAGTCCAAGAAGTTCGGGATTCTTTTTCTTCTTGTTTGAGTTTAGATTAAACAAATGAGATCCAATGTGTTGATTATTAGATTTTACGAGATAAGCACATTTTTCAACAGCTGTGACAGTGGGATCAATCTTCTCATGTGATTCTAGGCAAGAAGGGTGTCAAATGATTCTTTGAAAGCCACACCGAAATGTTTTACAGCTGGGCATGCGATCAGTGAGGTCGTTCAAGCCATCACCTGATGTCTAAACTTAAATTGACGTTACTGGTTGCATCTGCGATTCAGAGAGTTTCCTGTCAGTTAGTCGTTGCGTAATCTTTTGGTCCTTGCCAGAGAAAATCTTTGTTTTTCATCATCTGTGTCTCTTTATTCCAAGGTCAGACTGACAGAAGATTCCCCAGAGGAGAGTTTCCTTTCAATCTGTGATGTCATTTAAGCCTCTGACTGATTTGCCACACTTTGATCATCCATATCTGGTGATCCCCGAGACACATTTATGTTTTTTCTCATTTGTTTATCCTAGCTTTGCACTGGCATGAGTGATGTTTTTAACCTAATTTAGCTGGTGACTCAGTAAACTCAAAAGGCACCCACAGTTAAAGCCATTATACCAGACACATCTTCTTTATGCATTAAAATGTGAGCCATGCACACTGTGCACTGCAATCCAAAAAGCCTTCCCACAGAGGATGTAAATACACCATAATTTATATGACTAAGCTACCCACACCTTTGCAAGAGAACATTAAACATTTTCGAAGGCTTGTCAAAACTCAGAAATAGGTGCATTATCCTGCTGGTCCAGACTCTTCACATGTGGAGATTGGCCATTAACTTGTGTCGTGGGTTTTCAGCAGGGACAATACTGCTGAAGCACCACAGAAATGTAGAAAATGTCTGATCTAACTCCAAAACAAAATCTTAATTCAGCCTCATCCCCAAGTGATTCAGAAGGCAGTGAACTCTGCTGCCGTTTAAGATTTCAGTTAGTTATGCTAATTTCTCTGCTCTGACTGAAAAGGAGAAGAGAGAACTGGACGAGAGCCAAGAGCACAGCTTCTTCAGAGTAGCAGCACTTTTCTCACTCACACTGCCGGGAAACAACTGTCCTTGTTATGTTAGCGAGTACTGAGCTGAGTCAAATCCCCTGGTGGCCCAGGCTGTTCAGTTTGTGCTGAGTGGGCCACAGTGTGGAGGCCTCTCTCCTGTTCCCCCGCCATGCCTCTGGTCTAGTTGTGTCTCCTGCATCCTGGTGCGCATTAGTCACCCTCAAACTGTCTACAGTGCAATCAGAAAGTGATACACTTTTGATCGGAATGCCTTGCATTAGAAGTAAAACATTGTCAATGAGGATCAAGCGGTTACTTTACCCTGACGGATGTTTAAGGGTGTTCACATCCATGAGTGTAGGAGTCCTACTCTTGTTATATATAGTCTCCCAGATTAAAGTCAATGCAGCAATACGAAGATCTTGAACCAGGGCAGAGTTATGTATTTCTCAATAACTACGTTGGGCCCACAATGCCTGTACAGTGTGTTCCAGTGTCACAGAACCATTATTACTCTTTACCTGCACCCACACACCCAACACAGCCTTCCAAAGCAAAGCCACCACTGGTTTACTAAAATCAGTCTCTGAGCTACATGCTACTCACAAAAATGAGTCCAACAGCCCCAGCACGTGGCCTAACCCGCCCCACAAACCAAACAAGCCTACTCAGCTACCTCACCTTAGCAAGCAACAAAACATAAGTGTCTGTCTGTAACATCATAATCTAGCCATGCTGGACAACGCCAACCATTTAAAGACAAGTCAAGCTAACTACCATGTTGGAAGCACTGAAGAAAAGGCCCAAATGAAAAAGCTTCCTAAACAATTAGCCTGGCAGAGCATCACCAAGAATCAGTGTCTGCATGTTGTAGACTTTTGGGTCAAATCAAATATTCAAGTAAATCTGATGACTTTAATTTTTTCATTTTATTTCATACACTCATTTCTACATACACTCACACTCATTTACTGTTCTGTGTATTAAAAAGGACTGCAACACACACTTACAGGTGACACTGGAGTGGAGCAAAATAGAGATAGACTCGCACCAAGATAATTTA
Source organism: Micropterus salmoides (assembly GCF_014851395.1). NCBI lineage: Eukaryota > Metazoa > Chordata > Actinopteri > Centrarchiformes > Centrarchidae > Micropterus > Micropterus salmoides. The sequence goes on from NW_024040263.1 coordinate 28,227,187, forward strand.
CACTGGATTAGCACTGTAAGAGAAAAAATTCAATTCAATTCAATTCAATTCAATTCAATTTTATTTATATAGCGTCAAATCACAACAACAGTTATCTCACAGCGCTTTTCATAAAAGAGCAGGTCTAGACCGTACTCTATGATGCTATTTACAGAAGCCCAACAGTTCCCACCAAGAGCAAGCACTAGGCGACAGAGGCAAGGAAAAACTTCCTTTTAAGAGGCAGAAACCTCGAGCAGAACCATGGCTCAGGGTGGGCGGCCATCTGCCTCGACCGGTTGGGGGTGAAGGAGAGAGATAGAGAGAGAGAGAGAGAGAGAGAGAGAGAGGGTAGGAGAGGAACAGAGAGAAAAAGAGAGGGATGGAAGGAGAGAGAGGGAGGCAGCCTACACAATATACACACAGAGGTACAGACAGTAAAGGTGATGTTGCTATAGACTAAATGAAAAATGGTACAGATATTTATAATAGTGTTAATGATAACTATCGTAATGTTAATGATTATAATAACAATAATAACAATAGGACTAGTCACAATAGTTGTTGTAGCAGAGGGTGTCGAGCAGGAACACGGGGGCAGCAGGTGACCCGCAACCACAGATCCAGACTCCACAGCTCCAGAGCCAGAAACACCTGCAGGAAGTGATAGGAGGAGAGAGGAGAGGGACGAGAAAGCACAAGACTACCGGAAAGGGAAGAAGTTGAGTTAGTAACATGCATTAATGGGATGAGGTTGCATACAGAGGGAGAGAAAGTAGAGGAGAGAGGAGCTCAGTGCATCATAGGAAATCCCCCGGCAGTCTAGGCCTATAGCAGCATAACTAAGGGATGGTTCAGGACTCACCTGAGCCAGCCCTAACTATAAGCTTTATCAAAGAGGAAAGTCTTAAGCCTACTCTTAAATGTGGAGATGGTGTCTGCCTCCTGAACCCTAACTGGAACCTGGTTCCACAGGAGAGGAGCTTGATAGCTGAACGCTCTGGCTTCTAGTCTACTTTTGGAGACTCTAGGAACCACAAGTAACCCTGCATTCTGGGAGCGCAGTGCTCTGGTTGGATAGTAAGGTACTATGAGCTCTTTAAGATAAGATGGTGTCTGACCATTAAGAGCTTTACAGGTAAGAAGAATGATTTTAAATTCTATTCTGGATTTTACTGGAAGCAAATGCAGAGAAGCTAAGACAGGAGAAATGTGATCTCTTTTCCTGGTTCCTGTCAGAACACGTGCTGCAGCATTCTGGATCAGCTGAAGAGTCTTTATGGACTTTTTCGAGCAGCCTGATAATAAGGAATTGCAGTAATCCAGCCTAGAAGTAACAAATGCATGGACTAGTTTTTCTGCATAACTTTTAGACTGGATGTTCCTGATTTTCGCAATATTACGTAGGTGAAAAAAGGCGGTCCTTGAAATTTGCTTAATGTGAGACTTAAACGACATGTCCTGATCAAAGATAACTCCAAGATTCCTCAAAGTGGTGCTGGAGGCCAGGGCGATGCCTTCAAGGGAAACTATATCTTTAGATAATGCATCACGGAGGTGCTTAGGCCCGAGAACAATAACTTCAGTTTTATCTGAGTTTAACATTAGAAAATTACAGGTCATCCAGGTTTTAACATCCTGAAGGCACATTTGAAGTTTAGCTAACTGATGAGTTTCATCTGGCTTGATCGATAGATATAACTGAGTATCATCTGCATAACAATGAAAGTTTATGGAATATTTCCTGATAATATTGACTAAAGGAAGCATACATAAAGTGAAGAGGATTGGTCCGATGACAGGTCCTTGTGGAACTCCATGACTAACTTTGGCATGCATGTAGGACTCATCGTTAACATGTACAAACTGAAATCGATCTGATAAATAGGACTTAAACCAGCTTAGAGCGGTTCCTTTAACGCCAATGAAATGTTCCAGTCTCTGCAATAGGATCTGATGGTCAATGGTATCAAATGCAGCACTAAGATCTAATAAAACCAGTACATGCAAACCTTTGTCTGATGCAATGAGGAGGTCATTAGTAATTTTCACCAGTGCTGTCTCTGTGCTATGATGAGCTCTAAATCCTGACTGAAAATGACAAAACAACAGTAAAATGGAAAGATGAGTATAAATGACTGAGGTGACACCTCATTGACACGGCCAGTCATCACCAGTAGAAAAGAACAGAACAGACCTGATGATGACAGAGGAAAAGAAACGAGGAGGGAGAACAGGGTGAAAAGTGATTGAGACAAAGAGGATGATGTTTGGATAAAGATAATACAAGAGAGAGGGGTGAAAACAGGTGGAGAGGCTCCATGTGAGTCTGTAAAACATGGACTGTAGCGATGTGCAGAGGGCCGGCTTCATGTAGGGGGAAAGCTTTGGTGAAAGCTTGTGATGTAGTTGGTCTGTAACAGTTGATCAGTGAGGCACAGAGGGAAATAAGGACACAGAGGAGTGGGAACTGTGGGTAGGAGGACTAATTTATTGGTGCGCTATCATGATTATATGAGATAGAGAGATCAGACATGCCCACCCCCTTAGTTTCCAGAAATATTTTCTCTGAGCTTTTTACCCTCTGGCAGTTATTAACTGTGGGACACCACTGCTTCCTCAAGACCATAAAAGAGTCATATAAGCTGAGTTTAATTCCAAACCGCTGCGTATCCTTTTTGAAGTTGTCTGTCCATGTCATGCCTCATGCAAGCTTCTCATCCTTTTTGTAGCAACCTGCACTTTGTCCTGGTCAATCCCGAGGTGTACCCAGGCCAGCTAGGAGGTATATTGCCCTAAAGGCCCTGAAAACCTATATTAACCTATAAAACGTTTCTGCAAAAGTTTAAACAATGTCACATACTTTCATGGACCAATCAGGATTTAGTAAAATTTGAATCAAAATGTGAGGATAGTCCTTATGCTGTCAGGCCACTGTAAATCAAATATCTGATTAAGGGTGTGTTTTTACTTTAACTCACCCTGTACATGTAGCTACACTGCCGAGCAAAGGCAAAAAGCCTAAAGATTTGGTCGATTAGATTTTGAGTTCTGAGAATTAGAGTTCTTGTCATTTTTGGAACATTCCAGATCTGCTTTATCATGTGGACAAATATCTTGAGTCAATTTTGTTGGAGAAAATAGTGGCTTGCTTTTGCTGTCACATCAAAGTGAAGATTACTTACAGTTTATCGTGCTGGAGTAACAGTTTAATGCCCCTGTATAACAAATTCATCGAAGCATTTCTGTCACACACACAGCTCAACTACAGTATAAAGCAAAGTGATTGTTTTTACTAACATTACATCTAGCTTTTAAGAATGGCCCATTGCTCTTGAGAGAAAATGTTGCTGGAGACGGCTTTGAAATGAAATGCAGACACCAAGATCAAGGTAAAAAAGATTATGCTACAAGAAAGATACACATAGATAGGAAAGGCTATCTACTAAATGTGCATCTTATCTAGCTAGCGCAAGCCAGTGGTAGCAAAAAAACTGCTCACATGTGCGATCAGAATGCAAACAAAGCATGGAAACAAACAATAACTACATGGCTTGCCAGCTACAAGTGATCGTAACACATACACAATGAAAGCTTTTGTTCATGTTATGCACCCTAGTCAGTGACACTGACAGCAGAATAACAAACAGGTCATGTTTGAGATCAACATTTTTATGTAGATCAATAACATAATTTAAAAAAACAATGAAATACCACATTTCCGATATTCTGCCTACAATTAATTTGACTGGACAACAAAACTACTTTAAAGTAATTTTTCTCAGTTCTACACTCTGGTGACTTAAGGTCTTTTGCCTTTGTAGGGCCGTACTCTGAAGCCTACACTGTTGCTTGTGCGCACCTCATCAAAAATGTAACCACACGTCGTAACCACAGCTGCTATGAAGAAACCATATGACTCGCCAGCTTGTGGTGGTTTCTGATGCAAGGGGATTTTAAGAGTCAAGACAACATGAAGCAAGTTTTAAAAAAGCTCATTTACCACATTTACACATCTAGAAACCATCTCTACTGCAAACCTTGTGCTCACCACAAACACCGCTCTCTATCACAGTGAATGAAACAACGTGAATACGGCAACTGCACTAAGTAATCTCATAATAGACATGTCGATCATGTACAACATTAATACAGTACTTATTTATATGCACAGACAAAGTCATGTTTATATAGGCGAAAACTATAAAAATGGAAAGATGTAATAAAGAAAAGGGGGGAAATTCTCCCCTTCAACTTTCTTGAGAACATCTGTGTTCAGATTGAGTATGGTCACTTCCCAAATAAAAGAGGAAGAGATACCACATTTCATCAAGGTTTTTTTCAAAGCATATCTAATTTTTTTCCAAGTGTAACATACTGGTCATGTCTGGAAGATTCACTGTAGGCACACACACAGCTTGTTTCAGAAGCCTGAGAAGGGTTTTTTTTAGGTGTAATTATCTTATAAGAGTTCAGTTTCACTTGAAACTGATTGAACTTTGCTGTGTTCTCAAAAGCTCTCATTAATATAAAAGTTAGTTCTGGTTGTAAATTGTGAACAAGTTTTTGGAGTATTGCATGAAACATCTCTATCCAGAAATTTTGCTTTGAAAGAAAAACATTCCAGTTCTTTCTGAAACTGTCGTACAATTTGCTTATGAAGATTTGTGACTTGAAGTGAAAAAACCAGCTCTGCTTTGGTTACGGTCTGCCATTTTACTGCGATTCAGATGTCCAGGAGGTGACTCACACTCACTACATGAGTTCAGTGACTTTGAGTTCAGTGTGAGGGGATAATGAAAGATGATCACATAATTCAGTGACATGTGAAGAGAGTTTTGCAGTAGAAAAGGAAAAGAAGGACGGAAGGTCAGACTCAACAAGTGCTAAGTACCTTTCCTGTAGTAGATGGCTCATAAAGAAAAATGTGCAAAACAATCAGTCATGGTTTTTTCTTCCTATTCTCTCTTATTTTTACAGTTTGTTCTTCACACTCCTTGCCGCCCTTCTTTTTGTCTTTGTTCCCCTTCTTCAGCCCATCACTTTTATTCTCTTCCCTTCCTCCTCCTGTTGTCATCAGAAATCCAACCCAGCAGCACTAGATACATTTTATGTGGGGACCCCAAACAGCAAACATAACTGTAGCAAAATACAGCTGGTGTCAAGAAATATAACAGCCACCTCACTAATGGTTAAAACTATAAACAAGCATGAGGGTAGATGGATCAAACAAAAAACTTTCACACATGTGATCGCTGTTCGAATCCCGTGTGAAACCAAAAGTCAACGTTCTGTTTTGTGCCTCGCTGCTGACTTCATGACTGTTCGAAGCAATGCGTGGTATTTGGACACATCTGCTCTCCACAGAAGTTAATGGGAAGGACTGATATATCATCTGCACCCAAAACTGGACATTGGCCTGTGCACTGCACGCAAGCCAACGGATTAGCGGGCATCGCTTCTTATGAAGTTAAATTTGTGCAGCGGTGTTCATGATACTAACTACTCATCTCCAGATTGATTCAGGAATCTTCACTGCTGCTGGTGGTCGAGACATGCACACGTATGAAAAACAGAACAACATGCAGATGCCTAGGCTGCATGCCCAAAACAACGTTTCTCGCACACACATGCACACTGTTTTACTGTATTTGTATATTTATACAAATACAATGGCCAGAAGACTTTGAATAGTCTTCCAACCACTCAAAGCACTTGTTTACTACATCACATTCACCCACTGAGCGTAAGTGCTCAAACAGAAACTGACATTCTCACACACTCATACACCGATGGTTCAGGATCTTGCCCAAGGACTCTTGAACCGCTTTAGATTAGCAGGCAACCCAGTAAACCTCCTGAGCCACAGACGAGTCCATTTGTTTGCGAGAGAGGGAAAGGGAGTGAGCGACCGAAAGGAGGAGCTGGGCGAATCTATGCACAGCTCTACAATAAAATATAAATATAAAGTGGGAGGGCTATGGACCCGTGAACCACCTACTTCCGGCACCCATGACTAAACTTCAGCAAACTGCAGTGAGAGTGACCTGAGGCAGAGTCTCTGTATATTTTGACCATAAACAATGTATTTTGTGTTTAAATATAACGTGTTAATGAGTTTCGTCTGATTAGTTCTCATTACAAAGTCTTCTAAGTCTATTGACTAAAAAGAAAATATTCCACACTCTCTCTATCATCTCACTTTAAATGACAATCTAACAGATGATGTCAGAATCTATCTGTGACATCTGTATGCGAGTGTGTCCATCTGTTTGCTAGGTGTTTGTGCTGGTATATGATTGCATATGCGTGTGTTCGGTACACTCAGCCGTCTGTGTGAAGTGTTTTTCTTGCATACATCAATATTTCTGTAAAATGGTAGAATTTTGTAAAAATATATTTGCAGAGGGATCAGGATCGCAGCAGAGTTCATGACGCACTCCTCTCCTGAGAAACACTAAAGTACAGACTGAAAGGCAAGCTTATGTCCTGGAACATGTGCAGATATTTTGGAGCTGGTTGAGAAACTGTGGCGAGTCCGTGCTGCTTATGCACGTAAGAGTATATATTTTGTTTGCATGTTTGTAGGTGTGTGTGTGTGTGTGTGTGTGAAGGCGTCCATGTGCGTGGATCCCGCTTTGTGTGATGCTATGAGGAACGTCTGTCTCCCAGTGGGCCTCACTCAAGGCAACGGCAAACGCTGCCAACGAGGGTGGTGGCACGTGTGTGTGCGTGCACACTTAAGCCTTCCAAATGTTCTCAGCTGCGAAGAGATCCAAGTACATTACTCAAACGTCACACCTCTTCTGCTGCTATCTTTCTGTCTCCCTCTTCTTTCACACAAATTCTCATTTTCATCTCATTCTGTCAACAGCATGCTCTGTTTTCCACCCCATATTGGCGTCAGTGACTTTTCACATTTTTACAGTCTTTTTGTTGCACATACTGAGAGAGGCCTCTGCTCACTATCCATTTGGCGGTTTCTACTATATTGTCCGACATGATCGTACATGTGTTTCTATTTTAGGTGCCATAATAATATCACCCACCACAGCCTCAGATATTACCATAGAGAGAAAGTGTAAAGACCTCGACATTGTGAGCTTCAGTAAGGTGCTTTTTAAAAAATTCTCTTGTAAAGAAAAATGCTTTTAATTTATCCACCCTATATATATGTTGTTCATATGTTCTTGTAAATGAATCCATTTAGCTGCATGTTAGCAGCATGTTTTTTAAGCATAACTACAAATAACATGCATTACACTATCTACAACAAGAGCATCATGGCTGCACACCAGATCAAAGGTCTTTGCCATGTTGGCTTGTTGCAGCAACTGATTTCTGTTCTCATTTCCTTGATATGGAAAATGGAAAAAGGCAAAAATAATAAAGATGTGTTCGCAAATAGCTTATTTAAAAAAGAAATGTAAGAGAATACATGAAAGAAAACAGAAGTATACCGAAATTTAGAAACTGGGCATAGACAGAATTTAGTCCAGATCAAATAGACTCGCAGACAAATGGGAGGATTGAAGTGACACATTTCTAGTTAACTCTGAATGAGTTAGATTTAATTTAATAAGAGAAGCTTTTCAGCTCATGGTGGAGGTTACATACTAGAAAGAAAAGGTGTAAAGAAAATAGCAAGGACTTGATGTCACAGGTGCTTTGGAGGAAGAGGTGTGAAAGCAAGAGACCTGGTGACAAAAAGTGAATATGTGTATGTTTGTGTCTGTGTGTGAGGTAGGGGAGGAAATTGAGAGGGATGGGGGCCCAGCAAGTGGAGGCAACTTGTGACAAAGTAGTGACGCACTTGAACAAGCTTGCATCAACCAGCCCCCTCCCCATCAGTGCTTCGCTCCCTCTCTTCTCATGAGTAAACAGGGAATCATTCATATTCATGTATTCAATATGGCTTCCACAGACACGTGCATGTCCCGCCTCCCGCTGTGTCTGATGGTTGAGTGACATGGACATCGTCCAATCGAACCCACACAGTTTATATGTACTCCACGAAGAAGGTGCGTCATGGAATAATTTTGCCACACAAAAGCTTAGAGACCAATAGGAATGTGAAGGATGAGCTGTCTGATGTGCTTGTTTCATCCTTATATAGACATGACAAGCTGTGATTCCACCAAGTGAGCTCCATGCCACAGAGTGGGATCTGCGTGCATGTGTGTGCTTGCAGTATGAGTTTGTGACTTTCTGTTTGCTTTGTTGTCTGTTTCCTCAGAAAGAAGTCTGGTACAGACGTACTGTTAGACAAAGTGAAATTTGCACATGGATTTGGTCCCATAAGTGTTATCAAAACATGTTTTTATTGAAGATGTATGCCTCCCCAGAAAACTGCATGAGCAAAATATACAATGTCGTCCAAATAACTGTCCTTGTATATTTACCTGCCCAATAACTCTGTGAAGGATTCAAAGTTTCCATGACAACAACAAACTCAAATGTTACTTATTGACTGCTACAAATGAACACATTATAAACATCAGCAGTAATTTGAAAGAAGAAAAAACAAACCATTAAGCTGCAGAGCAGCTATCTGTGCTGTTAGAGACCTCTGTTTTTTTGAAACAGTTGCCTTCATCAGGATTGTGTACACACAGGATGCATGCAGCCCCTAAAACCTCAAGGAGAGAAGATACAGCCAAAAACCTTTTTTTTTCTCTGTCTTATCCCGAATGTATGAAGCCATGCACATTTTTCTTTTTTGCATTTACGTGGCTGGACTATGAGATATCCACCTCTAGAATGGAGGTCAATGGAATTTTTCAGGTGACTATCCTGGTCACTGTGGTTTTGATTGAACTACTTACTACTTAATAAATATTTCCTATAAGAAATGGGCCACAGTGATGTTTGAGGATTATTGTTTCTGGAAATACAATTTGCTATTGAGTTTCTGATCATGCTAACAGTGTGGCTGTATGGATGGTCCAGTCTGAAATATCTCAACAACTATTGGATGGATTGCCATGGAACTTGGTACACACACATTCTGTAACCATTAACCAAATTAACCAAATACTTCTGTTTATGACCAAATGCCTGCAAAACCAATGACATTCCCATCAGCCTCAGCTGTATATTTTGCTTAATGCTAATTAGCAAATGTTAGTATGCTAACACAAGAAACTAAGGTGGTGAATGTGGTAAACATTACTGCTAAACTTCAGCTTGTTAGCATTTTTACTGTGAGTAGGTTAGCATGCTAATGCTCTCACATAGACATAGAAATGGACGTAACTTCCAGGTCTAAAAAGTAAAGCCAGTGCAGAAGTGCCTTAAATGTGCATTCTTTCTAATGGCCAGCAGGGGGTGACTCCACATGTTGGAAAAAGAAGTACGATTGTGTTGGACTCAATGGCAAAATTACCCTACTTCTCACCTCATTTATTACTTCAGAAAACACTTTCATAATGAGCTTATGGTCTCAGATGTGCTCAACAATGCTAATAACTGTTATTGAATTACTGTTATTGTTGGTGTTTTTGCAGCAGCAGGTGTTGTGAGCAGCTACAGCATGTTTATGGTGTCAGTTGAGCATTGTTCCATATATGGTCACTGTGCTTGAATTCTCAGTGAATAGTAATGTAATGAAGTTTTCACTGCTCGTGCTCTGTTTTCATCTCCACGCTTCCTGTTGTCCGTCTTTCTCAGCTGAATAGTTGCACAGTTGAGAAATCTGGCTGACTGCCTGGAGGACTTGCACAATGGCAAGTGTGTGTGTGTGTGTGTGTGTGTGTGTGTGTGTGTGGGTGTGTGTATGTGTGCTTTGATTGCTCTGGGTGTTTAAGTGGACAGTCGCCAAGGCATAGAATGAAACACCCACACAAAAGCATTTTGTTAAAACAAGTATGAATTTATTCTTTCTTTATGCTGCATCTTTCATCAACATCTTTTTTTCTTTCACAGTAAAAATAAATAACAAATAATCCAATCTGTCATATAGAATTTTCTTTCTCAGATACAAAACATAGAACATGCATATTGATAAACTGGACAAGGAAACTGGGGGAAATGGTATAACTGGCACTTTGGTCATCTGACAGTGACCTCACTGTCTTGGCCACTGAAGAGCACCCAGGCTCAGTTTGACCTCCTCCACGAGACTCAATAAGAGACTAAACTGTGAGATGACACAGAATATTTCCCCAAATCATTCATAATCAAGGACTCCATTGACAGAAAACCTCTAAGAGGCAGTGGACAGGCAGTTTTTCTGTATCTCTCAGAACCATATAGAGAAAAAAATGTTTGTTTGAGGTTGTTGAAGCAAGGTTAACTGGCTTTGTGCGTGGATATGTGTGTGTGTGTTTGTACCTCTCTAACGATACCTCCTACTCTTTCTCTCCTACTACATCTTGGCCTTGCCCTCTTCACCTCTATTGGAGTAGCAAAGGGGCCCTCTCTCTCCTTCCATCCTCTCTCTGCCCTTGAGAGATAGAGAGAGCTGGAAGAAACGAAGTAGCTATACATCAGAACACTATCAGCACACCTACAGTATCTTGCTTCCTACAAGTTGGACGATGAATAAACACTGCTTAAGGAGCACGAGTGGATGTCTATATTGGGTAACTTCCTCCTTCTCTCTTATTTCGCACCACTTCTGATTCTCGCTTAGACCATTTCTTCCTCTTACTTTTGCTGCCTCAGCATTAACAGTTGTCTGTTATGTCTGACTTTTAAGCTCCATCAGTCGGTCTGCATGTCAATGTGGTAGCCCTAATTTGTCTCCAGCTCCACCAGACTCTCTCATTGCTCTCTTGGTGTATTTACAAATCAGCCAATTTGCACCTCTTCTGTCCATCTGGCATCGCCCACCGATGAGTCAGTGGCGTGACAAACCTAATGACGTATTTGCCTTTCGCAGTGGTGCCAGCTTGTGAATCCATTCACAGCCAGAGCCATTCTGAAAGGCCTCTAGCTGTGACATCACATCCATGTGGTCAGTCCTTTTAGTCCACTGTAGTCAGATTTAGTCACACAGCGGCAATCTGCTACTCTTAGGTGAATCTTTGTTTTTGTTTTGTCCCACATTAGTTATTTGCTTTTGCGTTCAACCCAAAAGGACCATGTAGAGCACACTAAATACCTTTTTTTAAATAAATTCTGCAAATATTGCCCAAAGAAAAGCATGAGACAGCATGATTCAGGAAATATTCTGTGTATCTTTTTATCAAGCTCTTCATCTGCATCCAAGTCAACAATCTTTACACATTATATCAATATGTCACAGAAAGACATCAAAAAACTAAAATCTCTGGCTTCCTGACAGGAAGCATTCTCTCGCTGTGGTTGTCACAAACAACACCATATTTACAGAAAATGGTGGATGGTATCAGTTGGATGAACGGAACAACTACTGATGAGTGGATTTATTACTTTTCTCCTTCATGTTGCTTCTACTGCCAGCACTGTCTGTGCTGCATTCTCACGGCTTCTCCTCTTATTGCTGCGTGAACACTGATCCCCTCCTCCCTCCTTTTTTCCTCTTTCAAATCCTGTTTCTTTAAATCCCCTCCTTTCCTCTCCCTGTCACTTTCCTTGTCACCCTTCCTTTGTTGTTGATGTCCCTGTATTCCTCTCTATCTTTTCCCTCCCTCCCTCCCTCCCTCCAAGCTTCACAGTATATTTTCCTCTCTTCTCTCTCATAGGAAACTTGCAGCCCCCACTGTGCATCGTGCTCTGTCCTGTAGAAGTGGTATTTGCCAGATCAAGATGAAAGTGATTGTGCTGGATCAATTTGAACACTCACAAAAAGAGATACCTATTTACATGACACTTTAAGTGTCGTGTTGTCATTACTGTGTACTGATTCTAACAGTAATTGTAGCAATCATAGCAGCCAGTTAATTGTATGCATTAATAGCACTAGTAGTTCTAACTAAGTTGAGGTGACAACATCATTCACAACTGCTATCAAATCACACTGATATTGGTGATGGACTCAGCCCTCATAGCCCTGATTGCAGGGAATCATAACTTCATCATACAGGTGAGACACAGAAAGCCATACCTGTAGAGTATTGTTGATATATATCACAGCTGAAAAACTCTTAGCAGCCCTGAAAAGTGTTAAGCCCTGTAGGTGGTAGATTCAGAATCTAACCGTCCCCCTATCTCCCTCGCTGCGCCTTGAGGAATGGCTTACAGCAAAAGTGGGCAAAGGGGGTGTAGAGAGTGTAACAGGGATCCTCACAGCCTTTAAAACAGGCTGGAAGGGAAAGGGGGTGTGGTACTAAGAGTCAGATTCAGCCGAATAGCAGGTGGAGGTTGAGGCAGAGGCTGAAAACAGAAAGGGCCAGTAGTGAGAGGAAAGAGGGCGAGGAGCATGAGGGAGAAGAAGAAGATGGAGGCAGGTCGAACTCAGGTGGACATTCGAGCTCGAAGCATCGCACAGTGACACCTGAGTCCTCGTTGCCGTAGTTTGCCCAGTACTCTTCTGGGTCAAGTTTGGGCAGCGCCAGCTCTTCCTCCCCCATCTCATACTTGACTACTGAGGTGCTTGTGGAAGGGCCTTTCCCGTACAAACCAGCCTTGACAGTCTCCGAAGATTTCTCAAAGACGCCTTTTGTGGACGACTGGGGCTTGTTCTTGTGGAACCACCAGCGGGTTTTGGTGCTGAAGGTGGTGGTGGTGGAGCCGGCGATGGAGCCGGGGTCTGGCAGGGGGCAGAGGGCGAAGTCCATCTCACGAAGGAAGCGGAGGTCCTGGCCACGGCGGGTGGAAGGGGATGCGCAGATTACCTCGGATGAAGATACACGGGCCTCGCGGAACCACTCCCACAGGGCGCGGGCCTCACAGCCGCAGGACCAGGGGTTGGCGTTGAGGCGGAGGAACTCGATGCCTTGCGTGTCCCTCAGGGTCTGGCTGGGCAGCTCAGCCAGGGAGTTGTTGAAGAGGAAGAGCATGGTCAGGCGGCCAAGGTCGCGGAAGGCGCGGCGGTTCACCTGTCTGATGCGGTTGTCATGGAGGAGAAGGCGGTCGAGGTTGACCAAGCCACGGAACACGTTCTCTGAGAGGGTGCGGATACGGTTGCCATGCAGGAAAAGCTGGCTCAGGTTGATGAGGTCAGAAAAGATGTCGTCCTGCAGGAAGTGGAGATTATTCTCCTAAGGAAGAAAAGAAGAGAAGGGAAGGGGTTTAGCATGAAAAGAACAGACACACTGATATTTGTAATATCTTGAACCTGGACATTTGTGACGCTGTGTGTATGTGTGGGTGGCCACTATGTGTGTGTGTGTGTGTGTGTGTGTGTGTGTGTGTGTGCGTGTGTGCGTGTGTGCGCGTGTGTGCGTCTATGTGTGTGTATCTAACTGTGTGTCAGTTATCCTCATGCATTTGTATGTCCCTCCATTGCCCCCTACCTGCAGATAGAGGAACTGCAGGCTGTAAAGCTTGTGGAAGATGTCATGGGGCAGGGCAGTGAGCCGGCAGCGGTGCATGTGGAGGCTCTGGAGCTTCTCTAGGCCGCGGAAGGCTCCCCCCTCCAGCCTGTGGAGATTGGGGTTGTCCCCCAGGTCCAACTCCTCCAAGTCCCTCAGCTCACTGAAGGCCCCTGCCTCAATCCACGTGATGTTGTTGGAGAACAGCCACAGAACCTGATGCAAGCAAACACATCGATTGAACGGTGATTATTCTTCTCGCTGGGCACAACAATAACTTTAAATGTGAAGAATATGTTTTTAAAACATGCTTAAATAAAACTTTTTCCATGCCTAAAACTTCTCCTTCCTGCAAATGCCGTTTACCCCACTCGTTCTTACCTGAGTCCCAAAGCCAAAAGAGCCAACTCTAAGCTCCGTGATCCGGTTGTTCTGGAGAAATACGCGCTGCGACTCATAGGGTACTCCGACCGGGACGGCGGTGAAGTTCTGCGCCTGGCAGCTCACAGTCATGGGCGTCGGGTAGCACACGCACAGGTGCGGGCACGCCGATGCCGGACTTGGCTTGCCGAGGACCAGCCACACCACCAGCCAAAGGGAGAGACCGCCTAGAGGAGAGCAGGGAGAGCGGGAGGTGAGCGGGTGCTGTCCGTGGTGCTGGAATCATCTGTTGCTAAACATTGCATCAACATACTCCAAATGGATGCGCTTATTTTGTATTGCATGTTAAAACTCTTTGTTAATGTTGCTATTATTGCATGTATGCGCTGGTGTTTTGGCTGGAATTACAGGATGAACACCTTACAGCTTCATGTTTCTACAATAAGTGAAGCACCATACATGCACCGTCCATTACGCACAGCATGATCACAGAGGTTTTCTGTCAAAACATGCAGTAGCAACTATTTCTTAGAGTCAATAAAATGTTCTTACTTTATTACACTTTACATCCTGCAATTTGACTATTATAAGTCATAAAATAAGCAATTTTCCGACAGAGTTCTCTTTCCAATCTTCAATCCATTTTGGATGTTACATTTAATATATCAAACAATCTCAAGCGTTGTTAGATTGAAAACTTATTGCACAAGTAATGAAAAGCAACGTTAGCTCTATGTCTGCAGTGCTAAGTGTGGTATCCAAAACCAAAGAAGGTAGAAAGAAACTTACTTTTGCAGTTGCGCATGATGGAGCATCGTCGGCTCCGAAAAATCGAAGAGGTTTCCATCCTGAACCAAAGCCCAAAGCGAGTTAGCCTAAGAGGACGAAGTAAAGCCTGCTATCTCCGCTGATGCCCTGGTTCCCGAGTCGGAGCGACTGAGAGTGTGCCGGTTGATGGCTACCAGTGTCCCATATATACTCAAGCATCCCGATATTGCCTACGGCAGTGGGCACCGTGGAATCTCCTACGTCACCGATCCAGGGTCATGAATGAATGAGGGCGGCAAGAAACGGAAAGGGGAGGGGCCGACCATAGGGGATTCTCTTGGAGAGTCTGTACGCGCGTAAAGACTGGTTGGAGACGTGCGCTCAGACTCTGTGAGAGGAGGAGACTTTCTCGACGCACATAGGAACAAGAGGGAGGGAGAGTGAAAGTAGAAACAGTGAAGGGAGGGAGGGAAGGGGGGGCAAGGCACGGTGCCCGGTAATGATGACTGGGCTCTGTGGAGGAGCGGAGGACGGGTAGGAGAAGAGCGCACAGCTCGTTTCCTGGCCGGCTCTCTAAGAGACCGTTATGGTCTGTTTCCGGCGCGCTGCAGCCAGACAGAAAGATACAGAAAAGAGTTGTGGTAATTCTGTTTTAGGAAAGGAGGATGCCCCCGAATTATGATTCAACCACAAGGGAGAATTCGGTGCCAGAAGAGAGTCACTCAAAACAACCGTGGTAGTATTTGTTGTGGAGGTTAATTACGACATGCCCCAATCATGCTTCAATGTTAATTATAGCTCCTGACATAATTATTTTGATGATGGAGATATGAAATGGCATTAACTCGCTAAACATGGCAAGAGTGGTCAGATAGAAGTGTGCTCTACTGCTATTTAAGTTTAATTTATAAAATATGGAGAGTGAATGGGACCTGTCAAGTGTTTTTCCTCTCAGTTCATATGGATATGGATGGACAGCAAAACACAACAGATGCCTTAATATGCATTCCACTTCAAGTCGTGTTTTGCTCTGTCTGTGCCTCAAGCTGTCACTGCTTGTGTTTGACCACCAGCTGTAAGATTGCAAGATAGCATCAATTGTGACAATGATGGTAGTGTGATAAATAAAAACTGCCACTTGCCTTTTTCAGTGATCAAATCTAATGTAATTTAAAGATGTAGTGACCCAAAAAAATGGAAACCCATGTACATTGTAATCCAATACAATAATGTTATCTGCTTTTATTAAACCTTTATTTGTGTTGAAACCGAAAAATGTTAATTTGATTTGAGGCTTAGTTTGTGGTGTGATACTTGCATTGAGTATTTCTAAAACCATCAATGTGAATGTGGTGGACAAAATATTAGAAACACTTTATAATATGATGCAGTTCATCACACATACAACTAAGCCTGTTTTATCTGCAGGGCTATTGTACTATTGTTAGGTGTTTCTGTCTTTCTGGTCACTGTAAATATATATATATATAATATCTATATTCATCAACCAATCACCATGTAGAAAATGAATGGATCTGTCAGTATCAGGGAAGGAAAGACCAGAATCCAATGTTTCAAAAAACAAACACATTTGACATTTTGTGCAATTTTAAAGCATCATAAGAAGCTGCACCCAGAGATTAAAGCCTAGCAATGCAATGAGCATGAGAAATCTCAGGTACAGTTTATTGAATTGGATTGATTATATCATAAGAGACAAATTTGTTCAAGAGTCTTAAAAAACTAATCATTCATTTAGCTGACGCTTTTATCCAAAGTGACAATTATTTTGCACTTTGCGGAGGTCGCACACCTGACACACCAATGTATCCCTGAACCTGGGTCGCTCACATTAAAGGCATGTGCCTTATCCACTGCTCCATCACAACCACCACCTGAACTTGAAAGTGAAGATCTCATCACTTTTAAGCTCTCTCCAAAATGCTTTTTTTTCTACTTCATTGCTTTCCTGTTTTCTTTTGCTTAATGAATGACTCAATTTTGCTTTAGTTGATCATTGATTAGTTTGATCTTGTAGGCTCTGTCTCTGTAAAGTCCTTTAAGGAATCCCTGCATAAAGAGCAACAGGAAGAGCATAAAAAAGCTTAATATATGAACCCTAATTGCATAATTTCTTAAGTGCATTGCTGTTGGTATAACATTATTTCACAGTCACATTAACATTTTATAGTAAGTTAATCTTGCATGTCTGAAATTGAAAATAAATGCAAATTGCTGCTCAGCCCGAGAGCCGCGAGGGGGTGGACGACAGAAGCACGCCCATTCATAGTAACGGACAGGTGGCTCAACAGATGAGTATCTGAGGGAGGTCACATGTAAGGGAGTATGCATGGCCACACACACATGCACACATCAACGTGGTTACAGTACAGTACACACACACAGTGTGTACACACAAGCTGAGCCACAGGCAATGATAAACAAATGAGTAATTGAGGGGATCCATTACACGGTGTGTGTGTGTGTGTGTGTGTGTGTGTGTGTTTGTGTGTGTGTGTATGTGTGTGTGTAGGTGTGTGTGTGTGCGCTGTTGTTCCCTCACACCTCCTGCTTTGTCCTTATCTGGACTTGTGTACGAGCTTTAGTGCCCACTGGCCATCCGGGACCAACACCTCACAGTCCTCCCGTTTACACAAACCCACAGTACCAGCTGTGCAAGTGTGTGTCCATCAGTATGTGTCTGCACATGTGTGTGTGCACGCCTGCCTGCTGAGGCACAACGTTGTCTAAATGCCACCACGGAGTGTCAGTCAATCAGTGTTGTGCCAGTCACCCACACAGAAGGTTTGCGGTACTGTGTGGGCACTGTCTCCTCAATGAGTGTGATAATCGCTACGTCGTGTTTGTGTAATCCCCACACAGAAACAAACTGAGGCTTCCCCGGCCCGCACCCACTCCGGCACATCTGCCAGCCCGTCTCTCTGTCCATCTGCACGCCTGCCTCTATCTGTCCTTCTGTCTGCATCCTGCAGTAGCTCGCTTTAGTCACTCTCTGCCCGGCTTCAATCCACGGTTAGTTACCAAGTGAGGAGTGCGTCACTGCACCTACGAGCGCAGCGGGATGTGATCTTCTATCCCTGAGTAGTGTGAGACCCCCTGAAAAAAACTGATTCCTTTTTCAATCAGCAGATCCAAATTAGCCTCCAGGATTCAGTGCTACAGGTGGGGCTGCATAATTTTATCCTGTGTGACGTCAATACCGCCACACTGATAGAAGGGCTGAGTGGATGTTAGTAAGAGTGATGGGACACTGTAGTAGAGGTGTGTCTGTTGCCGAGGTAACAACACACATCCCTATGTTTTCTATCTTACGATGAAGATATTAAACACAGGTAAGATCTTCCTGTTATTAAACTGCAGCCCCCTTTTGCACAGTTCAGATTGGCTTTAAAAAACATTCATTTGCTTCTCTTTATTAACATCCTGGAGTGTTCTCGATTTAATAAGGACACTAAGTAAGGGAAGATGACATTCACATGGTTCATCTCATTAATGAACACAAAAGACCCCTGATGGATACAACAGACAGTGCGATGTTCATGAAGCAAAGGACTGATGAGGACACAGATACTAGAAGACACACTAATAAACAGCACAAGACAGTGTAGTGTCACGCACATAAACCGTGAAAACAAAGAAAACCAGCACATGGACTTTTGTAAGGTGACTCAACTTATTGTTTTGTAGGGAACTCTAGCACGTTGCTCATTGGCAAAGTCTGTCACACGCTTTCACAGAGGCAACATCGTTCAGCGTCTGTCCAATTGTCACAAAGACGCTCGAGCTATTCTTCAGCGTCTTGCTCACCTCCCCTCTCCTACATTGCCTTTCTCTTTGTCTTCCAATGCTCCCTCCCTTTTTTGCTGGTGTCTTTCATTTGTTCTGTCCCTCGGCGTCACCACTTCCGCTCAACCATATACTGCTGCTTTCTTTGCACACACTGGCACACAGTCTGCAGCACAATGGTGACTGGAGTGATGTAATTAGTTTCTTCGTCTTATAAGGCAACAAGTTAGTTTTCTAAAAGCCTAGACAGCCATTTAGAGCACATTTAGAGCATCACTTTTGTGTTATTATTCATACATGTTGGACATTATTATACTATTAAACACTTTAATGTGTGAAAGGTTGTGATTAATGTATGTATTTTTCTTCATTCTAGAAAATAAACTTTTTCAACATAAGCAAATTAAAATACACTGCATTATCAAGTAGTTTTGGTGTTTCTGTACTTTGCAGCTATAAAATTATCTGTGGGCCCCTGTTATGGGCCCCTGTTCTTCTCACTTTTTGTGAATTGTTTATGTACTCTGTTGTATTTAAAGGGGCACTACTTATTTTGAGGAGTACTACTTGGTCAGTAAAAACAGTTACAACATTATAACTGTGGCTCTGGAGGGTGTTTGCTGAAACACGTATTGTCATTGGAAAAGGAAGACAGGGTTTTTGGATTAAAGAGCAGAGGACCACGATCCACCCGGCCTGATCAACCGGAGCAGGCAATACGGCAGGTGCGGTGACCGCTTAGAGGAGAGCAAAGAGAGCTGGCATAGGAGCCATGTTGTCCCAGCTTTGACTTTAAGGGGAACTATTATGCTTTTCCGTATTTCCTGTCAAATTTATTATGTTACAATGTCAGATGTTCATGTTAAACTTCCCCAAAACTTCAAATAATGAGCCAAGACCTCAGAGTTCCCATGTTCTGAATGCTCAATATTTTTTTCTACTCACAGCTCCGTATGATGTTACTGAGCTAGTTTTTCCTGTTTGGTCATTTGCTCCAGGCACAGAACACCGGTCATGCCCACAAAGGAACACACAGCCCCATCCTCATGGCAATCGCTGTTCAAATAATAGTCCTGTAGAAGAAAACGGGAATTTAGCGCTGAGTTTAGCGCATGTGTAGAGCGGATCGAGCAGGCGGCTTAAAGAGACAGGAGCATCTACAGCTTGTTTCAGACAGAGGCTGAATTAAGGGCTAGCATGAAGGGACAGCATAAGATCGAACATTTCTTTTTTGAACTTTGAATAATGCAATGCTGCCATACAGGGGTGAAATAACTGCAATATAGGGCATGAAATGGAATATAAAAGGTTCCCTTTAAGGCTTCTCCTAAAGGTCAGGTCTGGACAAAATGGCCAAGCAGAGACTGTTGTGCCCACATCTTTACAGAGACCTGAACCATCAACATCCCAAATCAAGCACTCGGTGGGTGGTCCCAGTCCATGTTCCGAGCTATCAGCGTTAGACTCCGGCAAGATGAGAGGAGGTGGATGTTTTACATCGATGATGCTTGGTGCTCAAACACAGTCAAGATGGACTCTGTTTTCCCAAATGTCAGACTGCTTAAGTGAAGATGAAACCATATTATCATCTTGTTTGAAAAAGCCTGAGAAAGCATCAGTATTTGACGCCCTAGTACTGATTATTCTGAAAAAAGTATAAATGTTTGGGTCTCACTAAACTTACGATATCTTTGTAAATGTGATACAAACTGTTTTATAACAAAGTATGGCTTTACATGTTCAGAAGTACAGTACAAAATTGTTCAGAGTCGCTATCATGAACCTAATAGATGCTGGTCTCAGTCCTAATTTGTGCAGATTCTTTTCAATTAAGCAACAGAGTGGCTATACTCACTCTGCTTTCTTTGGTCAACTTCCTCCCCTCCTCTTTCCCTAGCAGAGCAATTGTATAACACTCAGCCATATGTGTTTGCATGTGTTCCAATCAATATTGTCCTCTCTCCCTCCTCCATCCCTCGCTCACTCGCTCCATTTCTCTTCAGAGCTACTCTGTTCGGTGTCCACTCACTGATCTCCCAATTACCAAAAACATGAACGCATTTGCTTCGACTTTCACTCATGCTCTCCCCCTCTCTCTCTCTCTCTCTCACTCACAATGATGGCAAATGTAATAAACCCATATGTGCGTAGGAAAAGCTCCCAGCACGCATTGGGGTAAAGGACTCTTGATTTACTTTTATTTCTGCACTGTTTTTGGTATTTCGGTGTGTTCTGCTCTGTTTTTACCATTTCCACACTCACATTACTGTTAAAATTGTTACGAGTGAATGCAGTTAGTAAGTCATGTGTGCGTAATTGGTGACGTTCTCCCCAATGTGAGTGCTTAGGTTTGTCTGTTGCAGTGCTGATTGTATGTCTGTTGCTACAAAGCTGTCGCAGTAACAGTGTCACAACGGCCTTGGCTTGATTCTAGCCAGGGAACTTTGTCAGATCTGCATTTCTGTCTCTAATCTGTATCTCTACAGTCACTGTGCTTTAAAAGCAAATGTTTTTAGGGACATGAGCACAACACGTGAAGGAATTCTAAAGGAATTCTGTTTTGTTTTTTTCTTTTTCTGCAAATGAATCGTATTTTTGAGGAGCCTAAATGTGTTCAAAAACTCACCAAACTTTGCACACACGTCAGGCGGGGCAAAATTGTTCACTAGCGCCCACTACAGAGCAGCCCCCTGCCAAAGTTTCACCTATGTGTACAAAATTTCTGTGGTACAAACGGTGAGTTTTCGTCCATGAGTGTGCCCGTGGCATGGTGTGTTGGAAATTGTTGTTATCGGGAAATACCCCAAATACATCTACATGCCAACAGTCATTTATGGTCGTAGCGCCACCTACTGGCAACATGACATAACATATAGTTATTGGGTGCTCTGTGGTGCCACATAGGGGACACAGGAAGTGATGTTTGTGCAGCATCCAAAACGCATGGAAAATCCACAGCCGCGGCGGCAGAGCTCCTGGATCTGTGGTGCGGCCGCCTCACATCCCAATACACTACATGTGCGAGGGCCTGCCCAACACTGCTTGCTTTAATTCTTTCTTTCTTCTGTTTCTCAGCTAAAAGTGTTTGGGCCGCAAAAACTGGATGAAAACTCACCATAACATGGATTGCAAATCTTTGCTCCGATGTTCTTCTGTTCTAAAAAATTGAAATTATGTGACTTTTTATCACTTTTCTCAAAAAACAATTTTTGCAAACTCGTCCCAGATGGTTTGGCCAATCAACCTGAAACTTTGTCAGGATCATCTACGGACGTCACTGATCAAAAGTCATCAAAAGTCAATCATCAATCCGCTTTTTTTTTTTCATACATTTTTACTTTTGTGTCTTTAACATACAATTTTACATAAATGCTTGTAAATCAAAATTGGGTTACACTATTGTAGCTAAACTTGAAGCTTCTGTTCAGTTCATACCTCGTAATTTGCTGCATGGATTTGTACAAAATTCATTTTGTCACTTTTTTTTATCACTACTCAGTTGCTGCATAAAATTTGGTAATGACTGCTCAAAGTGGGCAGGGCTTATTACAACAAATGTAAATTTCATTCCAACATTTCTCATTCCAAACTTAAAAAAATCTAAGAAAATCACCGGTATGTCCAAGAGAGCTGAAATTTTTTCAGCACATCCACTGATATGTTACAAACGTTTACCTCACTGCAACCTATGGTCAATTCAGAAGTCTGTCACTCTGTCACAATTAATATCTGTATCTCCACAAGTCTTCTAAAGTCGCTAACAAAATCGACACAGACATTTAGATGGCTGATATCAAGTGTTTCAAAGGGTTTTTAAATTGGTCAAACGGTGAGTCTGCAGTGATATTAAATATTTTTCTGTAACATTTTCTTTTCTGCTCAGTGTTGGATCTAACACCACCACAATAACTGACTTGTAAACACGATGTTTACAAAAAGAGATAAAGGCAGCATCACTTTGTGCAATTCTACTATGAACAGAACCTAAGAAGAAGAAAGAAAAATATGGAGCCGCAGATGGCTGGAAGATGCAGACAGTATGGTCTGTGTGTTCTGTTTTAACTATATCACAGCAGTCTGTCAAGACTACAGTAAAATACTGTAATGTAAAATACTACTCCAATAGTAGTAAAATAAACTCACTACAGTCATCTGACCTCAAACTGCACATCAGTCAACAACCGATCTGGCAGAAATACAGCCCAAATCTACAATCAGACAGGAACAATAACAATTTAGGATTATCTGTACAATGTCTGTATATACATATTTATATACACTCACTGGCCAAAATTTTAGGTACACCTTGCTAGTACTGGGTTGGACCCCCTTTTACCTTCAGAACTTAATTCTTTGAGTCATACTTTCAACAGTGTGTTGGAAACATTCTTGCTGCAGTTTTGTCGGCTGCACATCCATTATGCCAACCTCCCATCCCGAAGGTGCTGTATTTGATTGAGATCTGGTGACTGTGGAGGCCACTGGAGTACAGTGATTGTCATGTTCAAGAAATCAGTTTGAGATGATTTGAGCTTTGTGACATGGTGCGTTATCCTGCTGTAAGAAGCCATCAGAAGATGGGCACACTGTGGTCGTAAAGGGATGGATATGGTCAGCAACAATACTCAAGTAGGCTGTCGTGTTTAAACGATGCTCAGTTGGTACCAAAGTGGGACAAGAAAATGTCCCCCACACCATTACACCCCCACCAGCAGCCTGGACCATTGATGCAAGGCAGGATGGATCCATGCTTTAATGTTGATTACGCCAAATTCTGACCCTACCATCTGAATGTTGCAGCTGAAATCAAGACTCATCAGACCAGACAACATTTTTCCAATCTTCACTTGTCCAATTTTGGTGAGCCTGTGTGAATTGTAACCTCAGTTTCCTGTTCTTAGCTGACAGGAGTGGCTCCCAGTCTTCTGCTGCTGTAGCCCATCTGCTTCAAGGTTTGATGTGTTGTGCGTTCAGAGATGGTATTCTGCATACCTTACGAGTGATGAGTGGTTATTTGAGTTGCTGTTGTCTTCCTGTCATCTCGAAGCAGTCGGCCCATTCTCCTCTCACCCAGGGGTGTTTCCAGGCTCTTGAAACATTGGGGGTTTAGCCCCGCCCATAAATCTTTCATGTTTTTACCCTCCACCCCCCCATTGCCGCCTACCCAAAGTATGTCTATAAAGCAACAGTAAATGATATATTGATATATATAGCCTACATTTATCCTCCCCTCCCATCCTTGGGCTTTAAACACTTAATTTCCTGCATTCTGGAGACATTTTTTGCACCAATTTATGGTAGAAATGTCTTTATTTTTATAAAGGGAAGGACAAAATTTGCACTGCGATGAATTGGCGACCTTTCCAGGGTGTACCCCGCCTTTCGCCCGATGCCAGCTGAGATTGGCTCCTGCCCCCCACAACCCTGTTTACAGGATAAGCGGTTGACGATGGATGGATGGATGGATGAATGTAATGCAGTTAACAGTAACTTATTCTTTTTTTAGCTTAGATCTATATATCGGTTATTTTCACGCATTTGGTGATTTTATTTTTTATTTTTTTGGCCCACACAAACACAATTAACAGCAGAGCAGAGCGGGAGGGAGTGGGGGCTAGTAAGAGATGTGCTTGGCCAGCCCAATGTAAGTATAGGCCTATGCTTTATGGGCCGATCATTGGCCCATTTAAAAAAACAGTTATATAAATAAATAATTTGACTTGATGAGACGAGCGCGCTGCTCTTCATCAGAGGAATTAAACCGAAACTAAAAACACTTCAGACAGAACAAACAGACAAACAGATCAGACAGAAATATTAGCCCAATTCCACACAAATGTTCACGTCAGCACCTCTGATAAAGTGCAGCTCACAGCCGCTTTAGAGGGAATGAAGCATCCTGGAGACAGTAAAACAAGTAGTGTCTCAGAGCAAGGGGACAGAGACAGCCGGACACAGAGCATCAGGTGTCTGTGATGACATGATATTATTCTGTCACTTCTTTTGCGGCCACTGTTAACTGTTTGTGTTAATACATTGACTAGACACTGACCGACAATATTTATGTTTAAATGTATTGATTACAATTTTACTAGGGACAATTCAGAAGTCACTGATAAGCCCTGAAGCTGTGAGCAATGCGCTCTCTGTCTCTTTCTCCTCTCGTGCTCTCTCTAAACGCAGGCAAGTTCAGTGGGGGGGTCACGTTAGGTGAACTTCAAACAAAATGTGGCAATATTATTGTAACTAACCTCCGCTCTTTGAAGACCTGCAAGAAAGGCTGCTTCATGGGGATTAATGCATATTAATATGGAAAATATTTTTGTTGCTGTTGTTGAGTTTCGTTCAAAACATGACCTGGCAACGGGGATGCTCTCACCTCTGACATCAACAAGGCATTTCCCTCCACACAATTGCTGCTCTGATGGTTGTGCGTGAAAATCCCAGTAGATCAGCAGTTTCTGAAATACTCAGACCAGCCCATCTGGCACCAACAACCATGCCACATTCAAAGTCACTTAAATCCCCTTTCTTACCCATTTGAACTTCAGAAAGTTGTCTTGACCATGTCTACAAAAATACATTCAGTTGCTGCCATGTGATTGGCTGATTAGCTATTTGTGTTAACAAGCAATTGAACAGGTGTTCCTAATGAAGTGGCCCATGAGTGTATATATATCTTTAAATCCTTATATAAATACAGTATTTGTATTACATTCAAAAGCTTCACATTACAAGTATTTAACTGCCGAACATGAGGTGCCATGAAGTAGGAAATGCAATGTGTTTTTTCACTTATCTTTGCACAGACCACTATGTTTATATATATTTTTGTGTCTATGAAACATTGACAGCAGCTCAGTTTGAAATATTGCAGAGAGTAATGAAAAAAAATGAGGAGCAGTCACATTGAGCGAAAGGCTGCATAACTCCAACTTCTCACTGTGCTGTGCCCTGCTGTTCCCAGACTAGTCAAGACTAGTCTGGCCTCAAAGAGGAAATTCAGGCAATGTATTCTTATTATTATTTTTGGAACATTTCCCGCAGCGAGAATCGTTTTGTCAGCAGAGGATACAGTGTTACTCTTATTATGCAGTGACCCCATACACACTCCCCTGTAGGAAGCCTTGTCGTTTTAAATTGTGATTTATGTGCAGAGACAAGTGCCCACTAATCCTGTGTCTGATCAGGATCATGCACAGAGGACAGATAATCAAGTATTTCGCAATTTTGCGGTTCTTTCTTCTGATCTGTAACAGTGTTTGATTTGCTTCACCATCCTGTCTTTCTCTATCTGTCTCTCAGGTCAGTTTGATTCGTTCTCTCAAGCTTTATTAGCATCATTACAGCAGTGCCAAAGCATGCTGTAATGAGATCAACTCAAGTTCACAGATGTAGTATTTTTCCCAACTTCTTTTCTCACACTTCTCCCACCGACTTGCTGCGCGTCATCGTCCCCTCCAAATGTTATCTGCTCTGTGCTTGTTGTGTGTGCATATGTGTTGTGCGCTTGCACATACATTTTCTTATTAGCACTTTACTTCAGGTGTAAGTTCTTGTTTTTTTGCCTTAATTTGAAAATGTTCCCTCACCCATTTCGGGGTGCTCTGTCTTTTTCACTCTGTGTCTTTCAGTTACATTTAATTAAACCTTTTAAAATGTTCTGTAATAATGCTGCCAAATCAATTATACACCGACTGCTCATAGAAAGGAAATGATCCTGGTTTAATATCTGCCTCCTTACAGCAATTAACATCTTAAAAACTAAATACAAAAAAACCCTCGCAATAACAGTGAATAGCAAATGAACTGAAACATTCACTGAAGCACTTAAGTATGTGTAGAGATTGTAATCTTCCTCAGATTAACACATGAAACACACAAATGGCATATTTCCTTAATAGCTTCTACATTGTTTTCCACTATTTGAGCACGCCCCAGTGAAGCACGCCGGGCTTTGAAGACAATTTAACATGGTGGTCAAACCATGTAGTTAGTACTTCCCAGTCAGTCACGTGGTGCACACGGCCCCCAAAATACTTTTTCCCATCGATTTACATTATGAAAGAGACGTCTATAAATGATTTCTATATATATAAAAAAATGATTTCTTTTGACATACATCAACTTCCCAGTAGAAGCACTTCAATTCTTCTTCTGTTGATGATTTAATGGTCCCAGACAGGAGAATTAGCGCCACTAACTGTTTATCTCAGTGGGCCTAAATCATAATATTCTCATACTGGAAGTGGGTGGAAATAAACATTAAGTCTCATCTTTTTTTACCGATTTTCTGGAAACGTAGTTCAAAGATGAAGATGATGTCGTGATTACACAGACATCAACTCTTCATCAAACTTCCACAAAGACAGCGAACAAGCCCACATGTCAAAGAGTGTTAGTGTGATTTTTTAACCCTGATTAATTCCTAAATTACATGAATTGTAATCCCTTACAGCAAGTGTTACAGTAGTGTTACGAAGTAATGTATTACTGCACAGTACTGCTCAACTCATAGTTTGCAATGACAGTTTTCCCACATAAAATACACATGTATCTACCAGGTACACATTTTAATTATTTTATACACATTAACATATTATAAGCGCACAGAACAAAAGTACTATATCATACAAGCCTTTATTTTGGACTTACATACCACACCTACACCTACGGTCACAGTGCAGGTAGAAGTGTCACCTGCAATGGAGACACATAGCAACTTGCTCAGTACTTTAGCTTTTGTCTTTACAGCACTGTCATCTGAAAACTCATCATTAATCTTATGCATTACCCAGACGGCCAACTATAAACACAGGTGTTCATATTCATATTGACAGCATAAGCCAGTGGCTGGTACTTTCACAGAGGAAGCTAACAAACTCCACACCCAATTTCCACAGCTCCAAACCCTAAAGCCCGAGGTATGCTTGATTTAAAGCAGTTTATACACAGGGCCAGATCATCATCATGCTAAGTGAATAAACTACACTAGAGCCCCAGAACTACGCTTAAAAACTACTACCAAAAAAATCCAGATTTAGTGTGTAACAACACGGCAAGGGTCTTAAAGTGGGTCCTGCATCATTGTGGTCCTGTCTTGAAGGGGTGAGATGAATGGGATACAATCGTTCAAACTGGGATAACCACACACATTTTCAGACGATCTCTCGTAGAAAGCCCTCATGATGTTGCACTTGGTTGTACACTCAAAATGACAGAAGTTGGAGAAGAAGGGAAAAAAGAGAAGCTCAACGCTTCAAATATCAGAAATGACTCAGAATTAACTTTCAAAAATGTTGTCATCGTTTGGCCATCGTGAAGATAGAAATATGTGGCAGCAGACGCACACACTTTTCGATACACACCTCCCGTCCAATTTTTCTGGTTATTGTGGATGCTGCCCATTATCTCCCATCACTCAGGATACAGACACTGTCATTAGGATCTGTGTCCACCACTGACACAGCCATTTAGAAAGCATTCAGTCCCTGTGACACCTCAGCAGCACTACATTCACAGGCGATGGACTGGAGAATAAATACATGAACAAACAACTATTAATGGATGGATTTATTACTTTTCTCCTGCAGGCTGCTGCTCCTAAGGCCAGTCTTCCCTCCTCTCCCCACCATATCCTCACCCCTAGTCATCGGTTCCCCTCTCCTCTCTCCTTGCCTTCGTCTGTTTCCCTTTCATCTTTTATTTTTAACCCTCGGTCATGCCTCATACGTGACGCAGATGGGCACGTAATACGGACACGTTAAACTAAAGAGAGAAAGGGCCTGCAGACAGATAGAGAGAGATACGGTGTCTGATTTGAGAGAGGAAAGCAGGCAGACACAGGGGGTCTTGTTAGGAGACAAGGAGGGAGAAAAACGGAGTTAAAGGCTGGAGAGACAGACAGAGAGAGAGAGGCAGATACGTTCTCATCCCTCTTTTTAAACATTACTCAGAGCTAACCGGTAGCCTTCCTAAAACTTCACCTGTCACACATTCCTAAAACACCTGCTACTAACATTTCTAATCCCCTGCTGTGGCGTAAACCATGTCAACTAAAAACATAATCAGCGTTGTATTATTCACACTTCTTCCCTCTCCACCCCATCTATCTTCCTGAAGGCTCACCACACCCACTCGTTTGTCTGAGCAGAAAGAAGAGGAGTTACATATCAATCTTACATCACTCAACAGTCAGCCTGAGACTTTTCATAGAGGCACTGAATGAGAATCCACACTGCATGACGCACACCAACTGTCAGGTTGAAGTATTTATGCGTTCGTGTGTGTTTGCATAATGTGTGTGCGTGAAAGAGGGCAAATATGTGAAAATGAATTTATGCATAGTTAATTTGTGTGGCTAAATAACAGATCGAGATAGAAAGTAGCTCCACAGAATCAAATAGCATAGAGGAAAACACAGAGGAAAGAGAAAGCTTTTCCTGCCATAGAGTCCAACAACATCCCCATCTCCTTCCAACTTATAATTATGAATTAACATTACTCATAATTGGACAATGAGACTAAAATTGTCAGTCCACTCCTACTCAACATACGTGTGCAAGCTGCTTCCAAACTTATACATCACAATCCCTGCATGTAACAATGGCAGCATCCAAAATACTGCCAATTGTAATGATTAAGAAAGCTTCATGTAGGACTATATTATTCAAATATCACAGTAAAATTAGTACTGATGACACACTCGATTGCTGGCAACAATCTGTGACTTTCATAGCAATAAACACAGAGAATCATCTGCTTGGTGATTTTATTTTCTCTGCCTGTAATTCTGACTAAACTCATTAAGCTTGCTGAGAAACTGTTACAGTGCAGTTGGTGGGAAGGAAGATAATGACTTCATTCTAAAGTATGGAGGACCAAACATGACGCATTTACAAAGAAAATAATAAAGAAAACTCAAAATGGTCAAATATGTAAATTAAAATAAAGATACAAATAAATACATGTTAAAATAAAATGAAAAATACAAGGTGATAGAGATAATAAATAAATAAACACAAAACACAATTTTAAGAACTGACTAATAAATGGATCAATACATTCACATAATGTTGATAGAAATATTAAAAATAAACATATACATGTGTAATAATTTAATTCCATGTTATTTATTCTATATTTTATTGTCACCTTCACAAAATGTAAATGTAAATTGCAATATTGTAAATGCACCAATCCTAAATGAAATCAGAGGGTTAGGGTCATAGGTGTCAATTGCATATGGCAGCTGCCGTAACTTGGAATCAGTTTTTTTATTTTCTAAAATCAATATAAGAAACTAATCTCACTTGCATTGCATTAAAAGTTGATTATTGATTATTATTATGATTCATATCTAATGATAATCAAACCTCCAGTGTTGAAATATACGACACAATTGATTCGATGAAAGGTGCTCTCACTGATCTTTGTAAGTTGTGCATTACATGCAAAAATTGGGCACTGAGAATGTGAGCCATCAGTAAACATGTGAATTTTTCTCAGGGAAATGAAAATAAGCGTCCATATGTTTTTGAATCCGGATCAAACGCCAGGACAAGCACACACACTACAGCACATGCTTTATTGTGAGCATGTGCAAAAGTGTACTTATAATCAATTTGTTTAACAAGGAAGAAAAAAAAATATCCACAGTTAGTTGTGATCAATCTTACTACCTTCCTAACGGAAGTCCCGCACAGTACCAACTGAGATAAGTGTGCACACAAATATACAAGGATTTGTTCTGGCCCACCATTTAATGGCTTGAAAAAAATTTGGCCCGATGCCATACTTATTAGTTACTTAGAGTGATTTTAGTGACTAAATCTAACTAAAACTGGATAAGGCCCTTAACTGTATGAATGAGGCCGTATTTCATTGTCTTTCATTTGTCTTTCAATATGCAAATTAACCTTGTGTTAAAATCTTGTTGAAGAAAATTTATTTTGGATGAGTGGATGAATAGATGATAATGAAAGATAAAGTGAATAATAGATAATACAAATTAGACATGTATGAATTTTCTTACTTATATATTTAATTTAGTTTAGTTTAAATTTGTTTTTTCCAGTTTATTTAATCTTCGCTTTGGTTCATTAATTCTTTAATGGGTCAAGTTTGGTGACAGCCTAAATTATTTTTCTTCCAACATGCAAAAATGTTGATGGAAATTAGTCCTAAAATGAAAATGAAAAATAAACTGAATATTAGACATGACAAATATGACATTGATTTTTTATAGTTTCTTTATTATTTGTTTTATTTTATTTTACTCATTTGCTGTTATTAAATTCACAAGTCTTCCAAATAGCAGCGCTCAGGAAAATCAGATGGGACTATGGTTCTGATGATCTCATTTAATTCCACTTGAGAACCACGTAGACTGGATACATCCTCCTCACGTTCCTCCCAATTAAACTACCGTCCCGGCAGGCTTCCGTCGTGAATGAGCTGTTGTACATCCTCTCTTCTACAGAAAATCAATAAAGTGTTGCTGTTACATAAAACTAATTTCTTCTATCCGCTGACATTAGCACCTGAGAGACCTCACCCCTCAGAAAGAAGTAACGTGACGCAGATCATAAGTTGTCAAAGAAAGTGCAAGCACATGCTTCATCATCTTCAACAGCTTCTAATAAATTGAATAAGTCTTTATAGGCGGTGGTGAATGCCCACCTGTCTGAGCAGCCAATCAGCCTGTCAGAGCTGCTAAAGGACCAGATGGAGTGAGAAGTGTAGCACTGGAATTGGACGAGAGAAGGTGGATGTGTGTGTGTGTGTGTGTGTGTGTGTGTGTTCATCCCTCTCTCTTTCACTCTCTCTCTCTCTTTTTCTCTACCCATTATTTATCAGTGTTATACCTCTACGAGTCATTAAGATCTTATAAGCTATCCCATAATGCCCTGCTGCTGAGATAGTCCCAATTCACAGAATGACATCAGAGGCAGAGCTGGAAATAAGTATTGCGGTGTGCGTGCGTGCCTGTATGTGTGTATATGTGTGTGTGAATGAGCCAGTTTGTGCTGGGGTCTACTCACATATGAACGTCCATATGTGTGTTTGTGTGTTGACTTGTGCGTATTTGCATGTTTGTGTGTGTGCGTATCTGTCTGACGTCAATACTCCTCCGATCCATATTTAACTGCATAGTGAGGAAGGCTCATAGCACCTTGTAGGTGTCTTATCTCAATGTATTTATAGACTAAACTAAACTGGGTGCCTGTGTGACAGGTGAAGTGTGCCTTTCCCTCTCTAGTTTGAAGGGAGGAAGAGGGCCCAGATGAACTGAGAGAGTTTATTTCTGGAGTGGGACAGCATGGGAATCTGTTCTGATAGAATTGGGTTTTTACCGCAGATACAGAAGTATTTCAGGAGAGAGGGATGAAAAAATAATGAGTAAAGTGCTGATTAGGTGCATCATCACATATTAAAATAAACCCTGAATCCCGGTTACGAAAAACAACCATTGCTAAAATTGCTTGGAATTGGGTTAACGGCCAAAAAAAATAAAGATGTAATGTGAAGAGATGGTAAATGGACAGTATTTATATATGGCACCTTTCTAGTCATCCGACCACTCAAACGCTTTAGACTACGTTCACCCCATTCACACTTTCACACATTCATACAACAAGGTGCCAACTGCTTATCAGAACATTCATAACGAACTGTCATGGAAACTGACAAATCAGTTCACGTCTAGTGCAGATGAGAGTTAGTACTCAAATACCAGATGACACTTCTCAGCAGATGTTTATCATAGTGGATACATAAGACACTTCTGTTCTTAAAGCACAGGGTTTCCCCTCACCTAACACAACAGCACAAAGAAACATCAGGTGAATGCAATGAAGCCATGAGTCGTGTTTCTTTAAGTGGCAAACTGTTTTTCCATTGGTTCTGCTATTTCTGTTGCTCTCTCCACCTACATGTTAGTGTGGTGACGGCTGCGTGCTACAGCTGTATCCACTGCATCTGGGAGGTCTCCTTTTGCTGGGCTAAATTCATTCATGTAATATCTGAGAGTTGCAGTTTGTTTGTTATTATTGAATGAACCACACCTGCCAGTCAATTAGCTGCCCCAGGAGAGTAGCAAAGGAGGAGGAGCCACATTTGAAACCTCATGTCCCTCAACGTGGCAGCAAGGATTCATGTAATGTTTATATGGTAATAATATACAGTATATACTGTATTTTATTCTGTTTGGTATGGTCAATAACTTTAAATTCTATTGTACCCATAAGGAAGAAACCGGCCAAATGAATCAGAGCTGTATCAAATTCAAAAGGCTTTTTCTTCAACTAGGACAAACCACTGATGACTTCTCCCAGCACTGACACAGAATCAGAGAGTGAATTGATGTAAAATGCAAAATCTATTAATTATTAACAGGAGTCCACACAACATAAACTTGAGCTCCAACCTGCTCATATTTTATACTACCAAGCTTTACAAGCGCTTCAACTGCTCCAACTCCAACACTATCTGTGCAGAAACAAAAACAAGAGGGAGTTTGCTTCCAGAAGCCTGAACGCACAAAATGTCTTCCCACCTTCATACTGCACTGGAGTAACAAACAACTGGCTAATGCTGCCAAGTTCACTAGCAAGAAGGTATGGAGTTCCCTGAAAGAAGAAATGGTCTTGCCATTAATAATAAAAGTAACAAAGATTTGGTATGTCCAACATTGACTGGATGTCCTAAAGGCAACATGCCCTCACTATCTGTATAATTCTGCTTACAGGATCAAAGAAGACTTAAGGAAATCTCAGTCCAAACATGCAATAGGGAATTGTTTGGGCATGAGAGGTCTAAAAAACAAATTAAACAATCCCAATATATATTTTTCTTTTGCTTGTTTGCTGTACTTGAGCTGAGAAGTGCCTGGTTAAGCTCCATACTGCTGAATGCACAAAGAACCATTTTTCAAATATTTGCTAACCTGCAAAAACCATTCTTCTCCATAGTAAAATTATTGCTGTCATATCTTCCACCTGACAGAATCCCACTGAGAGTGCATAGTTGAGGTCAGTGTATAGCGGAAAATCAGCTTAGTGCACTCCACCATAGCTTGTGCATCTACCCAAGACAGCACAGCAGCGTTCTCATGAGAAATAATGGCTAGGCTCTGTGCGACGTCAAACCTCTGAATTTGGTGTGAAAGCGCTGTTATGTGGGAATTATACTTTATACACACTGATGGATATAAAACTCTACAGATCGCTACTGATCTAAAACAGCCACATCTCAGAACAGCACCTGTATATGTTCAATTACATGCAGACAAAGAAGCATAGAAGTAGAAGGACCTGACCTGAAGCTCAATCCCTGCCAGG
The DNA here is from genome assembly GCF_014851395.1 of Micropterus salmoides. Classification (NCBI taxonomy): domain Eukaryota; kingdom Metazoa; phylum Chordata; class Actinopteri; order Centrarchiformes; family Centrarchidae; genus Micropterus; species Micropterus salmoides. Next base: position 28,260,860 of record NW_024040263.1, read on the forward strand.
TGGGGCTTCAGAAAGGTAATATTTTGCATGGGCTTTGTGTTGGATTGCATTAGCTATCCAGGTGTTTGTTGTGAGAACTCCCTGGATTAAATGGAAGCCACTTCTCTTTTGGTATCTTTTCAACAAGACAAGGAATAAACTGACAACCTAATGGATAATGTAAAACCACTGTGATAAACAGACTACATCAAATTGCTTCCTGCATTAGCAGCGGATACTGGGATACTGCGTATTGAAGAGTCACCCTGCATGAGCTTTAACCCCCATGCAGAGCTGACACACATTTGAAACAGTGGGAATAAGCATGTTATTGTGTTACTTTAGATATTTTCCTATTGGAGTGTGTACATCTTTTGTTGTATTTCAATAGAAAGCGAATGCATGATGAGGGAGAAAAAGAACAGATGAAAGGACATAGGGAATCATATTGATGCACTGTGTATCATTTCTGCCCTAACAATCTTTTAATAATACTCTGATGCAGTTTACAGAAACCTGCCTCATTGTATTGGCATAATTTGAAACACTTTTGGGAATTTAAAAGCCCTGTTCTATAAAAGTCTAATCGGTTTCATCATGGATAAATCATACTGCACACGGGGCTGATGATGTAGATTGCAATTGAAAATTTGTCTTGCATTATTTATCACATTTTATAAAAAGAAAGTTTTAATGCTACAATGTGGTAAAGTCCATTTTGGTGCTGACGCCTGCTGACCACATAGAACATCAATATGTGAGAAAGATAAATAATGCATTAAATGGTTCATCAAAGGAGGCTTCACTACATAATGTGCTATTTTAGGTAGAGTGGTATGGTAAAGAGGGTGTGGTGCTCTCTTCTCTCACACAATGTTGGTCCAAATTGTTTTCCATCAGTAGGCTACAAATCAAATCTGCAGCACTTCTGCATTATGTTGAGAGGACTGGGGATAGAAATCGTAAATTACTGCAAGATGTGCTCTGATAATAACAAATCCAGTGAGCTGGTCGATTCTTTTTTTGAAGTGAGTGAAGTAAGTCAATTAAAGTGTCCTTTGTGTCTAAGAGAAGAAAATGACAAAAATATAATATTTGCATGTTTTGTAGCACATTTTCCTATAATAAAGCTTAAATCCAGTGTGCAGCTCCAATTGATTAGAGTTACAATGAACAGTGTTGCTATAGTATTTCGTATAATATTTGTGGTGTGTATAATGGAGAGTCAGTGTGGATCATCTGTGGCAAGATGTTCTGAGAAGCATTTAGACAACCTCTTTTCATCTCCAACGTGAACAAAACACTTGCTAATAGTGGCTAATGTAGCCTCAAGCCACTGGCCTTAAGCTGATATGAGGAGTGAGCTACAGAGGTCTTGTAAGCTCACCCCTTTCTGACATAACCACAGATTTTCTGAATTTGCAAATTTGCAAACTTAGTCCCTCAGTCTTCAGGCCCAAACAACACTGACCCAGTGACATCACTTGAGGTATTTTACACATATGCTGTAGTACTCCTGTAAAGAGATTCTGTCAAATCAGTGAGGTTACCTTTGAACTAATTTTGTGGCCACTTGGGGACAGCAGACACAAGCCATAAAAACAACACTGACATACAGTATCATCTGCTTTTAAGTTGATATTACAAAGAAAATTTAGTACTTCCACATCCACCAGATACAGAGCAACATTAGCATTAATTGGAAATACTGTTTCTGGCCTCCTGGTGTCCAATATTCACTCCTCCTTTTAACTCTGTTTTTGTTCTCCTCCAATTCCTGAAGAAATATGTGTCTCTTTAACTGCTAAAAACTTCACTATGTTCACCAGGTAGTCTTCTGTTGTTTGGCCATGGGCATGTAACATACAGTGGGTTTAGTTTAGCTTTTTGTTGTTGTTGCTGAAAACAGCTACCTGCTGTAAACAGCTACCTGCTGTTACTGAAAGTTTAAAGAGATCTGTGAGAGTGAACCAAAACAGTGATGAAGTGGGCTGTAAAACCAAAACAATGAGCTGTACACTAAAATCTCTATAGAGCTGCCGGAAACTACAGAGTCAGGTGATAGTTCTTTGTGGGTTTGTCACTATGAGCAACTATTGCAATACGAAAAGATCTTGATTATAGAAGCTTTACGTTCAGGACACTGTTTTCAACCAACAGCACGCATTTAGAGAGTGAAAAAAATGCAGCTAGTGACGCAAGGGGTGAAATATATATCACAATCAGATATGTTAAATAAGACGTCATTTCAAGTGGAATAGGATGTGAGATGCTTTATTGGGGTTTAGGGTTGATGTGGCTGCAGGATCAGAGCACAGAGGATTCGCCACCGCTTCTCGTGTTGTGGCTTTCTTCTGTCTCTGCTCCTTCACCACACAAACACACACACAAATCCACACTGGTACCCCCACCGGTCAGGATCTAATGGGCTGACTGAGGGCTGACGTTGGCGGGGATGTGGAAGAGAAGTGAGTGAGGGAGAGAGAGGAAGGGAAGGGAGGAGAGAGGAAAGTGGGGAGAAGGGAGCTGTCAAACAGAGATAGTGCAAGAGGGAGAACAAAATGGTTTATTATGAGATACAGTCTTGATGGTCTGTGATAATATCTCCTTCTTCACCTTGAATAACTTTTCATTGGTCACTAGATTACAAAGTTCCAACAACTAAAAATAACAACCTACTGTGTAACCTCCATCCTGCACTCAACCCGCCAAGAGATGTTTGGGAGAGAGGTGCTAGTATTACACCCTCTCCCTCCTCCTCTCCTTCTTCGCCCTCCCTCCTCCCCCTCCATCTCTGTGCCCACCCTCAGCCTCCGCCTCTCCTCCGATCCCTCTCTTCCTCGCCCTCGCTTGGTTTCACTTGGAGGACATGGTGTAGCAGCCATGTGGGTGCCACTGCATATCACGGATGCGCCTCATGGACTGCATCTGGGGGCAGCGGGCGCCAAACTCATTGAAATGCCTGTAGTCGCCCTTCTCCAGCAGGTACTGGCTGCCACGGTAGCCGGGGAACTGATAACCCACCCAACTGGGGAGAGATAGAGGAAGGGGAGAGGAGGAGGAAATAGAAGAATACCGAAAGTGATGAGGAAAAAGTGCGTGATTGAATGGGGTAAAAAATTAGGGAAAAGTGGTTCAGGAAAGGAAAAGGTTGAAAGATGAGCAACAGACAAAGTGTGAAGGAAAGATGTCAGAAACACAGATGTAGACAAATCAGGGAGGATAGAAATCTAACACCGATCATCATCGATCTGTTTGTCACGCTCTCTACTCGCACTAAAAATGAAGCCATCACAGAGAGCACAGGCAGAGACACTGAGCTGCTGACGTCCGTGACACCCCTGACTAGCTGCTGATAAAAAAGCTTCTATTGCTGAACTCACTCTCAGAAAAGCACTCAGATAGTTGGTGATTATGCTAGTTTTTCTCAGTTCGAGAATGACGACACAGATGTGGAAACTGTCTGCAGCAGTACATGGAGCTGTTGCAAAAACAGAGAGTAATGTTTGTAGCCAGCACTGATGAAAAATGTATCATCTGACAATTGGGAGCTGCAAGTAGAGAAAGGATTTGAGACAGCTGACCATAGTCAAGTCCATAGCCACACATAAAAAAAACAGAGGCAGGTCTTTTTGATGTCTGAAGGGAATAGTTTTGGAAAACATACCTATTCGCTTTCTTGCAAACATAGATGAGAAAAACATCAAAAGAGTGCTGGTAGTCTTTCAAAGCTAAGCTAACCGGCTTCTGGCTCAGTTTATGGTACTGACATGAAAGTGATATCAATCTTCTCATTTACGTCTCGGCAAGAAAGCAAATATTTCCCAAAAATGAAACTTTGAACATTCTCACAACATATTGCCTCAATACTCACGTTCCACAGCTGACCATGATGCTGCCCACTCTGTCGGTGAAACCATAAGAAAACAGGCTGGGGACATCATCGTCCATGATCTCCATCTTACGACCCTTGAACTCTCCGACCTCATACAGGCAGATCTTATGCTTCTCAGGGTCCTAGAACATGATTTGGTGTGGGGGGCATTTAAGATGACGACAGACAGAATAGATAATGAACTACGGCAAACTACATACATGGATATAAGCTACCCAAGTCAGAAAACTACTTTGTTTCCTAAGTGGTCAAACAGACAGGGGGGTTTACCATGCGGACAGGCCTGAAGGAGAGCAGGTAGTCGTTCTTCTGGCAGTTGCTCCAGGAGTCCCAGCGAGGGTACTCGCCCTTCTCCAGGATGAACATCTCACCACAGAAGTTCATCTGCTCAAAGCCCACAAAGCTGAGGGGGAGAGGAAGGGGATGAGCTCTAAGAATGATGGCCAACTGTTGTAATGTCTTTTGAGATTGGCTTGGCTTGGGGTGCAGACTTAGAATTAACTTGACAGAAAGCCTGCGGTGTGGGATTTCAGGAGGCAGGGAGGATCTAATGAAAGACGCTACTGAGTTGCATGATGGGAATCATTTGACCATTTGTTTTTTAATGTCCTCTTGTGAGTCCCTCAGCTTTATATATAGAATATATAATAATATTTATTTATAATAATTTAAAAGGCTTAATGCTTTGAGGAATAATTTGTTGCTGTTATCCAGTCTTCTTTCTATTTGCAAGTTCTTGCTCATTCCTTACTTGTTATTTTATTTTTATTGATCCACTTTTTCCACTTCCACTCATTGCACTACTTTCCCTCCCAGTCATTACTGTTTGTTGCTTTGCTATGTTATTAGTTTGGGTATTGAAGTTCATTCTATTTCTGAACTCTCTACAAATCACTCAGGATAAAAATGCCTAAAATGCAAAATGTGAAATGTCACATAATGGTGAGGAACAACTGTGAAATTACCTCAGAGGAGTGTGGGTGCTGGGTACAGTATGTTTAGTTGCATATGTGGGTGGGTGTGTAGCTGTACATGCACAGGCTACTTACGGTCCACAGTCGACGCGCAGGGAGCGCACCCTGTCCATTCCCATGTCACACACATTCATACACTCGCCGTTGATCTCAATGCAGCGGCCCTGGAAGTTCTCCTGGTCATATACACACATCTACATAGTTGGGGTGAAGAGCGTAACAATGGGAGTGAGAAAGGTGTTTTCAAAGTCAAAGGCAACACCAAAGGACAGTCCAAATAGCAGAAAAATTGACAAAACAAGAAAGAGGCAGAGTAAAATGAAGTGTTATGGCAGCTTTCTCCACAGCGACTTAACACACAGGTGGTGTTTTTCTGTCAGTTAGTTGTCGTCCGCCCCCTCACTTAGATATAAGAACCAACAGGTTGTGATATTATACCTCAGCCCAGAAGGTAAACTGTTAGTGTGAGGCCAGCTGCTTCACAAGGTGTGAATAAGACTGTATGGTATCTTTGTAAATGTTTTATCATCTGTTAAAAATATAGAGTGCGCATTCCTGTGTGTGTGTGTGTGTGTGTGTACTTTACCTTGTAGGACATCATTCCCATCTCAGACATCTTGTTCTGAGCCGCCTTCCCATCAGTCTGGGAAGCAGACTTGGATTTCTCTCCAGACATGATGACTGAGAAGAGAAGTTGTTTTTTTGTCATGTCTTTTTACGTCTTAAAAGCCCGTGTTAACCCCACCTTACATGGAGAAACATTTTAACAACCTCCCCACAATATCTCAAAATAATATAACAGGTAAATTGGTATTATTCATTTAAAATCTGAGGAATGAAGGTGTTAAACTCAAATTTAAATGAATGTTAATGGAATAATAATAATTCACATAGCCACCAAATTGCACAATAGAAGTCCTCCATTCAGCAAAAAACAAAAAACCCTCTGCTACCTCCCTCTGCTACCTCCCCACCCCTACAGTCCCCTTTAAAGCTGAATTCAGTTCTAGCTCCACCACCCAAATTACCATCTTTCTGCTTTACACTGATATTCATAATATAAAACATCAAACTTTTTCCATCAACCAATCATCAAAATAAGAAACGGTAAGTCCTCTGTACAAAAGAAAAAGTGAAGGAAATGGAGAACTACATGTGCATATTATATGATAGTTACATATAAACAGATTTTTTTTAAATAAAATGTTCAGAAGCCTGGAACTTTTTCCCTTTTTGAGCCTGAAGTTAAAAATGGAGCAGTCATGCAATTTAAGTTATCTATTTGTGGAACATTTGATTTATATTTTAAGTTCCACTTGCCTGAATTTAACCATTACTTTTAGCTTAATATATACTCAGAATAAACTCTAATGTTTATTCTAAATATAAGAGACATAAACAGACCACAGCACATTTATTTGCAGCAATTGGATTTACGCAAAATAAATTCCCACTTCACCAGCAATGTTCAACTTTCATATCTTGAGTTCCAGCTACAATAGACTTTTCTCATTATTTGGTTTTACATCAGGTTATTCCTGCTGTCTTGTCTACCTCCCTCTTTTCTTTTCTTTTCTCATTCTGTAAGATGTTTGTCCACTGTCTTACCTGTGGCAGTGTGTGCGTAAAGGAGTAGACTCAGGGCTGAGACTGGTGGTCTGTGTGAGAGTGTGCCAGGCCCCTCGCCGCTTTTATATGCTGGCGCCCAGAGAGAGGGGATTATAGACACAGAAACAAACTCGCTGAGCTCACAGCCCCCACAGAATAGAAATACCCCCATCATCAAAGAGAGAGAGAGAGATGCAGAGAGAGAGGGACAGGGATCGTGGTGCAGACAGAGAGGCAGAGACATATAGGCTGAAAGAAGAGAAGAGTATGAGGGAGCAAATGTAAAAAAAAATGAAAATTAATTTAAATGAAAAAAAAAATAATCATGACATGAATCCATGAACTAAAAAGAGAGTGCAGTCCATATAAAGTGATACTTTACTATTTCTGCAGTGAGCTGTTACATACAAAGTCCTTTTTTAAGCCCTAACCCCAATAAAGCTTCATAATAATGATTGGCTGACCAGGTTCCCATTTAAGAGCCTGTCACAGAATTATTCGCTTGTATTCCCTTCAGTGCTGTAATCAGGAGGCGCTGGGACAAATAATAACAGCAAAAGCAATAAGCTGTGAGAAGCAATAACCTCTCTGTTCCACCTTTGGGCGAGCGAAGAGGTTCAGGAGTGTGCATGGACAGTAATCTGAATCTCTCTCCTCATCACAGCGGGAGAAAGTTATTAAATGAAACGGCCTCTTTTCTTGCGTGGGTGGATGAAATATTGTGGTGGGCGTCAGCTGCAAGAGGAAAGTCCATGAGAAGTCTAGTCCAAAGTGCACACAAGGGAACAAGCAAATTGATCAAGTGTAGCTCCAAACATGGCTGCACAGGCAAGGTCAGCGTCAGGGTTGTTGGACATGAGTGCTGCGGCGGTTGACCAGATGCGATCCTGAGGTGAAACTATTTATGTCTTGGATTCAGTGATCTGCATCATTAATCCTGCGATTTGAATTTCCTCAAACCCTCGCGTGTCAGCAAGAGGTCACAGGAGGACGGAGCGAAGGGGTGAATCATACACTTGCCTCTGAGTGACTGTAGGACGTCCTCAGTCACTGCTGAGAGTCACACGAATGGAGAAAAAACAGGGCAAGAGTCCGACTGCAAGGGGAAGTTGAGTGGGCACTCTGGGGCACATCTCTTCTTTAAGCATCCTTGTCTCCCTGTTCTCCGTCCTCTAGTCAAAACTTGAGGACAGAGTGAGGTCCTTCACTTTGGACTGGATTCAGTGACTGGATTCAGTCAAGGTCCACCATCCAAAAGGACATTCAAGCTGATAAAAGCTGAGCAGATGAAGAAAAAGGGAGTGAGGATATACAAGTGCATCCTTTGCGGAAGTCTTTCATCAGAATGTGCGACTTTTCTTCTTTCCTAAATCACATCACAGATTATAGAAGTTACAATACATACCGTCAACACAATATATGGATCCTTTTGTCAGATAATGATTTAATTTTCTGTAACCTTTATTTAGTTTCTTGAGTTACATGATTACTTTTTCTATAGAAATCGTGCCACAGTGGCAGCATTAAGTAGCGTACATTATAATGTTGTGGCCTAAGAACACACAGATGATATAAAACATTCACAAAGACAAAAGAATAGGCACTGAAAGACATGAAAGAAATCCGTGCATATTTAAAACAATTAAATTTCTTAAAACAGTGTCATGATTTAAGAATCTATAAGCAGCTAACGTCCTCTGACACTGGTCACACATGTATAAGATGTTATGAAGTCACATATGTAATATTTTCTATTCACCATATATGAAAGTAATAAACCTGGATCAGTTTATTTTGTTTTTATAATGTCTTTATAATACACAGTGTCTTTATAATACACAGTGTAGGACTATACATCTTCCACACTCACATCTGGCACAGCTGGAAACATGACAGGACCACAGCTTCATAATTTTATATTCTGGTCCTTCTGTTTTTTGTAGGTGTGGGTGAGTGTTTTTGGAAAGGTCAATCCAAGCTACAAAATATCAGGCACCTATATACAAGCAGACCATACAGGGCTAGCAGGAGTAATAAGAAACTGCAGCTGATTTGATGGGGAACCATGAAAGAGAGCCAACAAGAGTCAGTGGCGTTGTGCTGCTCAAGAAGCTCAGTGACATCACACTATTTGAGCAAAGCCAAGGTTGAGGAGTGACACAACAAATCATTACGCCTTTTTTAAGGTGACACTTGAAACTGAACAAAGATGATGACATGTTTTGACCCTTCGTGCATCTCATTCTTTCATCTCTCCCTGACGCAGAGTGGTTGTTTTAGAGCAGTGACTTTTGAAATTCTGCTATTTATTCTGTTATGGGGGTCCTGACTTTGGTGTACTTTGACGTGGCCACTACTTTTGTGTGTTTGTGCAGATCTGTGAGCGCGTCTGCCTGTGTGACTGGGAACATGTTAAGGGGAACTCCTCATGTGCTCTCTATGAAATGTCAAGGACCAAGGACCAGATGAGGTTAGGGGATGTTGCTGCAGCAACTGCGGCCCATTGTCCCGAGTGATGGCACAGGGGGTTTACATTAAAACAACAGCGCAAAAAGGTTTTGTGGATGTGACACAGATGCAGTCACAAAGTTTGTTCTTTTTTCAGTGTTTCTGTTTGTTTTCTTGCATTTTTGTACAAAAGAAATTCTGCTGAACCACTTTTATAGCTATTTTTTTCATTTTAGGAGAAGTATTACCATGTTGTTATAATTCATTCATATTCATCATCACCATTCATTTAATTCCTCTGTCCCAATTTCCTCGACTTTTAGAGGCCACCACTGAAACAGGCTCCCCGGATGGCTCTCCAAATCCTGCTCATTATTTGCCTATAGCCCCAGCCATTGTTGCCCTATACGATGGCACTGCTGACCTATACGAATAGACCAACAACAGGCCCACATTCCCCACCCTCACCTCTGTGCCTGCGCTGTATATGATCTGCTGAGTCGACAGGCCACATAGGGTTACAAAGAGAGAGAGAGAGACCGCGAGAGAGAGCTGTGGGGCAGGCTCGATGGCGCGCGCGCACAAGTCGGTTTTCACGCACAAACACGAGCACAGAGGGGCTCACGGGAGGTCACGCTCACCTGCGTCAAGTTGGTAACAGTCAGAGGAATAGAGGAACTCGTCTTCCCTCTGCCTTCAAAATAAGAGCCATATTAGTTGTGAAGTGAGCTTTGAAGTAGGGCTGAAAGTATTGATTATTTTCATTCTTGATCAACTGCAGGGCAATCCATCAACAAGAATACTTGGCTTCCATGCCCACCCAACTTTTGGCACATTTCACTGTATTAATAACAATCTGCCGATTATTTTCTCGATTATTTAGATAATTATTAGTTTAATCTATGAAATGAATTCCAAGCGACTCAGTTTATGATATTATAAATCAATAACAAGAAACATGCTGGAACCACAGGGTGTTTAATATTCTGCTTAAAAATTACTTAATTAATCGATTACCAAATTGATGCCGTTTCTGTTGTTGTCTAGCCTAATCAATTAGCCAAATTCATTAAGAAAAGCCTTGCAGCAGCATATATAATGAATAGTTTAACAATTATGAATTATGTAAAGGCCTGTGGTAAGATATGATGAAATTTTCAGTGTTATAATTTCAACATTAATAACATAGTAAAATTTAATAACTTAAAATCCTATTTATGGATTTATGATCCATTTTTCATTTCAAACGGTCATTACAACACACTGTGCAAGTGTTATGCTGTTCAAGAGAGCTTCATTTTGAAGACTCTAACCGGAAGTGTCAGGCTGTATTTGGGGGAGCTTCACACTTGACAAATTTGCCTCCTTCACATCATTAGCGTGGAGGGGCGCCACGCGCACACGCGCGAGCACGAGGTTCCCGCGTGGACGCCGGTATAAAACAGAAGCGCCAGGTTCAGACAAAAGTCTACGTAAAGAGGATTTGGTGTATGAGGAACGCAAAGAGAGCGGAGAGCATCCAGGTAAGCAGGAGCGGGAAAATGCAGAACTTTCCCACGAGATGGACTTATTACCGGGTCAAATGGATGTGTGGCTTCTTCTAACCCTGACCCTTTAGTATAGTGGCTGCATGATATGTTTAATGAGAAATTCTTTACTCATATGGAGTTAAATATTGTTACTTACAACAAATGTAAACAGGTTCAATTTAATTAATTAATATTTTTTGTTGTTGTTATCCAATAAATAAAAATATGCTAATACTCATAGGCTACATTTGTATGTTTAAACCGATCTGATCCATGTGCTTTGTTTTTCTTCTTTTCTATTCCAATTCAGAAATGAATAGAATCACTAAAACCCACATGACCTCACCCATGTACTTCCCTAGCATGGGCACAGCTCCTTTCTTTAAGGTGAATTAACACACACACACACACTCACACTCATAAACACAGATATATACACACACATACAGGCCCTCATGCCTTCCCCTTGTCTTCTCCTCTGTGCAGGTGACTGTGTTTGAGCAGGAGCATTTCCAGGGAAAGTGTATGGAGTTCACCTACGAATGCTGCAACATCTACGACTGCGGCCTGGACAACATCCGCTCCATCCGAGTGGAGAGTGGAGCGTGAGTCACACAGCCTGTACGCCTGCAAGTCTCTGTGGACAGCTGACTGACTCTGTGTGTGTGTGTGTGTGTGCGTGTGTGTGTGCGTGTGTTTATGTAAGTCTGTGTCTGCGAGCTGGAGGTAGAGAGATGATGATAGAGGAAGTAGTAGTAGTCCAGGCTCCCACTAAAGCTCGGCTGAGGTCACCCTGTAACTACGTGCAGGGTGCACCCAGCATGAGCAGCAGAGAGGAGGTCGTCTTCTTTTTGCCACAGCTTCCTTTTTTCAGATGACAAGTAATTTACACTGTTTTACTTTGTGGAGGAGATTCAAAGCTGGCATACGTGCCTCAGCAGTGGATCATTTAAAGCCACATGATATTTATCCCTATGATAAAAATGTGTGAAACTCTAACCTCTTCTCTGAACTATTTAGCTTGTTAAAAATATTGAATATTGAAAACTGTACCTAATATTATACTATATACTATCAGTACTGTTACTATCTATTTGTATGGTCAAGTTTTCACACTGGTAACTAAGTTCTAAGGACTTGTTGGACCAGTTTATAAAATATGATGCATATTATAGATTAAACTACCCAACAGTATATGAAGCAGATAAAAGTAGCGACACGTCGACCACCAATAAAATACATATCACTTACATATTTAAAAATTTACCAGGGACCGGGACAATGCACATTCATCAACGTTGTGGTTTTCACGTCACTGTAAATGCAGAAACACAGAAATGTATCATGTGAAATAAGTAAAGCTGTTCTGACATTTTGCAGGTTCTTCTGTGTTCATGTAAGACCCTGTCGGTCCCAGTAAGAACTGATTGACAAAATATGTTTTCAGGGCTTTTAACGTGATTTAAGGTGCAAAGAAATGCTTAAACTTCATGACACAGGAAGCAACAGTCTGTCACCAGTTGTCCAAATGCATATATGTCTCAAAACAAAGTATATGTGCAATATTTTCTTTTTTGTGTGCAAATATGATGGAGACAAGGCTAATGAAGTAGGTAGAAGGTTAGCAGTAGTTTTTTCTCACATACTACGCCTTTCCTTTTGTTCAGTGACTTGAAAATGCTCCAACAAAGTGCATGGCCAGAAGTAAGATTTGATCATTCTACAGATCCTCCTGTACTCGTGCCTACATTTAGTACAGAGCTATTGAAAATGTTTCACAGTCCTCACTAACTGACTTGGGGTAATGGTGGTGTGACTGGAAAGAGCCAGTGATTTAACAATTCATAGGAAATTCTGTTAAGAGTAATTTGCACTTTGAACTGGAAATCAAAACATTAAAAAAGTAGCTAAAAGTCATACCTAAGCTAAAAGTAACTGCAGTCAGTCACTACAACTAACAACAACAGTCATGTCTACCCAAAATTCCCTCCTTCAAGCTCTGAATCAGCCAAAAGCAGGCCCATCGCTGTTGGTGTCCAACGTCACAAAAGCTTCAGTGTATTGAAGCACGCATTAGGGCAATATAATAGGACATTTACCCTGGACAATGTTATGTTGAACCAATATCAGATATGCTGATTGGAATTCTACTTTACTACTATCAAATAAAAGCCTTAAATTAGTTGCAGAAGGTTACATTTTTACCTTCAATGAAGGTTATGCCACACTTAGAGGTGTTCTTCAGCTTTCTCATCAGACATTTCTAAAACCTCCTTTCTTAGTTGGAAAGAGTGCAGTCTTTTTCTGGCATTTATTCTACATTCTGAGTGTAAAGGGGGTGAGAACTGATGATCACTGAGAGCACAATGCTATTATTTGGAGACTAAAGAGGAAAATCCAACCAAACTCTTTTGTAGAAACTGAGTGGAAAGATGGCAAGCCACAAAGGTTACAAGGCTATGCTTATAACCAAAACTATGCCAAATGCACTCCACCTGCACCAAGTATTCACTCTTCTTCTCTGTGCTTGCTCTTGTTTGCCTTAATAGACCACTCGGCCCGTCTAATGTCTCCTGTCACCTGTCTGTTTTATGTTCAGACTGATTTCAAACAACACTGTTCACCATTTTTACTCCCCCATCTGATTATTTCACATTTTCCGCTCATGTGTCCAGTTGGGTTGGTTTCGAGCACCATGACTTCCAGGGCCAGCAGTTCATCCTGGAGAGGGGCGAGTACCCTAACTGGGAAGCCTACTGCGGCGCCCTGTCCTACCACATTGAGCGCTTCATGTCCTTTCGCCCCATCTACTGTGCTGTGAGTACCTGCAGAGGGGGGGGGGGGCTAAAATGAGAAGTGAGAGTGAAAGAGCAAGAAAGGGCAGATGGAAGTGAGAAGATAGTAAGTAACAGATGGAGGGAGTGATCAGCAGAGTAAGCCAGACAGCGAGTGAGTGAAGCAGCTCAAAAATAGAACTGAGACAACTCAGTGCCGAATGTCTTCACGCCCTGTACGTCTTTCTGACACATCTAACGCTCACTTTAACACCAACTCTCTCTCGCACCCCCTCCACAGTCTCACCAGAGCAGCCGTATGATGATCTTTGAGAGGGAGAACTTCATGGGCCGCTGCACCGAGCTGTGCGACGACTACCCATCCCTGCAGGCCATGGGCTGGTTCAGGCCTGAGGTGGGCTCCATGCACGTGCAGTGTGGAGCGTAAGTCGGCCCTTCATCTCAACGCGTTCTAGTTCAAGTTGAATGATAACTCTTTAGCATAAAAAAAAAAGGTTTTCAAGAGGGCTTTCACGAGAAAAAAACACAAGCATGAGAAAAACACATCAAACAACCAAAGAATTAAACAGGATAAAGTAAACTAAGAGACTTCCATAATGTAGTTATATCACCTGACTACTCTTAAGGTGGCTCTACTCAGTGTGTCTTTACTGATTTTCTATCTTTTTGGGCATGATCTGTTTTTTTAATTAACTCCCTTCTACCTCTAGATTTTCCTAAAACGCAGAATTCTTGCTTAAATGTCCCTCTTGAGCCCGAACCATCGGATTTCTGTATGTAAAGCGACTCGTAAAAACTGACTGAGTTTCCCTCCTCCTGCCTCTGTCTTTCTTCAGCTTTGTGTGCTATGAGTACCCGGGCTACAGAGGCCAGCAGTACATCATGGAGTGTGAAAGACACAGCGGAGACTACCAGCACTGGAAGAACTGGGGGTCCCACTGCCAGACTCCAAAGATCCAGTCCATCAGACGCATCAGGCACTGAGAAGGAACAGATCGGGACTAAATGGCTCAGGCTAACACCTGGGCGCTGTGCTTTAGGGGCCTGACTATGAGGCAAAAGCCTGAACTTTAGGTTTGGTTTAAGGCTTCATTTGTCAGGACCGCAACTACAACACAAACCATCAGTGACGTAGCAGCTACCTCTTTATCCCAGCTCATATTCTTATTTCTGTTAACTCATTTTTAGTTTTAAAATGAAATAAAGTTCAGATTGAGAACCTGAGAAGTCTCTCCTGTGAGTGTATAAAGTTATTGTGGGTTTTTATGGGCTAGAATTCTGCCGTAATAATATGCACTCCATCAGCACTTCATATGTGTGCAAATGTGCTGTGTGCAGAGTACATTAACTGCAGTACGAAAGTTCAATTTTGATGTACTGATGTCACAAACTTTTGAGTATTTCCTATCTGGTGAATCTTGACTCTTTTAGTTCAGGGCTCATGTTTATCAAGCATCTCAGAATCTCTGCAGAAAGTTAAACTAGCACAAGGATATAATGTTTTAAATGCAAAACACATAGACTAAAAAATTATGGCGCTTAATTACCCATTAGCATCATCTTAAGCACTTGTAATAACCTAATATATTTCAAGTGAATTCATCAGTAATTTAACACTTTAAAGTGATGGTTGTTACATAAATTGTATTTCTGATAGTTGAGTTCTTTTGTATCTTGAAAACAACTTTTACAACTTCATTAAAGTATTTACTCTTACATAAGTAAAATACATAAGCAGTTTATAATGTTGTATTCTACATAAATAAATGTGTGGGTACATAATTGTTCTCTGTCACAATAGCGGCAATGAAACATTTTAGTCTTGTTATTTTTTGCATTGGTCGTACTTTGACTTTTTTTTTTTAGTTGTCACTACTAGCTTTGATCTCACACCACCCACCAGTCAAGATAAACACGGTCACATACGGCAGCAGTGAACTTCCAACACAACCTTTAGTTAAATGTACAGGTTTAATCAAGAGAGACATACAAAGTGAATTCCTGTCTATACAGCAAAAAAAAAGAGTGGCAGACTAAGTCAGTAACATGACATTACATAAGTTATCAAGGATAAAGAAAATCAAGTAGCTTTGGCATCAGTTCATTTTTTTTTTTTAATCTAAGAGCTAAATATCAGCTAGCGAATGTGGATGTTATTGCTCCTCCCAAAACAGGTTTAAACAGAAATCCCTACTGTGTTTATCTATCTGTAGGTGAACTAACCCAACCCTAATGTATTATGAGTACAGGACCTACAAAATTAAATGAACTTTTGACCATCAATATGATAGCCTGACAGCTGGCAGTCCTGACTGTAAACTGTTCATTGCTTTACTCTTAATTCTGCCTGTATCAAACCAAATAGAAAAAAGCATGGTGAAGCCTGCTTACTTTGAAGTGAACAAGACACAACTCTACAAACTATAAATGGTCAGTAAAACAAACTGCATGCCAGGAAATGAAGTGACAGTAAGAATAACATATTGGTTTTGTATATAGTGATGGCAGCCCAAAAGTCCCTCCCATCATCAAAGAGGTCATATTATGCTTTTAGGCTTTTCCTCTCTCCTTTATATCTTTTTTTTGTGCATGTAATAGGTTTGCAAAGTGAAAAAGCTCAAAGTCCAGCCCAAAAGGAGTTCCCATCTCCCAGAGAAAACACTGCTCTGAAAACAGCTCGTTTGTAGTCCAGCCTTTTCTTCGCTTTATGACCACGTCACCAAAAACACACCTCATAATGCTTGCTCTTGGTGGGAACTGTTGGGCTTCTGTAAATAGCATCATAGAGTACGGTCTAGACCTGCTCTTTTATGAAAAGCGCTGTGAGATAACTGTTGTTGTGATTTGGCGCTATATAAATAAAACTGAATTGAATTGAACTGAATAATGCTTGCCTAGGGCTAGTCACCGGTGGAAAAACACTCTGAGCTGCAGCACAGTGACAGGACGTCCGCCTGCTACCTCTCCTCTCCCTTCCAAACATTAGCTACTCTCCAGGCAGTCAGTGGACATAAAGTTGTTACTGTGATGTAGAGACAGAGCTCGGTTAAAACTTTATGGATGAAAGATACATAATTTACAAATTAATAACTCCCCACTCTTAAACTCTCACTCCAGTCCATGTTGCTAAGCTGGTAAGGGGAAGCCGTGATTACCGGCTTTTCAGGACCCGCCCTTCTCTGCTTCTGATTGGCTAGTAGTCCTTACCTAGCAACTGGGCATGTGCAATTCTCAACAAAGATTTTATACAAGTAAGATGCCTCACTCTGTAGCTAAAACGAAGCGTTCGACACACAGGGTGAAAAGAGGAACTGCACAATGTGCAGTATGACAAAAAAAAAAAAAAATAGACAAAAATTGAAATTGTTTTTTGAAAATGAAACCATGTAGACCTGTTCTGGTATGGTATGATTAATAGGCCTGTTTCACTGCAAACATTTTGACCCATCATCCTATCAGCGATGCCTCTGGTCTATTCAAGTGTCCCAGTCAGCCATGACAGTAGGTATGCACATTATCAGGAAACTGAAGAAGCTAAATGGAATTCAGTCACCATTTATTTTACAGTCATGGCCAAAAATATGGGCACCCCTGCATAGCATATCTGTCACATAATGCACTACTTCTCCCAGAAAACTGTCGCAATTACAAATTCTTTGGTATTCTCGTGTTTATTTATTTTGTTTGCATTGGAACAACACAACAAAAAGAAAAAAAAGCCAAATCTGAGACATTCCACACAGAACTCCAAAAGTGGACTGGACAAAATTATTGGCACCCTCAACTTAATATTTGGAAGCACACCCTTTTGAACAAATAAATGAATGACCTGATTTTTTGTTTGTTGTACAAGGTCTTGTATAAATAGTTACTTCTGTTTTTTAACCATGCTAGCGGCATGACTCTTTGAACTGCAATGTCAGTCAGTCCACCACTTTAGTCCAGACTGAAATATCTCAACATGTATTCAACATGTATTTGATAGATTGCCATGACATTTTGTACAGACATTCACGGTCCCCAGGCTTTGAATCCTAATGACTTTGGTGATTCTCTGACTTTTCTTTTCCCACCAGGAGGTTGACATTTGTAGTTTTGAGCCTGAACAACTATGAGATGGATTGCAACTAAATTTGATTCAGACATTCATGTCCACCTCAGAATACATTTTAATAACTTTGATGATACCCAGACTTTATGGTGTCATCTTGCACCATTAGGTAAACATTTTAATTTGTCAATTACTTTGGTTAATGATATGATATGGAATACTGCAATTCCCATCAGCCTCAGAGGTACTTTCTGTTTAGAGCTATTTAGCATATGATATCATCATACCACACTAAACAAGATGGAGAACATTAACATCATACTTGCTCAACATCAGCATGTTAACATTGTTACTGTGAGCATGTTAGCATACTATCATTAGCATACTAATAATGAATTTGACAGGACAGTGGATAGGGTGATGAAATGAGGGAGAGATAGGGGCCAACACGCAGGGCCACAGGCTTGAGTCGAACCCGGGCCATAGCAGTAAGGACTCAGCATGGGGCACGTGCTCTACCAACTGAGCTCACTGCACGCCCTTAATCTCATGATTAATTCATTTCTTAATCTGGTTAGCTCTTGTATTGTAGATTACTTTATTTAAAACAATTGAGACACTCCACATATTAATTATTATATCCCCAAAGACACTGTTTACCAAAATATCACACCTTATGGGCATGACTTATGACTGGTACCTGTTGCAGAAGCAAAAATATACATTCATATTAATTTCCAAACTCTGCAAAAACTGTGTTTAACTCCTCCTAAGAGATACATCAGACAACAGACACGTGTCTGAGATTCTGACAATAGCTCGAGTTAGCTTGGTTTCTCTAAGAAATGTGCCCAAGTGAAGGGGTTGGAGTTAAACAAAGACAGAAGAACAAATATAGTTAATCTATGCTTAACTATAACTAGATAAACTATGCTTATCCTGTAAGCATAGTCATCCTGTAACTAAACTCTCTAAAAATGACTCCATCAACCCACACTTCACCATGAGGATGAAAATCGATCAGTCTATTCAGATAAGAACTCTTTTTAACATGAAACCTGTTTATATGTCACAGAATATGTTTTATACTTGATGAAGCACAAAAGCAAGTGAAATTGCTCTCTATAATTATCGACACATTTGGTAAATAGGAGCCACAAACTGTGCAGCAAAAGAAATTGTTGTTTTGTATTCAGTTGTAGTTGTGTATTATCCAGTGTGTCCTACCTTTAAAGATTGCCATATTGATTGTTAAACAGCAACATAGTATTTTCAGTTTCGGTACCATTTCTTCTGGATCACTGTTGTGATTTTGGTTAAACAGATTATTGAAGCTTTTTAATTAAAGCCGATTCCAAAATGCTTTTGTTTAGTGCAGAATGTAAGAATTACATCCAAGTATAAATACATGTAAAAACACCAGTGGAGTTATGAACACAACAGCATCTCTCTCTTCCTCTTCTGTATCTGTCATCTGTCCGCCATCTCCCCTTATTTCTACCCATTTTATCATTTTATCCTTTCTCTCATCCTCACTCATGCTCCTCCCTCTCTCCCTCCTTCACATGGGCGTCCTCCCGTCTGAGACGGTGACCCTCTGCTCCTCTCCTCCTGGCTCCGGGTGAGTCAGCTCCCTGGGCCTCTGCGTCTTGGCCTCCTTCCTCTCTCTCCTCTGCTCCCATCTCCTCCACCACATGCTCTTCGTCCTCCTTCTCCCCCTCGTCCTCACTTCTCTCAGAGTCTGATTCATCTGAGTTGTCCTCTTCCAGATAGCGGTAGCCTTTGACCTGCGGAAACAAATGATACGTGTGTGATATTGATGAATGAGGAAAGAAAGACGAAAGAAGTTGCTCTCCATTAGGTGACAAGGGACAGCCTTTGTGGAGCCCGACACCCACTGGAAACATGTTTGACTTCCTGCCAAGAATATGGACACAGCTCTCACTCCGGTTATATAAGGAATGGATGGCTCGTAGCAACGGGCCCCACAAGACTTCATGGGGGACAAGCTTGCAAGCCTGCATGGGCTAACTCTCATAACCCCTTCTAGTAATCCTGCAATGGTAAAGAGCTGGTCTACTGTTCCAAGACCAGGAGGGTATCTGAATTTCTCCTCCAGGGTCTGAGGTTTGACCCAGAGCCTTATTTCCAGCACACTGGCATAAGCCAGCCAGGGAGGATGAGCAGTGTGAAAAATGGAAAGTGAAATTACACCTACTCCTTTCATTGAAATATCCAGAATCTATGAATATGCAAATGCATTTTATTTTAAAAGTTGTCTCCTACTTCACTGAAAAGTCCATTCTCAGTGTATCAGCACTTCAAGTGTCCCCATCACACTCGTGTAAGTTTCATAATGGGCCATGACTGGCATGCAAATACTTTTCCCCCTCAGCATATAAATGTAAAAATCAGCCTTCTAGTGTCAAACACTGCGCACACAACTTTCTGCATGGTGAAGGGCAAACATCTAAATGATGTAACAATGATGTAAAGCAAAATGCATTTCTTGAGTGGAGAGGGGCTTCTTAAGATTTGATGGCATATCAGCTAAATACCCACACCAGAACACCAGTAAAGGTTATATAAAACACCCAGGATTTATACATCTAACAAAGAGGTAATTAAATGGGGCTGCCTGTTCATTCAAGCTGCTCGCTCGGTGTTGTTTTGGCTTCCTAATAGAAAATAGACAACAATGCTCATTTCTGAAAGTGCAATAATGCTGAAACAAATAAAACATAACGGCACATGTGCAGATTGATTCTGGTTGTTTCTTTCCATCACGTGGACAACAATATTTATAGATTTACTTCAATAGAAACAATATTCCTAGTTGCAATGTGTAAACTACACTAGAACAGATTCTTCTCGGGCTGTGTGATTGGTTACCTTGTGCCGTGGCCGAGGGATGCGAGGCAACCTGAAAGGCAATCTCACGGCCAGCCGACGCTCCATCACCCAATAACAGTAGCAGGCCAGCAATAAAGTGGCCAACAGGATGGAGAGTTTGGCCTGACGGAGAGGGACAAAAATGGGTGAAGAAAGGAAAAAGTAGGCGAATACAATGGTGAGTCTTTTCTTAGAGGTGCTATACTTCAGGCAGACACACACACATACCCTCATTGGCATGTTGGACCAGAGGTACACTATGAAGATGGCGATGGCCTGCCACCAGTGATAGATGGTGTAGACAAAGTCCAGACGTTCTTTATCCTCAGCGTACAGCATCCCGAGCAGAACTTACACACACAGAGAGAGAGGAGTTCAGGCTGACACACTCAGTTATTGTAAAGTACATACAAACACCTCGAAGTGCAGATGTTACTCACTGCTGACGCCAGTCTTGTTCAGGGCGGTGCCGAGTCCCCACAGTGCAGAGATCACCAACAGAGGGCCCAGATAATGGAGATTGTTAGCAGGTGGAGACCACGCCAGAAGAACCACCAGCAGCACCACATGCACAGCAGCGCCCCCCACCAAACACAGCCAGCGAGGGAAGCGTAAGAGGCAAAGGGAGAGGGAGGAAAAGACGGAGGCGGAGAGGCCATAGACGACTATAAGGAGCCACAGTTTGTCCAGGCCCACAACGCAGACGCCATAGGACTGTGGGGGGAGGAGAAGACAGAAAAAAAGTTATGTTT
The DNA here is from genome assembly GCF_014851395.1 of Micropterus salmoides. Classification (NCBI taxonomy): domain Eukaryota; kingdom Metazoa; phylum Chordata; class Actinopteri; order Centrarchiformes; family Centrarchidae; genus Micropterus; species Micropterus salmoides. Next base: position 28,281,783 of record NW_024040263.1, read on the forward strand.
TCTATATTCCCTGTGCTTATTATTATAAAGTGCCTGCTCCTTTAGGTGTCCTGTTTTATTGTTTGGCATTTCAAACTACTCAAAAACAGCAACGAAATGAAGCAACGCAAAAAAAAACCCTAACTAATCTAGAGTTCAAGAAACATTCATTGACAGTACCAAGGAGAATCCGGTGACAGCAAACAGCACTTCAAATCCGCTGTAGATGAAGAAGGGGCAGAGCAGCCGCAGGCGGTAGTCTCTCAGGTGTTTGAAAGGTAGCTGGAAGATGTTTCCCCAGCCGATACTGCGGAGGTCGATTTCTTCTGTCGGGCGGTAGGCAGCACCACACAGCACCAGGAACTGTGTGTAGCAGCAAACAGCACTTAATTTATTGTGAATAATTTTTATATTATATTATATATAAGGCAGTTCTTTCCAGCCCAGGACAAAACCGACTGCAAACACAGCACTGAAAAAGATGGGAATTCTTGAAAGCCTTTGTATCCGTCCTAAATGACTGAGAGCAGTTTTAACAGCAACAATCGATTTCTCAAGCCAGCCTTCTAAAGTGCTTTCAATTGTACAAAGTTGTGATTCTGAGTTTGTTTTCTGTGTTTTTTCTACCACTGTGATAGACTGCCCAATGCATGCTGGGATAGGTTCAAGCCCAGGGCGTGAATGAATGGGAGGTAATTTTACACTGGAACTTGCTTTGTGGATAATATGACTCAACTCAATCATTACCAAAAGTCTAACAAAATTAAGAAAGTGTTTTACCCCGTTTAAAGCTGTTCTGATCAATATTTTTATATTAACAGTTGATCAGAACAGTTGAGGTTGAAATGACAAACCCACAAATAATTATCACCCAACTCTGCAGTTTCCCTCAGCTCTAGTGAGCCTTTCAGTGTCTTCTAGCTAAATATTTTGGTTTTACAGCCTGTAACTTCACTGCAGCAGGCAGCTGTTTTCAATGAAAAAGCTTGAAGCAGACAATTAAAGTTAGCAACTAGCTGTTTAACATAGTGGAGCATTTAGCAGCTGGCGAGTCAGATATTTCACTCAGGAGTATGTGGAGACCAAAACAGAGCTAAAAGAAGATTGAATATATTATTTAATATTTGTCAGTTGCTCATTTTGCTTTACTGCTAACCAGCCTTGTTTGTGGTAAATCCCCTGAGACGGATGTCTACTCTACAGAAATAAGAGATCAATTGTACATAACCTATATTATAATTAGTAATGTACAAAACATAACGGTAAAAAGCCTAATTGTACTGTATTTAGAAAGATCTAACAATACACCGTTTCTCCTTCCTAGCGTTAAACTGTTTCTTGTTTGTTCTTTACACTCTAAAATACTATATAATTTATACTTTTTCTATTTTGTTGTATAGCGATATATATATATTGTAAATGTATGAAGGGATTAACAAAGAGCAAATTACAGTTTTACTTTTTTCACATTGTATAATGTGTGTATACAATTTAATGTTCCTCTGCAACAAAATTTTTGATTTTGTTTGCTACAAAATTCTACTACATAGTAAATGAGGATTGCTACCTCGCTTTCATTTCCCATTTCTTTCCCAAGAAACTCTCACAGCAGAGTAGAGCAATTCAGAACAGACACAAGACAAGACAATCAGATTAATACTAAACAAACAACAATCAGCTCAAACACACTCAGGCTAATTATAGGGACTCAGAGGCGTGTGTGCGCTTGTGTGTCGGGGAGTTTCAGTCTTACGATGATCATGGAAAAGAAGGCGAAGCCCATGAGGACACTCTCCACCTGGATGAGCAGCATGGAGCGAGGCAGGCTGGTCAGCACGGTGGTGTTGAAGCCGGGGATCACTCCACTGATATTTGCTCCTGGCAGAGGAAGAGAAAGGTTCAGCCATTAGAAAGGAGAAACAACTAACAGGCTTCAGTCCCGTGTCTTTAACACATGAGACTGCATCTCTGCTTACAGATATAACACAAAGCATTAAAAGTGCCAACAAGTGGCTAAAATGTACGCTAGAAAAAGCTGAATGGATGACTAACAGAGCAGCAGTTTAGAAGAAAACTAGGATGTTTGTGTGATTGAACTTCTGCATTTTGAAGAGGTCATCATGTGGTGGTGCGAACCACTGGAAGACAATCAGCAATGTAAGGCAGTGATCATTGTTTTTAACAGATTGATTAAAGGACTAAAAGAAATTGCAAACTACAAAATATTTATGAAAATTATTTTTTTAAATACAAACAATCAAGCACTGAAAGCTTCATTTGATGATTTTCAGCCATTTGTGAGCAGCAGAACGAGACGAAAAAATAAACTGTTATATTATCACCTTCTGAAGTTGTTCAGGTGTTAGCAAACATTTTTTTCAGATATCCAGCAGACACAAAGCAAATTAAAGTTTGGAGTCATATCTCTCTCCACCTGATCAATGAAAGTTATAATATAATATAATATATATATCTGGCCCCTTATTATTTAGAAGATTATGTGACAGGAACCACATAAATAAACATAAATGTATGCTTGAAATGGGTTGCATTATAGATATAAAATACTGTGTACATAGTTGGAGGATGCATAAGTTACTTTAGCTGCTGAATGTTCCGCTATGTTCACCAGCTAGTCGCTAACTTTGTCTGTTTGCTTTTGGGGGTTTTATCAGAGCAATAGCTTCTGCTTGTCCCGAAAACAACACTGATATGTTTGTGTAAAATTCAGTGACTCAAAAGATGCTAAAAGACTCAATACAGCTAAGGAGAACCCCAAATTAGCTTTCTTGCGAAGACCTGTTGGTAAGAGGATTTTGTTAACTTTGAGCACAATGGACTGAGTCTTTATTTACATTTACATTCACTCATTTGGCAGACGCTTTTTCCAAAGCAACTTACAAGCATCATTGCCAGTATTGTTGGCTTGTGCTTTATGTCTGTAATCATTCATTAGTGGATGTGAAGTGGCATGTGTCTTTACCGCAGGAGTGCACATTGCAGAGAGTGTGGTTGTTGTCATGCAGGTAGCGGTTGAGGATGAAACGCATGGGGAACTCAGCAAAGACAAAACTCAGCTGATGAGGAAGAGAGAAAAGACAGGGACTCAGGTTCATTTGTTTCTGCAGCTGTACAAACTTCTTTTCCAATATTAAACACTGCACACGACGTGCACTGAATTAAAAGGCTCACATGGAATATGATGAAGAAGACTGACTGAAAGATGATGATGTAGCTGTGGCACGCCCCCTTAGGAAGCTTCTTCTGCTCCTGCACATTTTCGTCCTTGTAGTTGACGTACTCGTAGTACTGCTGCGCCATCCTGCATGCGTTTATGTGAGACGCAGCACAAACACACAAAACAGCAAATACATTCCTTAAAAAAAAATTACTTATTAAGTACAATTAGGTGTGTGTTAATTTCAGGCCTGTGTTAGCGTGTATGCGTTCACCTGTGCATTTACTATATCTCAACACAATCACATGACTGACCCCTGCCTCAGTGTATGAGCTGCTTATACTGACTCGGTTGGCCACAAAGCTCTCATGTCCTCCCTCAACTTCACGCCCTCGCCACTAAGTGTTGAAAAGTGCACAGCAGGAGTGTAAGGATTCCTAAATTTCATGGTTTCATTTGATTTAAAACGTGCCTTGCATTTCCATTTTATGAGACACTGGACAGAAAAATACAAACTTTGACCTGAGGGGTTTGTGTTTCTGAGCCGCGTGGTATCACAAAAAACAAACAAACAATGCTTTACAAAATAACAACCAAAAAAAGTGCTGACAAAAAAAGACAACCACAGCACTGCACAGTTCAACAGAATATCCACAAAGTGCCTGGCAAACTGTTCTTTGTGCCTCGCAACGATTCATACAATACGAGGTATTGTTACTGTTACACCTCTTTGTGAACAGACAGGGAAAGCAGATAATGGTGCTTTTCTGGAGTTTCGTCCTCACTGACTGACAGAGAAAGTTAGCACAAACTTTAAAACTAAAATCTCTTGTGTCTTGTGAATATTTAAAGGACTATACTCAAAGTATTTGCTATCCCACTTGCTGCTGTTCAAATTATATATACTGTATATATATCACTCTTGTACACAGTTCTGACTTGTAAAAGAGATCATGATCTCAGAGAGACTGCCTATTTAAATAAGGGATTAAATAAACAATTTGGTAAATCTGTGCCCCATCAGAGGAGGTTTGAACCGTACACAACAGGCTGCAGTATATCATTTATATTGGACAGTTTTTGGCATCCAAAAAAGTCTTTTGCAACCCATTTAAACATTTATCAACATTAGAGCCCAACCAATCTACCAACATGGCCAATATCAACTGATTTTAGCATATCGGGGATTATATATATCGTTATCGGCCCACAAGTAACAATAAACTGAAGTACAAGAAAGTAATTTAGAAAGAGTGTCACAATGCAAGGCTGAGCAGGAAAAAGCTCCCAAAAGCTCCTGAATTCCTTTGTCAACTTGTTTATGCTAAGTAAAATGAATAACTGTTTGATATCCACCATGACTTGACAAAGGCCGTGAGGAGGGTCCTGCTTTATCACCTGATATTGAGGCCCTGTGTTTAAGAGTGTGTGGGAGGACGAGGGGGTTAAATGGGGGCCCAGCAGTTAATCAGAAGTTAATTAAATTAACAGTAAAGTGTCTCACTCAGTACATACCTTAGACACAGAATCACAGTTTTGAAATGATAAAATTTAAGGGATCTTATCGAAAACGTTTGATTTTGTTGTGAGTCTATGTCAAAAACGAAATTCAGCCAACACACAGCTTTCAGATATTTCTACATCAAGCATTTCTCAACAATCCACTATTAGTTGTTCATGTGACCAAAAAGGCTTTTGGCTACTTTCATTGGTGATGTGGGGATAAAAGCACCTAAATGATATGTTTGGAGATAGTTATGTCATTGATTTTCTTTGACTTTTAAAGCTTTGATGGTTATAACAAATGGCCAATATTAATTGTTATGCTGGAATTTCAGGATAAAGGTGGTTATAAAGTTGTCATTAGGAATTGCATTATAGATGGTTAGGTGTAGTGTAAGGAGAGAAGTGAAGTGAAGTAGAGCGACGATCTGAGGCGACGTTTATCCAACGATAAACGCTCGTCTGCCTTCAGTGCGCTCCGTGTGCTGTGACGTAATGTTATAGTGAAGATTCAGCCTCTTACGAAACATCTTCGCCCACCCACCCTTCCATGTTTCTCACCTAGTGATATAATTTCCCAAGGAGGCCCAGAGTGGCACAATGGCAACGCCGATAGCTACAGCTGATGGAACCAAGGTGTAGTAACGCTCCCAGTAATTGGTTGAGACAAAGAGTGCGTAGATTCCCGAAGCTAGGAACATCATCCACTTTGTACCTAGAAACCTGCCAGAGAGATCAATATAGAATATATATAGGCAGAGGAAGGACATTCAGATATAAAGAAAGGTTTTGTCATTTGTTTGTGTGTCTACCTGATAAGAATAGGGGTGTACAGCAGGCCTATGATGGGCGTGACGTTGATGCCCATCAGCATCTTGTGGTCAATGTCCTCCAGGCCAAGATTGCTGTACTTCACCTCACGGTAGGTCATATCATAATGGAGGATTAGCTGCATCTGTAGTAGGCCTGTAGCACACACACACACACACACACACACACACACACACACACCATTTACACATTTACACACACAAAAAACAAATTTAAAAGAACACATCAGAGTCTCTGCAACTCTGCCTGTCTGTGTTTCTTTGTCCATTTCAGTATCTTTCCTCCAGTTACACTCACCCATGTACACACTGTACACAACCATGGCTCCAACACTGGCTGCAAGAACGTTCTTGATGACTCCCAGCCTCTTCCTCCTGTAGTACTTCCTCTCCTCCTCCTCCTCGTTGTACTCAGCCTGTGGGCCCAGAAACTCCTCCATCTGAGAAAAGGGGGGTAAAGTTATGTGGCGGCAAAAGTGGCGGAATTTCATCACACTCAGGAGAAGTGTGTTATCTTTCACAGGGACTGCACTTATGGCAGGAAGCTCACCTGGCCCTGCATGTTGTCTTCCTGCCCCACATCCAGCAGTTCGTTTCTGCCACCAATAGGAGGTGCTACCAGATGATTAGCATCCCTGACCAAGTCTTCCTCATCAGATGCCTCCATCTAGTGACCAAAAGGCGAAGTACAATGGATTAATAGAGGGTTCTCTGCACCAGCAATCATCAACATGTTTTTCTCTTTTACACTCTCTTCGACTCTTGAACTACTAACATGGATTAATATGTTGTTTCTAATGCTGCTTTTTAGACACCTACATGCATACATGATCCCCAAGGGCCACCCATGATCACCAACCTTCTAAATTTGTTTATTTTTAAAGAATAATTTATGTAACTGGTTCAGGGAATTAAGCTGAATGAACTTGATTTATTCAGGGAAATACAAAAAATAAAATAATACAAGAGTTTGCTGTTGCTATATCGTTAACCTGACATCATTTCTTTGTTTTTAATGAATTAAATGAAACCTGGCTCCTTTTTCATTATTTACGTTTATTTTTTGCTATCACCTCTGTCTTCTTCTGGTCTGTAATGCTATGTAATCTGTTTTATCATAAAGTAGTTGTAGTAGTATCTGTGTCCTCTATTAAAACATCTGCGTTTCTGGATTAAGGATAACATCACATTTAAAGTTAAAAGTCGATATTCTACTGTGGGTAAGGTATTAATGGCAAACATAAGAAAATGACTTATTGCAGACACTGAATGAGTGAATTAGGAACATGCAACAGCTGTGTGCTGCAGGGTTTGTTCATCTTAATGTTTCCCCCAACCCATTTCCTCAGCCGATGGCAAAACGCACCTCCACGGCACACCATCTCCATGATCTAACAGTTTATTCCTTTATTTATACTTTTCAAAAATATGAAATAACATAGAAATGAGCCTTAGTTAGAAAAAACTAATACCCTCCCCTGCCCTCTCCCCTCACTTCTGCAAAAATATAAATAAAACAATAGCCCCTCCCGATACCTTCAGTCCCTAATCTGGTCAAAAATGGAGTTGTATTATTTTTAGTAGCCTAAAGCTCTTAAATTTCTCCGCTAATTTGAACTATTTATATATCCATCTTGTATATTTATTTAGTGTACATCGATGTTCTGCTTGTTTCTCTCGACGACCATAACTTACATTGTTATAAAAGAGGATATGAACCTCCGCATGTTCACCGGAATATATGAGAAACAAATGCATATAGTTTCCTTATACCGTACGCCTCTTTACATGCAGGCTCTGACTCTAAAGGGTAAATATGAAGCTTGAATTAATAACCTGTTTTTCTCACTGAGGCATTCAAGATATTCTAGTAGTAGTCGCTTTCCATTTTGTGTGTTCCCTTTTTCCCCCAGATTGGCCTTTCAAAGTCCCTTCAACAGTCCGAGCAAATGCGAATTGCTCTTTTTGATATTACTTTATTCTGTCTTGAGTTGACTTCTGTAACATTAGCATTTATCTAAAATCGTATCTTGAAGGCTACTAGTTGAAGTAACGTCAGCCTGACATTTCTGGTTTGTCTAAAAAATATAAAATAAAAATACTCACACTAAGACACATTGTATGAGGTTTTACTTCAAACACAGCCAAGTTAACACCACTCCCTTCTTTTTACGGACACCTTGACAAGCACTTACCATGTCTCCTCGCGGCACCACACTGAAAGGTTTGTACACCTGAGAGGCAGAAGCACTCAAACCAGCTCTGTCCCGGTAGCAGTATTTGTCAGTAGAGCTTTTACTTCCCCTTTCTAAAGAACAAGACTCAGGTATAAATAAAAAAATGTTTCGCGAAGGAAACGAAAGTTGCTCGTCTTCACTTCCTCACTGTCTTAAAGGAACAAGCACATATTTCAGAAAGGCTGCCGGCTCTCTGCAGGCAGCGTGTGGGACAGACAATAAAAACTTTAATATCCGTATTTTACAGCACTCACGATGCTAAGATAAAAAGGATGGTATTGTTTTATTAGATTCATTTATAACAAAACAAACAAACAAAAAAACCACTGCGCAGCTTCTCCAATATGCAGGGCAAAAGCTGGGTCACTGACACAGTGGTTAGCACAGGGAAGGAAAAAAAAAAAAAGAAGAGAAGTGTTTCACAGTCAATTACATGGTCCATGGACATACAGCACAACACAGTCGACACAAGCATGACAAATGAGCAAAGTTCAGTCCATCTTTAAAGCACGTCCATGTAACCAGAATGGCGGCTGGAAGTCTGTCCCAGTTGGTGTTACAGATAAAGCAAACACAGGACAGGTCCAGAGCAGAGAAAGAGTAAACTATGCATAGTGTCTTGTATAATACTGCCACCCATAATTAAATCAGTGCATGCCCTGATCCAAGTATTTGATTTTCCTACAGAACTGACACTACTTTGTCTGCATAACAGACACTTTCTACCTGAATGAAGGAGGGGGGGAAAAATAATAAATAAAAAAACCAAAACATATCACCCGAGTTCAAAGGGCGATTTGAGAACAAAGACTAAATGCAAATCATCCGTAGTGTTTGTTTTGACCTGCCCCAAGTACCAGACAGTTGGTACCACGAAGCTTCAACAACATTTTTGAGCTTCTGCAGTAGAAGCAGCACCCTTCTTGCACTCCAAGCAGCTAAAAACAATCACAAAGTATGACTTACAAATAATATTACATCCCAGGCCTTTCTCCTTTCCAGTCAATTTTCAGGTGACTTCTTGTAGGCCAGGCCGAGATGAATGTAGAACTAATCCAACCCATCCAGAGAGGCTGGTGGACCACTGTGAGCTGTTGACATCCTCATGCTCCACCAAGTGCTCTGGTGATTCCTCCAGCCCCATTCTGTGTCTCGTCCTCTGACTGCAGCAGAGGTCGTAGTCCCAGTGGACGCTCAACAGCACTCATTTGACTCATTTTTTTCTATTTCCCCAACAAAACCCACCCACTCATTAAAACACAAGTTTCTCATCTTAGAGAAACCAGATATGCCAACCCAACCCCATAACCATGTATTCCCCAACAATGCTCCACTTCGCTCCCTCCATCAGCGTCTCTATCCGCTCCCCACAGCTGCCTTCCTCATCACCTCCTCGTCCTGGACGGAGAGCTCTGTCAACTTGCGTCCCAGCCTCTCGTGGAGGTCCAGGTATTTGGCCACGCAGCGGTCCAGGCACACCGACTCGCCCTTCGTCAGCTCGGCCTCCTTGTAATGTGGAGGCACACACTTCCTGTGACAGGCGTTGGTCATTCTGGGAAACAAGGCCAGGGGAGAGTCGGGTTTAAAAAATATATATATATAAAGATCAATATTATTCCATGTGCAAACATATTTACCGGGCTATTTCAGTACGGCCGAGGGCCTTAACACCAACACTCACATATAGTCACTTGGTAAACTGTACAGCGTCTTCTGCTGGAACCAATAAGAGTAGAGTGTAACTTTGCTTGACTGAGTAAATTAATTAAATCATTCAATCAAGCAAAAATATTAATCAAGAAATTATTTCATATGTTCTTGATTAAACGATTAATCGTTTGGTCAAAACAGGTTAATGCGCTGCTTTGAGCCCGGTATATCAGTGCCCCACTTGGGATTCAAGTCGCACTATGGGGCGTTTGTCTGATGTTAATTTACTTTATTTCATTTGTTTATTTGACAGGGACAATGCTCATGGATAAGAAGAAAAGCACCAGGAATAGTTTCCTATTATTAGAGCTACTGAGTTAAAAACAATGTGCTATTTGGCTTTGTCAATAGACCTTTTTCTCAGCAGACATAGCAGAAAAGGCACAAGTGTAATTATTAACAACAATGGCTCTGTTCTATTCAAGTGTAACTGGACCTTTTTATATACAGTCTATGAACTGGACAAGCTAAAAGACTAATATACACAATACTATTATTATAAAATCATTAGTTTGTCATGGCAAAATGTCCATAGTGAGAAAGGCCTATCAGCTCTGCAAAACAGGAACAAACCATACATGTAGGTAATTCAACTGATACATGTTCATTAGTTATAAGAGTACCCTCAATCAATACGATGTGTGATCAGCTATGATGACAATCAAAGCAAGCCTGAGCTAAAATGAGGAGAAAAAGGTTCAGCGTGAATCTACTACTTCATTAAGACACATGTAATGTGATTAACGGGATCACGCTGCTGATTTACAGAATATTTCAATAGGCCTCTTCATGCTTGTTTACTGACACATAACGCACTCATCTATCAATAACGTTATTTAACACCTGTGGGTTTCTTGCTTTTACAAGTCAAACTATCTGATGTGATAAAAGCCAGTACACATGACTTCACCACAAGTGAACCTATGTATAGTGCAGTGTACAACTGTCCACATTCTTCAATGGGAGTTCCCCTCAACTCACTTCTTAACTTGAAACTCAAGTTTTACCACATCAACCCTTCACCGTTACTCTCTCCACTGAGTACAAACCCTAAACCTAAATTCACTTTGCGGTTACTATACGTGATACATTTTCTAAAAAAAGGGCTCTCTTATTGTATGCTTGTCTGTTTCATTAGTTTTTCTATCTGCAATAATAGCTGAAATGAAACCGTATGTGAGCATCCAGCCATAAAACGCTGTTATTAGAAGACAATTTTGAACAGATTATTAATGTCTAACTTTCTGTGTGGGTTATGTTCCTCCTGCTGAAGAGTAATAGAAGAAAAAAAAAGATGCATTAACCTGTTACCTATATTTTAATATTCTCCATCTTCTCCTTTTGAAAAGTGGTTAAACCCAATGTTGTGTCCCTAATATCAATATAGATCAAAATAACTCACTTTGGACTTGGCTAAATTTAGATATGTAGTAAATCAAGAGAGTTTTAACATTTAATTCATTAACTAACTAATCAAAAATTAGGCTATAGACTGATCACAACTGAAGCCATAAAGACAATTTTCACTGTGCTTATGTAATGTTATTGAAAAGCCTACATTAAGATGTAGTTTAACTAAATCAGACCTATTTAGTGTTCATGTAATTTAATACGTTAAGAATTTACAAACACACTTAACGTGACTTGCAGACAACGCTGTTTGTTCATGGTGGTGGAGCTGCAAGGTTTAATCATAAAATCAACTATTTTGATAACAGATTAATCGGTTTGAGTATTTTTTTAATTTTTTTTTTTAGCTTCTTAAACGTGAATATTTTCCGGTTCCTTTACCCCTGCATGACATTAAAATGAATATGTTTGTGTTGTGGATTGTGTGAATCAAGACATTTGACGACGTGATATTGAGCTTTGGGAAACAATGACCCACATTTTATAGACCGAACATCTATTCGATAAATTAAGCTCCAATGCAAATGATGTTGCCTGAAGCCCTAAGTTGGTGCCTTGAACAGTAGACTGCAGCTTTATGTCCACCGCAGTCTGTCGGCGCGACTGAGCATCAATGAAATCCTGTCACATGGAGCGAAGTAATTTCAGGTAACAGATGTAGCTGAGGATAAAGGAGGGACACTATAGCTACGTCTTGACTAAGCGTAGCTAACCTTTCGATTACCCTTAGTCACCGCTTAATGAGACTAGTTCACGACTGACCGAAAGGTAGCATAAACTACAGACAGCTAGCTGGTTAGCTTGTCTTGGCTTTACCGGTTGTACATGTCAGCCATCATTTCCACCTCCAGCTCCGCGGCCAGCTGCTGCGCCTTCATGGGATCCATGTCTGCGTTTCACTGCTGCTCACACCCGGGTTTAACCACACACACACACACACACACACACGCCGTCCTGGTGATCCTCTCCAGCGGACAAGAAACTACCCGCTGCTTCTTCTTTAACCTTCAAGTCCTCGAGAAAACACGTGTGTAACGTTTCCGCCCGCACTTCCGCTGTCAATAAAGTTGGTTTAAAACAGGGTGTCCTTGTCTTTGCCTTTCTGTACGTTTCCACAGATGTTGTCAGGAAAAAAAATAACACTTGACGTGCACGAAATAATGTTTTTTTTTAATAAACAACAATTATGTAACTTTACATAAAACCCCCGCTTTACAAATACAAGCTTAAATGAAGTATTTTCTACAATGGTTCTTACAGAGAGACAACGCCACTCAAGTGCTTTTACCTAAATTAGTCTTCACAACTCAAATTTCACTGAAAATGAAAAGAATTAATCAAATTGACAAATATAAATGGTAATGTATACAGCGAGAACTATCCCCCTATTAGTTTCAATGCTTTAGCATGTGATTAAATGGAAATGAAACATTCATTTCAACCTTTTATATAGAACCAATTGAAGGTCAAAACTAGCACGCAGCCAATGATTCTTGCAAGGACAAAGCTTATAATCGCCCGACACAGACTGATGCTGAAAACATAGAAAAACCTGTTATACATAGCTTCACAGCAAAATGGACTTAATCTGGCATCTCTATGAACATACATAAAACCAGAACAGAGAGAAGATTAGTGCTGAACTAGTCACACAACATAGTAAAAACTATGCACATGTACAAAAGGTTACTCTGCTTCATCTCCAGTCACATCAATCTCGTGCACATCCTCCTCCTCTTCTTCCTCTGGAGTTACTTCCATGTTGTCCAGGCTAATCTCACACTTGCTGGACTGAGGCACTTTGTCTGGGGAGTAAAGGAGAACGTCCACCTCCACTTCTTCTTCTTCTTCTTGATCGCAACCTGTGCTCTTGCTGAACCCAACAGCGTCGTCTGACAGAGGGGGACCAGTTATTTCAGGAGTCTGGGGGTCCAAGTTGGGGTCTGAAGGCCTTTGGTCTTCTTGAGGGAGCTCGGTGTCACAACACAGCCGACTGCTATCGCCGGTGTATGTCACTGTATCCGACACTCCTGCATCACAGGCCTCTGGTGCTAAACAACAGAAGTAAGATGGTTTATCCAGAGCAACTGGGACATTGTTTTTCAGAGAGACACATTGATTCTGTGTTTTGAAAGGACATTTTGTAAAAAAAAAGAAAAAGGCAATTCACCTGAACTGTACTGGAGTGGCAGATATCTGAAAGCCTCAGCAAATAAACAAAAAGTGTATCAAGGCAATAGTAGAAAATAACAGTACATTTACTCAAGCACTGTTAAGTTCTGAGGTACTGTTAATTTACTATAAATTACTATTTTATGCTACTTTATACTTGTACACTACATTTCAGAAGGAAATATAGGACCACTAAATTTATTTGAGAACTGGAGTTACAAGTTACTTCTCAGATTAACATTGTATATAAAACATGTGGTAAGGTTTTAAAATCGGATGCAATGATTAAACCAGTGACTATCAGCCTTTTTGGCGTGTGACCCCTTACAACAAACCAGTGTGTGGTTCAGGCTGCTTGTCATGCTCCAGATGCCTATGAGACGTTAGCAGTTCCACCAAAGAGACAGTTCCCCTCTAAAGATCTGAATGTTTAATTTAAATGAATGTTTTTAGACCAAATGGTTAAACTTATTCAAAGTTTCACCAAAAAATCTTAAAAAGTACTTTTTCTAGCTAAACAGATATAGTATAAGGTGGTTAAAACTAGCTCCACCTCGAGCAGCAGCAACAGTAAAATGCTGCTTACACATCGGTGAATCAGTATCAAGAATCAATTCATGTAATAAATAAATATATCAGTCACAGGGGACACGTCACTGCAGAACCACTAAATTACTGTCGATAATACTTTTGTACCTGTACTTATGTTTGATTATGTACATGTTTTTTAGCAAACTAACTAACCTACCCAAGGAAGTAGTAGACCAGCAACTCCTTTGTACTATAAGGGAAAATTGCAGTTTTTAATCAATGGAGTCTGGTGGCTCTGACAAGAGGAAAAAGGACAAAAAGGATTTTATTCTTTGACAACATTGTGGAAGGGATCCCTACAGAGAAAATCCTTTTTTTTAGACACTTGCAATACCACTCTGAGCCTGTCAGTGGCCAAAACAAGCACTTTAGTGGACGTACTTTGAAAACGATCTTAAAACCAGCCCTTCATTATTCATAATAACAATTTAAGCCTCTTGGGAGTTATTGCTGTCTGTCAGTGCCCTTGATGTTACCACCAGATGGCGCCAAAGTAGACACTTTGCTAATTTTACACACACTGTAGTGGCTTAAAGAAAATGGGTTGGTTATTTTTCAGCCTAACCAATAAATCAAATGATAAAGATTCAGTGGCGCAATAGTTTTTATATTTCTGTTTTAGTCTTACTGTACACTACGGGAACGAACATTTACCTTCTTCAGGGTTCTTCAATGGATGGTCCCTGTCACCTGCTACCTTGGCCCCCTCTTCTCCCAACACATCAAAGGAAAACACCGGATGGTACTGACCACCACACAAACTGTTCTCCTTACTCGTAGAGCCGTTTGTGTCATCTCGCTGTGATTTGCCGTACTCAGCTGGTGATTTGGTGAAAATCTGATTGTGATTTTTGTCAACCGTCACATTAAATATGGCGTGAGACTCTTCAATCCCGTCCCTGTTCCGAGGCCGAGTAAGGTTTATTTCTGTCTCCTTAGTTAATTCCTCTAAATCTCTTGCAGTTTCTTCTGTTTCCTTGTCCTGGCTTTCTTTTGCCTTCCTTGTTTTTGAGTTCTGGCATTTGATAAGCTTCTGAAACTCCTTCAGTGTGACCAGCCGTGGCCGTTTGAGTTTCCTCTCTGCTGAGATTATCTCACCATTATTGTCTGCCTTGGCCTCGCAAGTGCTTTCAACAATTATGGTCTTCTGTGGAATGACCTCCACTTCACTTCTATTCCTCTTCCGTTTTCTAGACCTCCTCTTTGTTTTTTCAGCCTCCTCCTCTTTTAGCAAATTGTTGTCAATTTGCTGCTCACTTTCCACACTGTTGCTCATCTTTTCAATGATAGCAGGAGAGCTGTCTGAAGGGCTTTTTGCAAGCTGAATTTTCCGCGGCCTTCCACGCCTCCGCCTGCAGTGTGTGACCTCCTGCTTATACACAATCTCAGCTGTACAGACCATGGGCTTTAAAACTGAAGAACCTTGTGGGCCCGTGTTACTCGGTGTCCCTTGACTTTTTTTCAAAAAGCCTCTGGTCCTGATCCGAGGCTGGTCAGAACCGAGATCGCCAGGCCCTCTGGTCTTCCTTCTCCGACGTTCTCTGATGGTTTGCGGTTCACTGGGTTTCCCTACAAGTTTGCTTGGCATGGCTGAAGAACCAGTGGCCATTTCCCTTTCCTTGGCCAGCACATTGTTGCTCGACAAACTGACTGAACAAACGCTCAGGTTGATTTGACCATCACCGACCTTCATATCTTTGCATGCCGAAAGAGAACTGGCAGCATCTTGTGGACGACTTGTACATGTTCTCTTTTTCTTTTTAGGCGCTGCGGCACTACCATGTTCACATTTTGAACTTCCCTTCACCTTCCTGGAGTTAGGTTTCAGTTCTGCCACATTTTGATTACAAGCAGATATGGTTCTTCCCTCATCTGCCTGGGTATTTTGTGGGTTCAACTCCTGACATTTCTGACCTTGCTTCGACCAACAGCTGCAGTTTGTATCCTGTGGTACAGACGTATGTTTATTTTCTCTGTTAGTGATGGCACTGAGAGGAAATTGTAGTGATCCGGGGATTTCTGTGAGCCAAGGTCGCCCATGTAGAGATGGCTGGATTTTACTGTTATGGTTCACTGAGTTGCTGAGGACAGGCTGATGTTTGGCTGCTGAGGCTGATGGCTCTAATGGAGAGAGACATCGAGGAAGCCGCAGATCACCTATGCAAGGTAAAGAAAAAGAATGCGGGGACTGTTCCTCATTTCCATTCGTCAGGGGTAAAAACTCTAGGCTGTTCGGAGGGTCTTGTGAAGACAGTTCCTGGCATGCTGGGTAATATAGTTTCTGCCCACTGGAGTAGCAAGCTGCAGGTATGTCTGATCTTGTAGTGGGAGCCTCAGGGTATGGACAAGTTTGACTTTCAGACAGAGGCATGCCCAGGTGGCTCGTTCCATCTCTTTGCCCCATGGGGGGCACAGTTGTGTGATACTGCGGAGAGCGATGAGGCCGTAGAGAAGAAAGGCTTGAGCAGCTGGGCTGGTTCCGAGCTGTAAAACAACAATGACTGCCATCAGATCACCTTGACTTAACAAAGCAGAAGTGGTTGGTGGGGGTTTTGGATAGTGGAGGACTGACAAGAGGAGAGGTATCAGTGTGGGCATTTGGATTAGAACTGCTGGTGTGATAAAATGAGAAGTACTCATTGAGAGGAGGACTGAGAGGAATTACACAGAAAGAAGGTCTGGGTTCTTTGTTTGCTTTAGTAACTGCTGCTAGGGACGGGCGATGTCTACAATGTAACATCGGGATGAACGATGACAGGGGCAGGCCGGGGGGTAGCGGTCGTTTTGTGTGCAGGTGTTCACTAGGTAAAAAACGTGGTAGTCTATTAAATTACCTAGTCTATTAATTAGTTACAAGTCGCGGTGGTTATTTTACAAGCACAGGCCAGGTAAAGCAACAGTGAACAGAGTGCAGGTATCATTTAATTTATTTGAAAGGCTACATCATTAACGAGCCGATATGCAGCTCACCTGCTGCCGTGATAACAGAATATGGGTGGAAAAATACGGAAAAAAAGAGTTCTGCATATTTTACGCGACTTTATAAAATATACTGCTGATGGAGAAAGTGGAGCAGACGGGGGAATTGAGGCGGGGCAAGCCGGTGTGTTTGCAGTGAGAAACCAGAAGTGTAGGTGTGTGTGAGTGTGCAGGGCGGTATAATGTAAACAATTTAGATTAGAACTAGAAATTTTATTAAATTATTTGTTAAAGATTTATGGCCCTGCGATGGACTGGCGACCTGTCCAGGGTGTAACCCCACCTTTCGCCCGGTACGCAGGATAAGCGGTTGACGATGGATGGATGGGTAAAATATTTATTTTATCTGCACTGCTCAATACCATATATATAAAATTTAAACAATTACTTAATTGAGTAAGCATTTTTCAAGCACAAATACCAAATATTCCCTTCTTCAGCTTCTCAACTGTGACGATTTTGGCAAATTACCTTCTGTTTTTTTTGTAACATATAGCCAAATTATTAGAGGTGTGACGAGATGCGATATTGGGTTCACGAGAACGAGACGAGATTTTAACACTATTTTTAAGAAATCAATGCCGAATTATATGAAACTTTTGAGCATTAAACGCTTAATTTCCTACATTCTGGTGAACCTTTCTGCACCAATTTCTGCGTTTTCTGCATCAGTTTATGGCGGAAATTTTTACCTATGTAAAGGAAAATACATAATTCAGGCAGCAGTTGACAAGTCAAAATATAAAACTATAACAGATGATAATGCAGTAAGGGTTTAGGCATTCGGTATTGCTTTCTGATATGTTTTCTCCTGTAGATCAACTTTTTTATTTAATATCATTCCTGCTGAGTCAACACACATGCAGACTCTTTCATTTCATAATATTTTTTAAAAGTCTACCTGCCCTGTACTCTGCTGTGCATTAGGTTATGGCTCTGCCCTTCAGACCGTCTGACATTCAACAGAGGTGGAAACCAAGGGATTTCTGGGTAATTTTCCCCAGCACTTAGGCCACCAGTAGCTCTGGATTCACATTGCCAATCTAATTAATAAACTGTGCAGCTGCTATTTCACAACAGGCCTATCCTGAATTGAACGTCGGAGGTGGAAACCGAATCTAACAGACAACTCTTGTGATCAGGCAGAAATCTCACCACAAATCCACACGCACGTCAGCTTCAGCAACGTCGATGAAGTGCAGCTCACAGTCCCAAACAGAGCAAGGTTGCGCTTTTTTTTCTGTTTATAGATGTTTATATTGCAAAACTCGACTAGTTACGTTGCCATCGGGTCACAAACTGCCAGGAAATCAGTGCGAGAGGGGAGGTTCACTTGATTACTTTGACTTGTTTTTCACTGTGACAAAATAAGCAATGTCATGATATGGACTTAGCCATGTTTCAAAACGCTGCTTGAATATACACAAGACGACGACTGTTTTTTTTTATAGCCCCATCTAAACAACAGGATAAAACAGCACAGATAAAAGGACAATATAGACAAAGGATACAGCCGTAAAGAATATGAGATTAACTTGCATGATTCAACACCCACCACATATACAAAGTTATATTAGCTTGTAATCTGTCTAAACATGTGATCCTTTCAGTTATTCCAATTAACACATAAAAAATGGCTATACAAAGAATACTTATGAAACAAATGCATCTAGATACCTGTATCTGATAATGAGTGATGAATTTGTGTCCCAAAATCCTGGTAATACACACACCCTGCTGCACTGACGGCAGCATGCATCCGACTCTGCGCCCGGTAATTCTCCGCAACTGGGACCTGGCAAACAGTTGGTGCTCCGGCGTGGCTCGGCTGAAGGTGAGCAGATTTCTTGCAGTCCCGGTCCAAGTTTGGCAGGATGTTGAGGCCCATCATGATATCCTCCAACAGCTTCTCTATCTGCTCGTCAGACTCCTCTACAGGGGCTGGGGGCTGAGGGAGTGGGACTGACTCGAGGCCATCGTTTTGGTTTGGGGTGAAGCAGTCACTGGAGAGAGGCTGGGAGTCAGAGGTGGTGTTGGGGTGAGGGGCTGGTTCTGGGGAGCTGGTGGTAGCAGGTTGAAGAATCTGCTTATGAACTGGGCCTGGCTGGATGGAGGAAGGAGGCGGCTCACCATTTGTAAGGTCTGTCTGTGGCCTTTTGTGGTTGGAGCCATCCTTTAGAAAGATGATGATCACATATTAAATTAAACTTGATAAAAGATTCAACTCAACCTATTAAATAAACACAGACCTTCTGTATAAACATCTATCATTTTATTTATTAGATAATGTCAACTTTTCTAACAATTATCAGCATGGCTGTGGTGTTGCGGATCTCAGGTGCAGTCTGAGAGCAGCGGCTTTCCCTCAGAAATCAATCACCCCCTGACTTCGTTCAAACGGACGGGGGTGAGGCCAGAAAGTGTTTGCTTTCAGACAGAATTCACCAACACATGATGAAAGATACCTGCTGTGCATCAAGCCCCAGGCAGCAGCTCAGGCTGTCTGGGGCCACTGTTTACCTATCGTTTGCATCATGCTCTGCCTTTCACTTCTCCCAGAAGAAGCGCCTGAGCCTGAACAACACACTGAAACTTCAGTCTGTCCACCTGCACCTCTCTCCACAGCGATGCCTCCTCTTCTTCTGCCTACTCTACTCTTCCCAGAATGTGGATCAACTCC
Source organism: Micropterus salmoides (assembly GCF_014851395.1). Classification (NCBI taxonomy): domain Eukaryota; kingdom Metazoa; phylum Chordata; class Actinopteri; order Centrarchiformes; family Centrarchidae; genus Micropterus; species Micropterus salmoides. The sequence goes on from NW_024040263.1 coordinate 28,301,052, forward strand.
ACCAGGGCTTCCTCAAAGTAATGTCCGGTAGTCCTGCATCACCGTGTGCGCTGCAGAATAAATTTGCCTCTGGCGTTGTTCTTTCTCTGAAAACTTTACTTCTGCAATCTCGTTCCTCAACACTTGTTATCTTGTTCAGCGAGCACTGCATGAAAAAGCGAAGCCAGCACTGAGACAATAAGAGATAACTAACAGTCCTTGATTACTAAGGAAGAGAAATACAGTACTGCTAATTGGTCCAGCTTTGTGGCTGTGTTTTGAGTTACATAGCTTAAGAAAACGTTGTTAATCTACCCCCTATACACACAATGCATTTATATGAGCTACAGTCCCTTTAAATAATAAGTGATGAAATGACAACATAATACCTCTGCACTGCCCTGCGTCACCAAGACAAATGATTGGGTATTTATTGCACTTGCAGATTAGTTAATACAGGGTTTCCAGAGCGCAACCATTTCGCAGGACAATTTTTGTCAGCCTCATCTCCATCTGTGTGTGTGTTTTCCCCAAAACTCACTTGTGGAAGAAGGTGAGAGCCAATCAAAAGCAGAGGAAGTGCGGCAGATTTATACTCCTGCAGTGACTCTGCGTCGATACCTATGGTGCCGGCAATGCACGTAACCTCGCGCTTATACTTGTGCGTCGATGTCTGTGTTGCTCTGTGGGATTTCTATGTTCCACTGTGTAGACTTCTAACGGTGAGCCGGCTAACTTCCAGTTTAGCCTTCTGCTAACTTGGGGGTAAAATAATAATTGTGCGGCTCTTCTAGACTTCAAATCAACCGGATGGATAAAATTCTGAAAGTCATTTTGAGTGGGCTGTGATGGTTAAGAAAAAGTATCCACAGTTTTAAAGCCACTTATTTGGCCACTCATGAAACACAGAGCATTTCCTACGTACTTGTAGGAAATGCAATGCAACCGAGCAGACCAATCACAGTTATGGCGTTTACCTGTTTACATTCATTTAACTATCAACATGTTTGGGAAATGACAAAAGGTTAGAATATACTGTTATGGCACTAAAGGTGCTGTGAAAAGTTTGGGTGCACCTAAATTTCATGGTGGTGCAATTTATGCATTTTCTCTACACATCAAAACATCCAATTAAATTCGAGCGAGCTGGACAAGATACAAGTGTGTCAACATAAATTCATCATCATACCTGCTTCCGCGAGGTAAGAACTGACAACGTCTCATCTGTGTCTTTCACGCTCACAACCTCCCACACTTCTCCTTTAGTCCTCCTCCTCCTCAGCTTCACCTACACGGACAGAAGCAAACACACACACAGAGGATAAAAACCTGTACAGTCTGAAGACATCATGAACATGTTGCAGCTGAGACGTGTGACAATTCTGTCGGGAAACTAAATCCTCACATTTTGACAAAGTGACAAAGCCATTTTTACAGTCGCAGCTGCACTGAAGAGGAAATAGAGACGTGACTCAAAATTTTAAGGACCAGCGGTTGAGTGATTGTGATACTAAAATTCTGCTTGACAGAAAACTAACATTATGACGTGTTCTATAGAAAAACTACACGTCACACGCCGGTTACACTGAATGAACTTCACAGAATGTTAAAGTGTAATTTTGCCATTTGGCCCGATAGTCTTTACTGTTCAGCACAAGGCGGTAGTACAATCCGTTGGTAATCAAACCCTAAATAGCTTCAGGGTTTAGGGACACACCCAACTATGAAACATTCCAGGTTATTTTCTGCATGAAAAAATGAACTACTATTTCTTACTTTGATAGAAATCTGTGTGGTCTCCATCATGTGCTGCATCTGTTTCATCTTAGCCAGGCTCTTCATCCCTATATTTGCATGCACGCGCCTTTTCTCTGTAGAGTTTCCTCTTTCCTCCTCTAGAACGTCATCTCTGCTGGCACGGCAGCTTGGCTGCTCTCTATTTTCTCTATAGTCAGCCGTTTTTGCATCCTCCAGCCCTGTCCCTTCCTCAGCCAACACCCGCACGTGGTTCCCAAACTCCAATGACTGCTGGTAGGTGCCGTCTTCCTGATGTGTCAGGGGGTCTAAGTCATCATTAACGGGAAGGGGGAAGGTCTTCCCGCTGCTGGACAAAGGTGAAGTTGAGCTGGGATTTGTTATACTGTCAGACGATCGGTCTAATGTTGACTCTCCATCGCTTGGTGCTCCACTGGGCATGCTGGGAATAGGTGGGAAAGAAGTGGAGCACAAATGTTTCTCGGGTGTGATATTTTGGGGTGGCAGTGAGATAAAACAATCCAAACTTTGAGCCACAGAGGACGCAGGCTCTGGGGTTGGAGGTTTAGTTTGGTCACAGTGAGTAAAGCCCACTGTCTTTTCACCTGCTTTAACAGTCTGTGTGCCTGTGGACACACACGTTCTCTTTTCAATCGGAGCATCTGTAGCTCTCCTTCCAGCCATCTCGGCCTGAACTTGCGCGTCCTGCATTTTCCTGCTTTCATTCCTCTCTCTGCTACTCCCAAAACATTTTATCTGGAGGTCTCGCTCCTTCATCCCCCCATCTTTCTGTCCCTCAAGAAGGTCTGTGATCCCAAAGTGGCGAGCTGCAGACAGCACGTCATTCTGCTCTACGCTTCCTTTTACCTCCAGCTCCCCAGAGTAAAGAAGACCGACGAGCTTCAGCAGGGTCTGGGCCTTCACAGCCTGGAGCTGGACGCGGCGCTTCTGGCCCGATGGTGGAGATGGAGAGGCTGACAGCTTCTGAGACAGGTAGGGACTGAGAGCCGCGAGGATGCAACTGTGGGTTGGGACTGAGATACCTGTACCAATATAAGAGAAAAATGTTGGTTAACCTCTTTTAACTTCAATTTCAAGTATGCTACACTACCATTTCATTTTACACAGCTCACCCTCAGTTTGCAGCAGGGTATCACAGAACTGGGCGCTGTTTTGTTGTTTCTGCAGCTCTCTAAGAAGCTGCACCTCATAACCTGGCCACCGGTACCTCTGCATGTCCGCACAGGCACTGGGAGCAGGGAAAACGGATCAAAGAATATGGTGACATTTATTATGAGACACACATACAAGTATACTATAGCTGATACCAGTAGTAGGCACACTTAAAACTGACCTTTTGTTTTTGTTTTTTTTTTAACTATTTGCTACTGATCATCTAATTTTAATGTTTAAATCATATTTTATTTGAAAATGCCTAGATGCTGGTATTTGACCTTACTGGAGTTTTTCAGTAACTTTTAAAACGCAAGACAAAAGAGCGTGTAGTGTGCTCACTCTGCACCATCAACATAAGCTAGCATTAACCTCGCGCAGCTTGGCTGGTGTCTCAGCCGTCACTGTGGACTCGGAGCAGCACGTGGAGGAGCACAACTGCGCTCGCGCAGCGTCAAGGTCGGTGAACTTCATGGTAAACTTTTGCTGGCGTTTTTTACTTTAGAGTAAAAATTCGTATTTTCCAGCTTCAATTTATTCAGCTTTCTGTGAAATATCTTCTTTTTGCGACAGGGTACAATTTCACTTGATATTTCTTCCATGACTTTAAGGGTCGAAGTTGCTAAACGCTAGCTAACGTTACACTAGCAGACAAATGACAAAAACAGTTAAGTAAAAATGCAATGTCTCATACGCAAACACTTTTTTAATAATGTTTAAAGCCCATTGAAGGTGTACTGAACGCCTCTTGGAGTTTAACGTTAGCGCTGATGAATGTCAGGTTAAGTCAATGTTGTTCATGTTAACATCAGCTAATCATACAGTGAAGCAAAGTTAGCGTTAGCTTGGAAATTACACTTACCAGTCTTTTTCAGTTGCATGAGCAGAGGTATTTTGGACAAATATCAAACAATGACTAGCGCTAAAGTCCAAAATTAGTCCCACTGTCACAGAATCATTAAACTTGTGAGTCGCAAACTGACAGCGACACCTGCTGGCGGCTCTGTGAAGCGACGAGGGGGGAAAACACTGCAATGACAAGGCTGATGGACCATCTACCTAATTCTCTTCACTGACTCACTGTAAAATACTGTCAGCAACAAGAGGCAAAAGAAAACAAAGGCTGTGAGAAATAATTCTTTTTTTTTTTATTAAAAACAGTATTGCTAGTTACATAAGTCATCCATAAATGAGAATGTGCAACTTTTAAGAGCCAAGGCAAAGAGATTAAGGTGTAGTCCAGAATCAGATTTTACCATTAGTGTTCCAGTATCTGAGGACAGCGATGGAGGATTTTGTTTAGCTAACTTGGTTTGCATTTAATCAAGACAAAGTGAATGTTTTAATTCAAAACATAAACTGATTGCATATGCGTTCACCCAGAGCACCCAAATACAATTAAACCCAAATCAATATAAAAAAAGAAATACATAAACCATTAAAATTAACAAATATTCTCTTATATAGTTTAAATGTGCTTTTCTCCACTTTATCTAATAGCAATTTCTGGTCTATGCCTCCAGAGATATTCTACCACAAACCCTTGCTCTCCTTTATTGGTCAGTCCTCTCTTGAAGGCAACTTGTTACTTTGAGAAAATGAGGCATCCTCTGTCAGTTTCAATTCGGTATGGAAAACAAAGGAAAGGTAAAAAAAAAAAAAAGAACAGAAACACATTATACCCCCTAGTGCTTCTTTTAATCATCCACTCAGTAAGTATCTACATCTCACTCGGCACTAATATGCATTCTTCTACAGAACAAGCGCTGTTTTAAAGAAATGCGGGCAAAACATACAATACTGTGTCTTCTCCCATGTACTGTTCTGTAGTGTTAAAGTCGGTAGGCTATGAAGCAGTACATTATACAGAACTCAAGAGTTTTATACCTTTTTATAAAAAAACCAATCCCAACAACAGGAATCAACTCTTACATACAAGTTCACATATTCAATTATCTTGCAGAATAGAAAACTGTTGAGTTCCATATACATTATCACCCAACTAGTAACATGCTGAAAAAAAAGACCTTGATTGGTTACCTATGTCACGTGGGACAAACTCATCAGACCTGTCCTGAATGAGAGAGGCACTCCAGTTAGCCCACACAGATGCTATTAGAGACGAGTCTTGTATGTACACATTCATAAGATTACAGACCTGCAGGTAAAAAGGAAATGCACCCACTGAATCTTCGAAGATCTCCCAAGGATTACAAAGTTACATTTAACAGAAACATGACTTTAGAAACAGGACAGATTACACTGTCTGTCAACGAGATGGAGAATAATTTGTCTGCTCCACTTCTGTCTGTGGGAACATCCACACTAGGACCTCCGCCCTTTTCTATCTATCTTCACAATCAGAAACAGAAAATGCATTTTCCCAATGGACTGTCAACGATACAAACTGCGCACAAAACAAAGATGACAGTTTTCAGTGTAGATGCTGTAAAGAGTCTGTGTGGGAGGGTCTTGCGTTCAGTACTGGCAGTAGCAGAATCATTTGGCACAGGTACAATACTGTGGTACAAAGCAAAGCAAGAAGAGGAACAAGCACGCAGAAGCTTTACACATCTGATTAGATCATTAAACTGGTTCTTAGTGGTAGGAAATTTTTTGTAGTAGTTAAATATAAGAGGAAAAAAATTAGACATTCCCTCTATTTTGTCAAAACATAGTGTAATAGCCATTTATGTAAAATTTATTTATGTAAAACGTCTCGTTCTGATCCCGACAGGTCTGATCTTTCTAATTAGCTTAATTAGTCGTAGCTCCGACCTCCAAGAAATAGAAAAGTTCTCAAATGAAGCCATAGTCTGCTTATAATCGAAGACAGAATTAGTGTTGTCCAGGCAAGTCGTAGTGTTTTGTGGAGATGTAGTGATGTGGCCACAGTATCTGATCGAGTGGTTAGCGTTTTGGAGTTCAGGGACTCGCAAAGCACAAAGTGGTCATAGTGTCTCGTCCGGTTTGTCCACAGGGAGCGTAGATCCCTGTCACTTGTTCCCCCATGTGGTTTCATTAGTTTGTCAGCTGCAATGGAGGAATGTAACAGAGAGAGGGAAAGAAGAGAAGCTGCAAAAGAGTGAAGGGGGACAGAAGTTAAAGATGGGCTTTAGTCCCATCGGTAGTGTAGTGGTCCCCCATTGTCAGTTCAGCAAGGGCAGTACGTGGGAGGAGGCTGTCGTCTTGTGATGCACACAATCAGTTTTTCTGCAAGACAAGAAGGGGCACAAGTGTAGGATGTGAACATGTGGAGCAGCTAATGCGAGGCGTTCATTCCTAGGCGGGAAGAATCGCACATTTAAAATTCATATTAACAGCAGAGGCTTTAAAAGAAAGGTACAAAATACATTACACAATAGTGGCTGCTGGCAACAGTCATCACACGTTAGACAAAATATTACACAAACTGTGCAGAGGGGGGAAAAAAAAATAAAATAAAAATCACATCTCAGAGAACAAGTCACTGACACTTTTCACCAGCAGGGGGAGCAAAAGAAAAAACATCCAAATACAGTACAATGGAAGCTCATTAACACTGGTCACTGTCAAACACACAAAGTCATCGTTCTTAATACACAACAAGATATTAGGCCATGCAGTGAGTTGAGAGGAGCAGCCGGTGGGACACACATACCATGCGCCGACATGCAGTGACAGTGGGTGTAGCCTAACCATCGTAAGAATCCATGAGAGGCAAAGAGGCCTGCCTCTCCCCATACATCCCTCCCTGAGAGCGAGAGAGAGAGCAAAGGAGACAGAGACAAGACACACAGCGTGGAGGGGGTAAATAAAGAAATAAGAGGGTTAAGTGTGAAAATCCAAAGAAGGATGAGGAGACACAAAATGTAAAGACAGGAGAAGGAAAAAGAAACAGTGTGAGAGAGAGAGAAGTGGAGAGAAATAAAAGTGTCAGATGATAAAAGAAGGGTTATTAAAAGGTTAGTTTAATGTTAGATCATGTTTCAGGGGGGGAAAAGGAACACCGGTGAGAAATCATGTGCAAGACACAGATCAACCACAGTGCTTTAACGTGACATGCATCGACATGCTGTCTGTGGGTGTGCGTGACAGCATGGCCGTTCACATGGTAACGTTTTTCGCAGGGAGTGAGGACATTGGTCTGTGTATCATCCTGAAATAGGGAAACATCAAAAAGGTGTGTGTGTGTTGCACATGATTAATCAGTTTTATTTCTCCAAGGAGTCTTATGTTTTTAGCTAGGCGGTGATGTGCAATCGATATCCAATCCAAAACACATTATTCAGCTTAGTGACAGCACAGATAACATCTTGAGACTGCTCTGGTGTTTTAAAAACACTCTTATCATCTTGTCTGTACATTTTAGAAATGTCCGGTTATAAGCTCTTGAAGTTATATGGAGGTGAGTAAAGATTTGTATAAAGTATGTAAGGTTTTTTTTTTTAATGACTCTCAGTAAGATGCAGTCATGCAGGGTTAATGCTGTGGTGTGTGTGTGGGGGGCCAGTCTTTACCTGTACGGCATCTTTGTCAGCAGGTTCGAGCGTGTTATCCAGAGTGTTCCTTCTTGCTCTCTGGTCCAGTGTGGAGTAAGCATCTGTAAAGGGGAAAACGTATGTTAAACCAGAGGGGTGTGTGTGTTTGTAATCTTACAAATCTCACAATAAAAAAACTGCTCATTCATTAGTTTCATCTGTGTGTGGTTTTTTTTGCTGTTGTCACACTTGCCTGGTCCCAAGTCATTCATTGGAATCATTTCCCGGTCCCCTTTGCCGCCCCCTGTGTATTAAAGACACAAAAACAGTGAGCATCGATGTGTATTGTGAAATGTTTTTGATCCCACAGCAGCAGTGTCAACAGACCATTTCCTGCCAAAGACAGAATAGTGTGTAGGTGTGTGAGTGTTTTGCAAAGAGTTAAGACATGAGCCAGCTAGTATTTGCAAATATTTAGTTTGCGTTACTTTGGTGTGTAATTGGTGGGGTTTGGAAATTTTCTAGTCAGTGCCAAGGAGCTTAAGAGATTTTTTTATTTTTTTATATATATATTAAAAAAGAATATTTTACACAACTGGGTGATTGAAAACCCTTTAATGTCCCACTGTGGTAAACTCTTAAACGTCTCGCACACCAAGCAGGTTGAGACAAACATACGAGAATGAAATGTTACTACTATTTACATTTTCTGCAAACAGCTTATTGTCATTATATGAACTACTTGAAACACTGCCACTGTGGGGCTTTAGTGAAATACAAACATTTAGAATTGGATCTGTACGCAAAGTAAAATGATAAGCCAGACAAAGATGAATTTGTACTGGAATTCAAGAAACCATGCATTTAAAAATTTGAATTTTATAGATCTGACCCCCTAACAGCTTTTAGCGGTAGTTTGTGTGCTGCATTACACAACACACAAGCCATGTGTAATTTGGTGTTTTCTCCAGTTAAACATCATGACAGTTTTGGTCCACATCAACAAAATAATATACTAACTTTGCTAATAATGCTTCTGTACAAACAATATTTTAGCTGGACAAAATATGAACAGACAGGAGACATAGAAGACTTGCTTTAAACCCAGATATTTGGCTTTGTAGCAGTACACTTTACATGCATGTGTTTCCCTTTTCCTTCCTGACCTCTGTCTATGAGAGGCAGAGTGCTGTCCTCATATCCTCCGTTGGCCCTGGTGGTGTTGCTGGGAGGGTTTAGGTTGACCATGAAGTCGGACTTCTTCCAGCCGTCCTTCTCTAAAGTGCGCCGCAGCTCCTTGCACCCCCACATTGTCTGCAGCACCAGGCCGGCCCCACGCACCTCCCGGTCAGAGCGATTCCTGGTGATCCCGGTGGACAGGAGAGGCAGACGGAGGGAATTAAAAATAACTTATAAAGGGACGCATAATGAAGGCAAGTCATTTAAAAATGCAGTTCAAACAGGCTATAAACCTGCAGACATGGACAGAACATGATCTCAAATTTCAAACCTTACCCGTCCTTGTTAATGAGCACCAGTCTCTCGACCCCCTGTGAGGCCCTGAGGGTCTTGGCTGCTTCCAGGCTGGAGCCCAGCACCTCCTGGAGCGTGCTCAATACAGACACCACCGTCTCTTCAGAAAGTGCTCGCACCGGTTGACTCTGACCGCCGCCAGGCAGGTTGGCCACCAGGTGAGGCACTGCATGTTTACCTGATAACACACAAGCACAAGAAAGCACACTTAAATACTGACACTATCTGTGGCGGTTTGGGGGGTCGGGGGGCACAGACCTCGGACCCCACTATGGCCTCACACACAGATCAAAGTCAGCCAGCTGATCAGCGGACATTACCAACCAGCCCTCCTCTCTACCAGCAGCAGAGGGAGGACGAGAGGAGGGACTGAGTTGTTCATTCTTTCTAAACTTCACTCAGTATGTTGATGTCAGGAATATGATTCATTTTACTGACATGTTAGATTTGTTTCCAGCGAGATATTAGTGACTCTGCTGTTGTAAATCCTGTTGCTGCTCTAGAAACATTTAGTTAATAAATGTTACTTTTTTTTTAAAGTAATAGCCTATAATCAATTATTTAGTAATAAATAGGACTGACAGATGATAAAGAAATGAACCGGCCCATCTCTGTGTCCTGGTTTTAAAATCCGGCCCAACTGAATTTGTAATTGAATAGCCCTGGTCTACAGTAATCATAGTAATATATCTATAGGGGACAGCGTTTACAGTCAGCCTTTCTTTATTTTATCCATTTTATTTTATTTTACTTATTTTATATTTCTTAAACGGGTATTTTAGTCTTTTCTATGTTTTCTTGCTTTTATCTTGTATTGTTTTTGTATTATTGTTTTTTTGGGTATTATTGTCTTTACACTTGTTAAAGCACTTTGTAACTTGTTTTTGAAAAGTGCTCTACAAATAAAGATTATCATCATCATCATCATAATCATCTTCCTTGCGACGAAATGTACATTAAACTGAATGCAGCATTGTACACAATATTTTGTCCTTGTAATCCATGTTTCCATTGCATGGATAGCCTTTGGATATTGCTGGAAATTGTTCTCCTGTCCCCCTCCTTGAAGAGTAAATTATTATAACAATTTAATAATGCATTGCAATAAAACAGAACTTTTCATACACAAAAAGCTATAACAGTAGCCTACTGGTCCTACCAGGACACGCAGTCTGCCAAAATATGTTTTCCACTTGATAATCCGCAGATGACGGCCTACCATCAAGTATTTTGTTTTGTGTATACTTCACATCATGACTGATAACAGGGATGAATATGGTGGTGTTTCTTGTTTCCTAGCAAAAGTTATAGTGGGATACAAAATACAAACTGGGACCCAGAGTATGTCTCGTACACTAGAGCTTAAACTGTTCATTAAACCCTACAAAGAAGTGTTGCATCAAAGAATGCACTGTCTCTCGAGCTAAAGTTAACAGCAATGTTTTTTTTTTTGTATAATGTAATTTAATAAAACTATAACTAAGTTACTGAAAATATCCCGTTATTGAAACAAACTGTGAGTTACTGGAACATACTAAAACAATACGTTCTATACTAAACAAGACATTTTGAAAGCTTGAACATTACCTTTGTCTCTCTCGTCCCGGACTGAATGTGCCCCTCTGACAAAACAACTGGCCCCAGCCCGGCCCCTTCAATAAAATTGGTCTAGAACCACCACTGGACACTATCCTCTTGTACAATTAATCCTTCTGGTGCAACACAGGTACAAAACTGTATTTTTAGATATTGTTGCACAGGATGACTAGCTCCATCACACAGAGCGCTTTAAGTCTCACCTAGAAGATCTCTGTTGCGAGCGTCGATGGCTAGGTTGCGGAGGGCTCCAGACATGGCGCGGACCACGCGGTCGTTGCCGTGGGCCAGCAGCTCCGTTATCATGGGTAGACCCTTCTCGAGGCGCAGCAAGGCACGGATGTATCGCCCATACTAAACAGATACACATTTGTTATTCATTAAATCAGGGACTGATTTAACAGCCCAATTCAACTTGACAATATACGCTAAAAAGGTGTCCCCCTTTCATGTTTTATAAGTTTCCTCATTATGGGTAGAAACAAACCTTTCCAATGTCATTTTCAAGTAGTTTCCCTTTGCTAGAGGAATCAATTATTTGTATTATCTGAATCTACTCAAATATATCCATAAAAAAAAGGGGAACAATGCACCAATTTTGGTTAAATTTGCATGAAGACAGCCAGACAATACATTTACAGCATTTTGTTGTAGTATATCATGTGCAGAGAAGCATACATTTTAATACTTTATTCATTATAGGTAAGTATGGTATTAAGCATCTTTCCCATGGATACTTACTGAACAGGCGCGCCAACTAGTATCAAACTCCCATTTTCCCTGATTATTCCATTCACTAATCTTATGGCAGCAACAGTCTAAACCTCTTAGCCACAGTGTTTTAGAAAGTGTAATTCAAGACTGGACATGCCTCCTTTAACAATAACGCAACAGTCATTTTCAGGACACGGTTAAAGTAGTGGTACGTAATCCAAGAATGCACTGGAAAGGGTACATTCCCAAAACTGCTGAAATCTTACAGCATGCAGGACCAAACAGCTCGAAAGAGCTGTGTGTAGGTATATGTTCCCGTAACTAGCTATAAAATGGAATAGGACAATGATGAAGAGCGGTCCTTACAGTCCAGCGTCCGGCACACAGGTTCTGAACAGCTCCGGCTGAGGCTTCCAGCACGGTGGGGTTCTTGGACTCCTTTAGCAGAGAATTGTAGATACGGACCACCTCCGGCTGGAACAGCAGCTCATAGCCTACAGGAACAAAGCAGAAAGAGGGGAAGAGGGCAGAAGCACGAGGGGAAGTATGGAGAAGCAAGAAAGAGTAGCAGGAATGATAGATGGGTAATGTGCAGACAAGGTAGGAAAGAGCGACAAAAAGGAGGTTGTAGAGAAGACGGGTTGAGAAGGGCAGATATAAAGTTTATGAACAAATGCACTTGTTTTAATCAGCTTTTCTTTTACTGTATGATGCATGCAGTGAAAGTGTCAACTGAGCCTGTAGTTACCTTTAGCAGGTGTGGTCCTCTTTGGAATGTCTATTGTGTCTGCAGCTCCATCATCATCTTTCCTACCTGGAAGAAAACATCAACGTCACAGCCTTAAAAAGATGCTGACCCTACATATGATTTAGAGTATTAGTTCTACTGTTAGTCCATTTGTTCTCGTTTGGTTAGACGTGCTATGACAAAAAACTGATATGCATCTTGGGTATATCACTACTCTTTCACATTGAGAACAAGGCGTGCATGTTAGTACTAAGACACACATACTGACCCATTAGCTCTGCTACTCTATTATTAATACTACGACCACAACATCAGCAGCAGCAGGCAGCTGAAGCAAAGTGCCGTCATACAGTGGTAAAGAGCTTACCTTTGGAAAACCACTCATCTGTAGGCCAGCTCGAAAAGGGGAGATGAGAGAAAGAAGGGTGACAGAACAGGAGCAAGAGAGAGCATTTACAGTAAGTAGGAGGAAAGCAGCCATAACTGAGCCACCCAGTTAACACCTGCTTACATCCCAACAGCACGGCTGCCACCACACAGAAATCAGCAATGTGACATGCCAGGTATGAAGGGCAAATAAAGCACAGCAGCTCATGTACCCATTTAAAACTGCTCTGTACAGCATCCGTATGAGAATGTGTTGCGTTAATATATTTCTGTGCAACACACCAGACAATTATAAATACACAGAAAAGCATTTAGCCAACCAATCCGCTGATACCCACTGTGTGATATCAAGCAAACAGACGTTTCCCCCCCACCCCGATCATGATATCACACCTCTGTCTTGCACAGCTGCTACCTTGATACAGTAGTTGTAAAATCTTGTCTGTTATATCTCATGTAACATTCTCATTATAGCAAACCTGAGCACTTGTTCTGTACAGATTGCTGATCAAAGAACTACAAAAATTTCAGCAGAAATCACTCAGTGGTTATTCAATAATAATATATATATTTCTTGAATTACTTTAGAGCTGAAATTATTTATCCAGTAGTCAGTCATTGAGTTTTGTCCCCTCTGCCGTTACAGCATTAAACACACTGTGTCGCTGATTATGTTGTGTGCTGGGATACATGAATGTATTTATAGGGACTCTGTATAATTGCTGTGTTTGTATCTGTGTTTTGATGTTGGACTGGCTGTGAAAACAAATTTGCTGTTTTATATCACTGTCCAGTGAATCTCTTTGGGTTTTGGTCTGTTGGTCGGACACAAACAAGACAATTATGTAAAAATCTTCATTATTCATTCATCTTATTCAAATCCGTGTATATAGTTAGCATTGATAGTCAAGGCTTTTATGAATTGATTACACGGTTTCTAAATTGCCGCATTATATAGTAAGTAAAACAAAACATTCAAAGCCCAAGACAACTACCAGGGAGGATGTACAGTATTTCAGTTATTCATATGAATGTTGACAGATGTCATTTGTCAATGCAGGTTGGGTTTTTTTTATAATAACATAGGCAAAGTCACTAAACAGTTGGAAGTGAGGGGGGGTGTAGTTGAGGAAAAAAAAAAAAAAAAAGAAATAAAATCAATACTCTCAGTGAAACACAAACAGCAGCAGGAGCGAGGATGAGCTTTCTCAGTTGGGGAAATTGTTAACATTCCTGTTGTGAGCAAGTGGTTTTGTTTGTGCAGGTGTGTGTGTGTGTGTGTTAGTATCAGTGACATCACTGCAATATTTCTCCTACTGACTGAACAAATATTTCTCTCTCTCTCTCTCTCTCTCTCTCTCTCCCTCCCTGACACAGACCTTTGTTCTTGCGGGAGCTAAAGCAGCCGCCCTTCTGGCCGGAGGGGCCGGTGCCCTGGTTGAGGGGCACGGTCTCCTGGTAGCGCTCATAGCCGGGGATTTCACGATGCACCTGATAGGACAAGTTCCTCAGCAGACACATGCTGTTCTCTAACAGCTGCAAAGATGGGAGGGTGCAGAGAGAGATTGAAGGGAAAACAAAACATTATGAAAATGCAAACTCTCAAACTGTAATGTAAATGTAACTGCCAGGTGTCTCACTATAAGTACATAATATCACACATAGCTTCTCCCCTCATCACTCCGCCATGTAAAACTGTTTATTTCTATGACTTATTCTATTTACCCATCTACTGTACATCATTTTTGTATCCATTTGTTTTTGTCAGTAACATGAAGGGAACTACAACTTAATCTTGTTATACAACCCTGTGTCATAAAATGATAAATCTACCTTGTACCTCTTGGTTTAATAATCTGGTTTAAACCAGAGATATTTTTTTTATTACGCTTCCTTCTCAAAACCTGGAACATATATTACCCACAATGCAACTCGATCGCTGACAGATCGGTCAGAGAATCTGGTGTGTTCTGCTAGACGCAGCTAACCTGGCATCAAGCCACTAGTTTCCATTCAGAGATGAGAGAAGTCTAGTAAGCTCACTTCTCTCAAATACACCTTTCAAACTTATAGTCTTTAACCCCAACAGACGCCGTCTTAAGTGACCTCACTTGACACCTGTAAACAGACTTTGATGTGGACATCTGTTCCACCTACCTTATTGTCGACGTCTTTACAATCAATCTGGGATTGGACGATGTACATGAGTGAATCCACCAATCCTGTGCACTCCCTCAGCTTCCTCCTCGCCTCACTTCGCTCTGAACTCACATTTCTTCAAACAAGTGGAGAGTTGAGAAAAGGGAAGAAAAAAAACAAACAAAACAAGAATGTAAAAGAAAACACGGATTAGCAGTGTGACTGGTTGGAGAAATAAATGAGGCAGTTGGAAGTGAAGGTTCACTTTCAGGGAATACAAAAGGATTCCAGCACACAACGCTTGAACACACCTGCAAGAGTTGTTTGTATGAAACTCCTGTTAAATCTGGTGATTTACAAAGAGAGTTCAGTTTGGTGAGATCAAGTTACCAGTTTCTTCAACTGCTCTCTAACTCAGGCCTACTGGATGGATGGAAATGTGGAAACTGAGACCCAGTTACTCTTCTTCATTCATCGACATAGAAGGCATGTAAAGAAAGAAACATGAGGGAGAAAATTCTGTGCAATGATATTCAGCCTTGGTCTTTTATGCTGGTTTGTTTGTCCCAGTGGCAGACACGCCCTCTCACATTACCAGGACACAATCCTTTCCACAGCAAGGGGCACAAATTCACTTAACAGCAGAGTTGGAACTGTACTGTGTCTATATGATCCCTTAACTTTCCATCGAGCACCACCAAGTCAAAGACCTTATTTATCTAATACTCCAAATACCTGCAGATCTAATGACATTCCCATCATCCTCAGCTGTACTTGTTAGCATGCAAACAAGCTAAACTAAGGTAACAATGGCAAACATTACACTTTAGTTGTGACATTGTTAGCATACTGACATTAGCATTTAGCAAACTGAGCAAAAAGAAGCCTTACAGATTCCTACACAATCTTGTTATAAGATTTCTGGATTCATATAATTCTACCTCTGGTTGCCATCTGCTGATTTACTGCAATCATCATTCAAACAAATATCATTCTTATCCATTAACTGAACAACATCTGCCACTTTTCTATTCAGGGTTTATCATGAAGCGCACTGACATCTCAGGTATGTATCTCACTGATACTGTACCTAAGGTGTGACGCTGATTTCCATCTCATTCCTGCACCTTGTGTTAAAATGCCGGGCACATGGATAAAGCAAGTTGTCAGATCCACGTGAGTCACCCTCGTGTCTCACCTCTATCGTTCTAATAGACTTCAGATGGGACTGGGTTTACCTGAAACCCAACATCATGATCATCTTTCAATATAAAAACTTGTCAAACAAGGATTTCCAGGGGTCTTTTTTTTAGTAAGTAAGTTTTCCCAGACCACAGATGTGATCATATCTTCATTTGAGCATGTAAGGTATTACCTATTTCAAACCTCTCTACACTATTAGCAGGAGAGGTCTGTGATTATTACTATAATCTTCTCACCTACACAGGTAAATGTGTAGGTGAAATGTGTGTTTTGGCTAATAACTCATTAACACTGAAGCGTAGCAAAACAATATTTCTGTCTTTTGACACATTTTTCTTCACCAAATTTGGAACATACCATATTTAGATATTTTGGGTATAACGTACTGTTTGTCTCTAATTGGTACCCAAACTTTTGAAGGTGTGGCCTGATGCACTTAATGGGAAATAACTCTTCAATGCTAAATTGGATTCAAACCACGTTTGGGAATATTGTAGCCTACATATAGCCACACTGCACAAGTGAGTAATATTTCATAATACTCTAGTTAGATTAAAAGACAATGTTGGTTAAAGTTCAGTCTAATCATTTTATCCGTATCTGCGTCTAGTGTCTGGTAATGTGGTGTACCGACTTACCCTGAGATTACCCAGTTATTCTATACGTTTCTAGACCAGTGTGGTCAAGGGGAATTCACAGATAACAGACCGGCAGGCTAGAACATACTGTTTACATTGTATAAGTTAATGCCCCACTGTCCTCTGATTGCCCGCTCCCTGTAAACTCTGAGATTCCCTTCTTAACACAGTTACTGTGAGGATGCTTTTCTCTTACAAAAAATAATATTAAAACGCATCGTTTTGTGTCGGGGCTGCTGAGCTCCTCCACACACCCACACCCAGAGCAAAGTCAGCAGACAGCAGATCAGAGAGGCCACGGAGGACATTATTTGACACCAACTACGCTTGTTATTGAGTGTAAGTGCAATAAAATGTTCGCAAGAAAAAAGACAACACTTTACCAATACACCTGTTTAACAAGCACGAACATGTAGAAAAGAATTCTTTAATCTGCTCTGTCCGCAGTTTCTCATCCACTGCCGCTGTGTTTTGCACAAGCACAGCGTGTTACCTTGGCTAATAGCAAATTGTTACAAACAAGCCAAAACAAAAGATGTCTGTATGTTGTCTAAGTGTTTAGATTGCCACATATTATTTGCCACACATCTTAAAATTTGGCAAATTCTTGTAAACAGAGCAGCAGGCTGAGACAAACCAGACCCTCCTCTCTCTACCAGCAGAAAGAGGAGGAGGAGGAAGGACTGATGCTGACCGACTTCTGAGTTCTTCAGTCTTTCTTAAATTCATTAAGTATTTTGATCCCTACTTGTGTGAAGATGGCAGCAGGTAAAGACAAAGTTTATGATAATTTACACTCACAGTTAAGAGTCCATCTCTGGGGACAAGGAATGGGGATTATCACACCATTTTCATTACACAAGAATGTTTGTTGATGATGCGTTTGTTTGTATCTATGGCTACGTTCACACTGCAGGTCCTAATGCTAAATTTAGATTTTATTGACCAGATTCGACTGTGACTGTTCACTTCTTTTGTTTTTTGTTTTGTTTTTGTTTTTTTAAATGTGGCCCATATCGGACTCCAGGGTGAACTGGCCACATGTGCAAATGAATAGTACGACATCAGAAGCAGCACTCAGTCGTACAGAAGTAAACATGAAACAGGTTACAATACGACCCTTTAAGTTTAGCTTGTACAGAAATATAAATATATATTAAATTTACAGATTAAACATGACAATTAACTTTATTCTTGTTGTTATTTGATAACCGCTTATAAATAAAACAATTTGTATGGGGGCAAGTAAAAAGTGACTTCAGGCAAGTAGATTTCTGACCCACTTGCTTCACATGGACACAGCTTCTGTCCTCCCTCTTCATCGAGACATCTCCATGATGTTTTTCCTTCTCTTCTGCTCTGTTAACTCGTCATCCCTTCCTCCCTCATACATCCTCCTGCTCTGTCATCTGTTGAGCTGGCATGTTTCCATCTTCCTCTCCTGTCTACAGCCACCCTCCCTCCTTAAAATCAGTAACAGTCAAACAGCTCTGCTCAGCTCTCCGAAGCTGCCTCCATCCCTCCATCCTTCCATACCTCAGGCAGCCTGCTGTGTTGGTGAGGGCCGTCTCCCACTCAAGATGTCTGGGCTTGCAGTTTTCCTCCCTTCCTCCTGCTCCATTGCTCCCTCGCTCCCAGCCTGAATGGGGCACCATCACTTCATCACAGAGGGCGTGCAGTGCATGGTCCACAATCTCCATTTTCACTGAGTCGTGAGACGACAGGTTCCACAGCGTCCCTGGGAAAAACATAAAAATTGAATTATGAAGCCTACTGGTGCTCTCGCCTAACTAATAATAGGCCTGCAAAGAATTAAAAAAGATATTGTAATAACAGGTGAATAGTCTTATTCCCTGATTTGTGTGGAATGCCAGCTCTGAGTCTTTAAATTAAAAAGTGTAGGGAGAGTCTACGTATGGCCACTCAGAAACTTTAGGTCTGTCCTGGACATTTCTCAGAAAAGGCTTCCAGTTCATTCTGCCCATTTTTACACCTATAGACACCAGAGGGGTATAGCTACAAAGCAAGAAAAATGGGTTAGCGATGTATGTTAAGTCTAAAGCAATAGTTTTTGATGTCACAAAGGTGGCTCTCTTTTAACCTGGTTAGATCACTTATCAACTTATGTTGCACACTTAACCTAACCTTTTCACTAATTCTTTTCCTGACAATTCTCTCTGAGCGATTCTCACCTGAGGGCGTACTTTATGCAAACTTGCTGTTAGTAATACCACCGAACAAAGCTGTGTAATTCCAGTAGTGTAATCTGTCTTCTGAAGCTAGAGTTATACAAAATATTGTTTTTGCAGTTTGCTTCAGGTAATAATAACACTTTAACACAGCATATCATCCATAGACAAAAAATAATGAAGGCACAGCAACTAAAGACCACTTTGGATGATGTTTTAATGCTTGGTCATGATTTGCAGCCAAGTCCATTTTACACTTCTGTTATTGCAGCTATTAGAACACAGTCTATTGATATTTATCATGGATAATGTTTAAATGTGCTCTAATGTGCAGCTGTTACGTTACACATCGAGAGTGGTAAAATAAAAATAAAATACAAATATTTTCTTCCTCCCTTGCCATATTTGCAGCAACAGTGTTACTTTTTTCTGTAATATTCTAGCTATATAGCTCCTTTATAACGACCTGTTCCTCTTGACTGATGTAGGCGGCATGTGATCGGTCCATTTTGTGCAGAAGAAGAGTCAAATGACCCCCCTTTTTGGGAACACGCAGAGAGCCTAATGAAAAAAGCCTGGGTTGACAAAGAAATTTGATAACCACCGTCGTGGAACCCATTATCTCTGATTGGGTGTTTTAGGTTGTCGAGCCAGCTAATGCAAAGAAAGGACGGCTGTGTCGAACCTGCTTTGTACAGAGCCTGTATCACAAAGCAAGTCTGACTACCACAGGCGCTACTTGGGTTGGTTTGTTTTACAGAGCATAACATCTGTGAGTCTGGATAACCAGTATCATGAAGATGGTTGTCAAACTGGCTCAGCTCTGATTGTGTAATAAGATACATGCAGGGAAATTCAGTTATACCCGTGATATTAAGTGTATAACATTTTGAAGTTCAATACAATAATAAGCTGTTTGTTTCATTTGTATGAAAATGTGATGCACTTAAAACAGTTAAAAATAATGTAGGACTGTTTCTACTGACAAAGCAGAGGGGGGGGGGGCATTTCAAATTTATTGGGAGCTAATTATTATTTTTTTTTCTAATAAACAACAATTGTACTTTCTAATTCCAGTTATCATCTCAATGTGTCCTCATTATTCTGAAGTACAGGGATGAAATAAGAGTGTAAAAAGGTATCTACAATGTCAGAAACTAAAATGCAGCTATAATCACCATTCATTTGCACAGTATTTAGTATGGCAGCCTAAGCTGTCTCTGTGTTTGTTCAAAGCTGTGTTGTAAACCCAGAGTGGACACACAGAAAGCCTGGAACAGCAAAGAGACTCTACTGACCTATAAAAATATATATTGCTTGATTGCTTATAACTTTATTGTGAACTCTGTACTTGTGTCTATGTCGCAGCAGACATGGCGTTCTACCCCAGTTAAAAGTGAGCCAGCTTCATGATACTGGAAAACCAAAGTTAAGCCTAGCCCCAAAGTTAAGACAGCTGGATAAGGCACTAATCTCACTTTGTGGTAGTTTGGATAGTTACATTGGGACACACCTTACTAAACTGAGAAAAGATACGACAGCGAATGACATTCAACCAGAAGTTCAACCAGCCAGTTCAGTCCAGAGGCTCAAAATCTTTAACTTGTTCATCAACAGTCAAAATCATGCTTACACAGTTTGTGTGTCTGCATGTGCCTCTAACCTGTGATGGTGTCAGTGAGGTCCTGGTCGTGGGTCTTCCTCAGCAGCCTGACCAGAGCCGGCACTCCGTCACAGTTCTTGATGGCGATCTTGTTGTCTGGATCTTTGCCATACGAGATGTTCTTTAGTGCTCCACAGGCTGCATAGTGAACCTATAACAAAGACGCAGTAACAGTTTATTGACCTATTCGCCATGATGGAGTATCGCTAAAAGACAGCAATGATTTCACGTACATGGATTAAGTGTAGTAGTTTCATGCCCTTGTAACTGTTAATAGTGTGCTACACAAATTATATGGGTCTAATTAATGGGATTTGTTGGCCACATTTCTTTTCACTATTAAGCAATGTTGTGTTCACAAACATCCTTGCATACATGCAGCTGTTTTTATGATACTATTTTCTTTGTCATCTTTTGTATCTCAACTTTTCACACAACATACCAAACACACAGACTCAGACAAAGTGTTTGGAGTCTTTGGAAACAGTTAGTGTTGAAGAGGATGCAGTCGCTGTTTGACCCATTTCTCCAGCCAGCAAGTCATCCGACACACACCAGACTTCAGACTTGTCACTGGCCGTAACAGCATGAAATGTGAAATTAAGATGCTGCTTTGCCTTGAGAGTGGAATGCATGATGTGGTTTGTCTGGTAATGCCCATACAAACATCAGCAAATCTTTGCCACAGCTTGTGCTAAATGAAAGGGAATCATAGAAAAACCACAGAATGTTTTGACCAAAACTATATTTAGCACAAATGTTGACCTACAGGATTTGAAGAGAAGTCAAATACGTAATGCTTATTTCTATTTCCCTTTCATTTGGGATTAGTGGAGAGTCTCAGGTTCACCTTGACTCAGGCCAATGAACGGTCCCAGTATTACATAAGAAATAAACTGCATCCCTTAAGCCTCACTTTTACCCCACCTAGTCCTATCATAACAACTAAAGAATGAACAGGCCATGGAGAAAGTCAGCAAACTGACCTCTTTGTTTGGGTTGTCAAGCATAGAGACCAACGCTGGGATGCCTTTCAGACGACGCACATCAGACTTCACCTGAAAAACAAAACCACACATTTCGTAAGTGGTGATGGAGACCCAGCAAATCACAATTATGTCGACACAAATCAATTTAAAAACTGAAAGATGTACAAACAAATTACATCAGAACATCAAGGACCAAAGCAATCTGTTTTTAAACTGTAGTGAGCCTGTTTTAATATTATGGATAGACTAGTTGTGGCTTTAACTGTAATCCTGACTGAGACTGCTGTGATATAGTTAAAACTGAACTTGGATACAGAACATAGAAAGGCACAAAGTTATGCAGCCTTCCTCTCTTTTTGTCAACATCAAGGAATTTTGCTTGAATAAACTTTATTGCAACAGCCACTGAACAAAAACCCACCAGGGGTTCCATGCTTATGTCGTGACTGGCCAACTGATTTGTACAGTGTGAGCATAAATTTGTAGGATCTAGCTGCGCAGAAAGGCTGATTAAAACATGTAGTGTAGTTTACACAACGTACAAGATCAAAAAATAAAATTAAAAAAAATAAAAGAGGAATGTCTGCCAAGATGTGGACAGACTTCTTCAATGCAAGATTTTTCCCTGTTTTTGTAAAGTTTTGCTATACTGAAGTGCTTTCTATGGCTCATGTTATTGTAAACGTATGTTCATTTCCACATGGTTAAACAACCAGCAATCCTGACCGACTTATCAAACAAACAGATCTATGTTCCAACACATTTTTAGTCTCTTTCGTTAATAAGAACCAAAAATTAGTTTTTTTTTTTTAATAAATAAATTGTATAATACAATTTTCACTGCCTCTGTGCAGCCATGATTTTTCACTGCGTCCACAGAAACGACGATGATAGGTATGCAGATGAGACAGTCCATTTGCCTTTCTGATAACTACATCACTGCAGAACTCAAATGTTCAGACAAGCTTAATTTGTTTGTGATGCTATATGCAATTCAAAGATAAATGTTGCATTTTCTGACTGATTTGGTTGCAGGTATCTGGGGTTGGTAGTTATAAGGCACTTGGGACCGAGCTGTTTTTCAGTCCGTGACAGAGGCAGCTCTGCGCAGGAGTGTGTATTCAACCGTGCGCCTTTTTAAAAAAAATTATTTCCATACTTTAAATCCATACTTGCTTTACTTTTACCCCAAACTTATCCAGTACTGCAAATCAGTAAAATCAAATTCCAAACTTTTCCAAACTGTAGGAACCCTGCAACTACTCCCCATAATTAATCATCTTTAAACTTCTGAGATATTGCTTTGACCTTTGCGCTCCTCAACTAATTGCTATAAAATTGCTGTATCTCTTACTTTATCATTCTTATAGGTGAGATGCTGCAGGTACGCAGCTGCGTTGCTCCTGACGGGGTCTAGCCTGTAGTTCAGCATGGCGATGACCTCTGGCAGCTCAGGTTGACGCCAACCACTGGGGCCCGGACCTTTCCTTAGAGTGCTGTCCAATGAAGCCATGCTACCTCTTTCACCCTGGGCCAGCGGTGCTCCTCTTTCCCAATAGTACATGTCCCCTGGACCGCTCATGTCACCGTCCAAGGTGCCCTCGTAACTCCTGGAGAGGGAAGAGATGAAGATGAAGAGGATATGTGAATGTATTTTTTGGCGACACACTGACATCCACCAATACAAAGAGATGAAAGGTGAGAAATTACAGGAGTAATGTAAAACAATACATTTTTTTGAAATGAAAATTATTATTATGTGCACTTCTTACACACGAACATTACACTGAAAGATGGCTCGCACGCGCACTGCATACAGAACAGCTTACCCAGCCCTGCGTGGTGGCCCATGGGCAAATGCATGGTGGTTGCGGGGCACGGTGCTGTAGTGCATTGGGTGTCCCATGCCATAGTCAGGCTCATCATAACCTATGCTGCGCTGATCATCCTCCAAACCGTACGGCTCTGGGACAAACCTTGGGATGGAGGACAGCTCCAATGCACTTCCCATACGCCCAACCTACATGGAGACATGTTCCAAAATAACAGAAGCTAAAAGCCAAACCTGTGTGTACTCTACTCAAATTAAATCCTATTAAAATCTTAACATTGAAGCAAAACACCTCATATAGCAAGTGCATCTTAAAGTGTCAGCAGACCAGGTTAAAATCCTGCAAAAAGGAACAAGTCAATGCAATTGATACAGTGATTGTTTTACATACCTGTGGCTGAGCAGCATAGGGGTCTAGCTGGTTCCTGCTGTGGGCTCGGTAGCTTGGATCCAGAGTTCTGTAACCATCTGGATGAACCGGTCTGGAGTGGGGAGTGACAGGGAGGTTTAGCATAAGATGGGCCATAAGATTATCCAATTAAATTGGAAGTTAAAGTCTTGTTGGATCAGTTTTGGTTACGTAAACATGAATTTCAACACAGTACCTGTAGCGATCATCCATGCGAGCTCCCCTGCTGAGGCTTGTGTAGGTATCAGATGGGGGCCCAGTGCGGTAGTCATCATAGCCCCCTGGCGGTCCATAGTGGTAGTTGCGGGGCACAGTGTGAGTGGGGTAGTCCATTGGCATGCCACCTCCGGGAACCTGCCTGTAGACCCGGTCCATGGGTGTAGTGTAACCCCCCATACCGGTCACTGAACCCCCACCGTCCAGAGAAAGGGTGTCTGACACGGAGGGGATGACTGTGCGAGTGGTGGTTGTCTTCACTACTTTCTTAACCTTAACAAGCAAAACAAAAGAAGCAGGAGACAAGATTCACCAGGTAACATTTATAAGTTTAAAATCGTAGCACTTTGCGATGCACACTTTCCACTTCACCCAGAGATACAAAGAATCCCATCTCTGTCAAGCTACACCTCTACAACACTAAATGGTTCTTCCTTCCTCATCATTTAGTGCTGTAAACGACAAACTTCGACAAACTCACCGTGGTTTCTGTTCGCCGCGTGGTCCCATCTTCAGTGGTCTCCACAGAGACAACAGGTGGCAACTCCTGGGGGTCTTCCTCCACCGTGTAGGTCTCCTGCACCACTTGGCCAGGCTCCATCCTGAACTGCACACCCACACACACATTTCAGAATTTAACTGAAACCAATGAGTTAGCTAAACTTTGAGCTAGCCTCAACCTGAACGATCTGTGATTTTCTCATGTTAGACAAAACAGAAGTTATTGTACTTTGCCCCAAACACCCCCCCCCGAGACGCATCATCTTAAGATATAGTTAATCTAGATGGCATTGCCATGGCCTCCAGCATCACCGTAAGCAATCTGAGATTTCTTTGATCACAACATGTACTTTAACTCTCACTTAAAACAAACATCAAGGACTGTCTTTTTCACTAACACTGCAAAATCAGGAACTAGTCCATACATTTGTTACTTCTAAGATGGATTATTGCAATTCCTTATTATCAGACTGTCCTGAACCATCCCTTAGTTATGCTGCTTTAAATAAAACTGAACTCCAATGTTGGTCTCACACGGCATGTCCTTGGGGTTAAACTTGTTAAGAATTTAACAACTGAAACAAAGAAGGTTCCAAAAGATGCTTACATGATGTGTCCCGTTGATGTAACCCTCGTTCAGTGTCAGCCTCTCTATGTCTGCATCACAAGGAATGCGACCGTTCTGCAGGGACGAAGAAATGCACATGAGGGGGATCCAACACACACTGCTTAGAATAAAAAGATGACTATGCATTGATGAACAAACAGACACACCACTGCCTGAGCAGTCGAACTTTTCCAGCTGGCCACAGTGACGAGCTTCTCATGTACAGTACCGTGACAATCAAATAAAAGAAAAACCAAAAGTAAAAGCAGCAACCAGTAATCTTGAAAATCACAAACACACAGAGGCTTTCATGTAATGCACTCACCAACCCTTAACAAAAACAATGAGGAAGCTGACTGAAACACACCCAACCATCTTATGAATGAACTGTGATGATGGAATTAACAAATGAAATTAGTGATGAAATGAATAATTCAGACAAATAGAGATCCACTTCTTTCTCTCATGCGTCGACACCACCAGTATTGCCTGCCCAGGCGTGGTAATGGGTGTGGTGCACTCCCCATTCCAGCAACAGGGGGAGCTCCATGCCTCTCTACTGCCATCTCTGCAGTTTTATCTCTAAGACTGTGTGGGTGAAGGGGGTACAGCTAGGGGGGCGTTGCTTAATAGTGATTCAGAGATGGGATACAGTGTCTCATGCAGAAATAACTTGCTGAAAAATGCCAATAGTTTTTGCGGGAGTGAAAACTAAATGAAGTGCCACTTTGCCCTAATCAAAAAAAACAAAGACACCGATTTAGCTAAATGACCACTCTTTAGTTCAGATAAGGAATCAGTCAGAGAGAATAGTAGAAAGTGCCGGGCAGATTTGAGCATGTGGGAACCTGCCAGTAAAGACTGAGGTCACGTTGTGCAGTCTGTGAGAGTGGCAGAGGCATGCCTTTCGGCTATGTAAACACACAAAGCAGCGATAAGAAGCGACACAGGCTATTCCTACTTTCACTATAACACACACACACACACACCCTAGCAATATTTCTGCCACTATCAGCCACAAGAATTACCTGGGACCAGGATGTGTCCTAGCAAGTGCTTGCCCACATGCAAGAGTGACAAACAAAAGAGGTAAAACAAGCGAGTGGGAGAGCCTCGTTGTTTATGAGAGTGTGTTTCAAAAGGTTGCCCTCAGGACCAATAGAGTTTGTTTGTGTGTTTACGCGTCATTTTACTGAAGCACACTAATGGCCGTGCGTGTCAATAAGGAAGCGAAAGAAAGAGCGCGTGGGTGGGTGTGCCTGCGTGAAGTCACTCAGCAGTCTCTAAACCAGGTAACTGACTCGAGGCATGATAAAGAGGGTGTGTAAGCAAACAGTAAAATACTTTAGATATGAAACACACTCATTCGCCTTTTCAGGGGGGTTTTTTAACCAAGAATTCAGAGCTGTTGAAACCGGTCTGACAGGCCCCTTGTCAGAGTTTGCCCCACTAAAAAAGCAGCAGAGGGACGTCTTTATTCTAGAAATAAAACACAACAAATGATAAATAAACCAGCGGGCTGACATACTATAGCTCCAGCAGGTAAACTCTTAATGAATATCACAACAAACAAAATGTCAAGCAAGACAATCGCTCTGCATGCAAACACCCATGGACAAGTCAAGACAAACACGATGGGTTTTACTGGGTTGTTAAGCTTGATTGGCGGAGGGATATGATGACAATGGGAGGACTATTATTTTATATGAGACATGGGCAGTTACTAAGGGACCAATGGAGGATGGAAGGGGGGTAGTGATGGAACAGTGGATAAGACACATGCCTTTGGTGTGAGAGACCCAGGTTCGAATCCACTGTGAGACACCTAGTTGCTCCAGAGGTGTGTGACCTCTTACATATATAGAAATTGTAAGTCGCTTTGGAAAAAAGCGTCAGCTAAATGAATAAATGAGTCATAAAATGCAGTGAGGAGAAACAGAGGGTGTTAACTACCTCCTCAGGACGGCTATATTGGAAGTTGCTACAGTTTACCGACTCAACTTCCAAAGTTCACATGCATTTAAAACCCACAGAGGAGGTACTTTTGCCCCAGGGGTTTGGTTTAGGATCTGCTGCCATCCAGCTGGTCCACACAGATGGGATGGGGTGACGATGGAGATGACACAGGATGAACTCGCTCGAATTAAGGATGAATCCGAGGGACTTTTCCATGGAAAATGTGCATGAGGGTGGGTGGAACAGGGGGCGGGGATTGTTCCGCGTTACCTGCATGTTGGGGAGGGGGCGGGGCAGGGTGCCGGCACACGACCTCCGCTCCTCCTCCAGAGCTCGGCTCAGCATCTCAAACTGCCTCTCCTGCTCCCGCACCGAGGCCAGCAGGGAGGCCGTACTCGCACACTGCTCCATTCACACGCTGAGAGCAGAGCACAGGACAGGACAGGACAGGACAGGGTCAACACCAGAGAGAAGAAGATATTCAACCAACACCGGGAATTCATCAAAGAACAGACAAACAGCTACGGCTGAATCACCCAAGTAACACTGATATAATAGCAGAGGGGCCCTTACACTGTGAATCTGTGAATGCACACAGTGTAGTGCTAATGAAGTAGCAGGAGCTGACGCAAGAAGATAATTGAGGGAAGAGAGAGAAGTTGGGGGATAAAGAAGAGAGAATGTGAGTATAGAAGGAACAGGAGTGCGGAAAAACACCAGGTGTAAAGAAAGAGCTGAGAATTTGAGTGATTTGAAGTGATTATTCAGTTCACGTTGAAGGTGGGACCAGCATCAGCAGAGCAGGGGTGGAAGCAAGCTACTGTCACTTTTTCAGTGCGTTTCTTCACCTTCTGCTATGTCGGGTTAAAAATAGGAAGAAAGTGAGATACATGGCGAGAGACAAAAACAGCACGTTTTCAGCTGCAGCGTGTGGAGCTTGTTAGCGCTTGTTCACGGCCAAGGATGCAGAGACAGTGTGAGAGCATTCAGAGGCGCTATGAAGAGACAGTATCACACCGTCAAGTTACACCCAACTCAAAAAGCCAGGTGTTTCAATTTGAGAGGGTGTTCTGTACACAGCAGGCAAAGAGATGGCTCGCTCTCCCTCGCTTAATGCTATACTTACAAGACTCTGCAAGTTATCATATGGATGGTATTTCATTTGCATGCTATCCTTTACAATTTACTGTAAGCATTTCTTTACTGTTATTATCTCTACAAACTCACAGAAATAAATTTAAAATCGCAGGTTCAGTCAAATACTGGGCTGGTTGTTTACCGTTTTTGTTGTGCTTAAGTGTTTTAATCAATGATCAACAACTGTGATCAAAGTTATTAATCACTGGTTCAGTGTGCACTCCTGCCAATATTTTCCAAATTTTCAGCGATGAGTCTGTTTTACTGTCACTTTGCTAAAAGAAATTTAATATTCAGTGCTTTATTAAGGGCACAACTTTAACTACAAAGCAAACTTTACGTCCATGTGGTTTATAAATCACACTTTGGTGATCTCATCATTTAAATTTAATCTTTTAACATTAAGTTGATATATTCTTTCCCTCCGCAGTACTTACAAATACATTTTCAAAAGTTGGTCAAACCGGTCCGCTCCTTCATTCTGGATTTACTGACATGGCTGGTTTAATGATTAGTCTAATTAAAAGTGCTTGACACAAGACATCTCAAGCTACACAACAAACTACAAAATGCATTTCAAAGTAAGCAGCTGAATTACATACATACCTGTTGATTATGGAAACGGGTATATAGCATGACAATTACCAATGATCTATTGTCCAGGAACTACAATACAAAAAAGAAAAGAAGCAGAAATGGGTTTTTAAAATTGTCAACCTGGATACTGCAGCCTTAAGATACGCCTCAGATGACCTAAGCCTAAATTACAGTGACATGGTAACAAGTGAAAGTCACTTCAGCCCAAACTAAGACAATGACAAAGCCCTTTTTCTCCGACTTCCTCAAAAAGGGACTCTGCTGAGGGAGGAATGAGGAATCTGCGGAAGATTCCTTCAACAGTGTCTGTCTAATAACGGGATGACATGAGGGTGGCTCATCTCCAAGCCTGGGTAAAAACCATTTTCTACTTCAAAAGTTCACTGACTCGTGTGAATCAAATCTGCTCTCAATCTGCACACACAGGACTGACTGAGTGAACAAAAGACTCTTGTATGAAGCTTAAGTGCGCACACACACCAGCATGAGTATGCGCGTGCATCCGTGCGAGGGCGCATGATTGTGTATGTGGTTCAGAGACTATATAAAAAGGTGGCAATGGTGTGAGGCCGACGTTGGTAATATCGTTGAATACTCAGAGCAGTGTAGGAAAGTGAATGTTGCCCCTTTTCTTTGCATTTGTGTGTGTGTGGGGGGGGGGAGACACATTTGTGGATAGAAACATGTCTCACACACACAAAAACACTGCCATTGTCATACATTCCACAGTGAGATTTAGCATGTCATATCCTGCCTCAGCTGTTGGAAGCTTTCCTAATAAGGGAGCCCTTCACTCGTTCATTGTGATGCACTCATCCGTCTCTCACACTAACATTTTTTCTTCCCAGCCAAACACGTCAATCCTGGAAAGAGAGAGGATACCGTCTCTCTCTCTCGCTCTCTGACCACAAACAACAACAAAGTGCTTCTTTAGTGGATAACGCTCACAAATGTAAGGATGGTTTGAAATGATATCAAGTTCGTGTCTACGCAGGCCCTGTGTGAAGCTAATGAAATTTGAATAGTTTCCTCAACAATGACAGATCTTTGCTGAGATCTCAAACACAAAAAAGGAAACGGGTAACTAAAAGGTGGCAGCAAGCTACAAATACATGTTTGTTGTGTCATAAAGGTTGCGTACAGCAGCCGTCAAGTTTTACATTAGGGACCAAGAATTCATCCGTCTGACACGATACATCAAATACGACAACATACCACAGTCTAAACGGCAACACTTTTTTGAGAGCATGGAGGAAGGCGGTCCTCTTATGCCTTCCTACAGCAGACAGACAAACCTACACAACGTCTGAAGCTACGCGAGTCCCACAACTAACATTCTCGTGGCTGGGAGTAGTTGCTTATGAGAGTTTTAAATGGCTCTAGCCACTTAAAGCCTCGGCATTAGTCATTAATCTATTGTAAGGTCATTAGCAGCAGCACTAAATTGTATCTGCTAATGGGATAGCCCTGGAATTACAGCACTAAGCCACTTATCATACTGAGCCAACACACAACACAGATGTACACACACTATCCACTACCCACTGAAAACATTGTGTAGTACACACACACAGCCAGTTTGTTGGTCTATCACCCAGTGAACAGTGAGTATTGTGACTACAGTGTATTCCCTCATTATCATATGTTATCACAACCACCAGGGACAGAGTCACTGGTGGTTGTGGCAGCCTGACATGCTTTCTGTTCCAGTCCACCCCCCCACACATACACACACACACACAGATGAGGTGAAGCTATGGTAAAATGCTGTTGTGGCTTGGCCAAGCGCTCCGCTGACTCAGCCTCATTTGAATGGTCACACAGAGATTTGGCCTCTGTGTGTGTTGTGTGTTAGCCTTGGCCCACATCCAACCACTACCGCCTTTGCCATCCTCACTTTAAACCATGAACCCCCCCCCCCCTTTTCTCCTATGTGGCCCACAGTGTGGTAGCTGCAGAGAGATTACACATGCACACACACGCCCTCATTCACTCGTGCAAACTTTTCATGGAAGTTCTCCTAAGGCCAGCTGTCCGATATACAGATGCCAACTTACTACTCTTAGTGGGGAATGAAACGCGCAGGGAACTGTAAAGCTGATGACACGGGGCAACTCTGAGCAATGTTGCGGGGCAAGTCCAACTATGTCTGAATCGATAGCGGCGGGCCAGGGTGGCGGGTCAGCGGGGGTAGGGATTACGGTAGTCATCCTTACTCATTACCATTGACGGCAACATTGCTCATCATCTTAACTCAGAGAGAGTTACAGCTGCCTACAAAGAGAGATATACGGAAATAATATTGATATGAGGCTGGATGTCATCTGGGATTTTGATTTGACCAATCAACTAATTGTTTTGCTGTGTGAAATAAACAATGAACGCCACTATCTGCTTGGACGATACACCCCATTATTAACAGATTTGACCGGAGTAACAATCTCCTCCGCAAAAGAGTTTCACAAAAAGAGCAGAAGTCTATTTCACACAACAATCTCAGGCACGTCAAACTCTATCCAAGTGACACAGAAACACAGACTGAGTGGGCACACTGATGGTGTTGGTCGGCGTTTGCCTGGGCAGTAAGCAAGCAGCTTCCGTCTTCACTTCAACTTCAGTCAATAATATGTTCATGTTCTTTGAGAAGTGTTACATAAAATATTTCTAAAATACATTTAAAACTTGACTGTTAACAATCCTAGAAAACAAACGTTGAGCAGTCGGCAAAGATTTCCCACTGGAGACTTTACACAGTTTGACCACAGTTAAACAAGGAAGTTGGTTTAATTGCTGCAGCGAGGACCATAAAAGTGTTTACTGACACTCAACCTTTCCAAGAAGTTAACCACCAGCACTGAAGGGCGGTACTGTACAGCAGTCCCGCTTCACTGCTTTCAGAATCTGTGCACTTTGATTTCACTATCAGACACCTCACATGTCCTCCCCTGCATCGAAAGCCAAATGACGTGCTGGCCGTTCAAATAAAAACACAGACTGCAGGTGTAACTGTTGGCTGTAGAGACGAAGAAAGAGACAGAGAGAGAGAAGACAGACACAGGGAGGAGGAGCAAATAAAAGAAAACCCCAGCTTCTGTGTGTCAGAGGGACACACCCATGAAAGCCCGTCATTACAGAGGCTCACAAATGATAGCCCTGGCTAAAGCAATACGACTCCAGCCCCCACAGACAACATGGCTAGGAGCAAATTCTAGGAAGAAAAAGAAATGTCCAACTTGTGATTTTCTTGGCCCCTCCTTTTCACATCTTACAGAAGGGGGCATTTCTGAGAAAACCGCATGTCCAAACTTGCTCACAATCTTTTCCATCTCTGTTTCAGCAGGTCAAAGCAGACATGCCTATAGGGTATTTAGAGGAATATGACAGGCATGTCCGTGCTGCACTGAAACACACAAGTCAGCTGACTGTAGCATCTCAAATTAACAATTTTGTTACTTCGGACAAGCAGTCAACCATGACTCAGGTTGGTCTGTATGTTGTTTACGTGCATTGATTTTTAATGTCACACACAAACCACCACAAACTGAAAGTATCAAGTCTACTCCCAAGAGTCACCCACTGAAGCAGATTTAACCAGATCCCTCTGACTAATCCAGCATAAATTCCCACGAAAAGACCTGTAAATTGAGATGGTGTCTCACTCACTGTGATGCAAGCCTCTATAATATATAATGGAGCCGGCCAACGCCAGCCACCTTACCACACCCCACAGAAACAGACCCACACAACTGGTTCTAACTATTGTGTTTTGCAGCGCCAACACCGCCGGTCCTGCCTCCCTCCCCCTACCTGGCAGACCGCATCAAAAGACAGCTGCGGCTGAAGAATTAAACAGTTTCAACACTTTCAAGGCACTAAAATCAAAAAGGCAGTCGGCAACAAAAGACAGACGCCATGCGAGCATAGTCACCTGAAAGCAGCTTCACTGTCCGCGGAGTGGGCGGCTCAGGTACAATACATAACAGAAAACTGATAAGTAAGCCGAGACTGGACTTTGACTCCTGACTTGCGGTCAGTGACGCGTCGGGCCACTTCCGTGTCCTCTCACCTGTCCTGAATACTCCCCAGCTCGGGGGAAAACTAAAAAAAAAGCCCATTAAAATCTGTGTTTAAAGGCAGCGAACAGAAAAGACTCGACGTGTAACGTTAATGTTATAACGTTAACAGTAACCCCCTCATAACCACCCAGACCATTCATGTAATAAACTGCTGCTAGCTAGTTAACGTCACGTTAGCTGGATATTTTATATTTTTAGCCATCTTGGTATCAACCAGTTTTAACTGCATTCACGAGTTTTGTTAAACTTTTCCCGAGTCTCACTCTGGATAAGTTATTCATCAAGCCAACGAAAGGAATAACACCGATGCTAGCTAAATTAGCTTGCGCTGTGGTAGCTAGGCTGCTAACGCTGCGTTTACAACAAGTTCAGCAAATTAAAGGTCACCTCTCTTCCCACACACACACAACAAACCCCAACCAGCTGTACCGAACACAAAGCACCAACAAGAGAGGCCATTACCGATTCCGGGGACTGTTAGGCTTGTTTTTCAAAGTCCATAAGTGTTTGCGAGATGGATTCAGGCCTAGCCGAGTGCTGCTGCTGCTGCTGCTGCACTGACGGTCCAAACCTCGACCCGCAGGCTCTGATAAGAAGTGAGTTAAGACAACAAAAACACGTCGGCGTGGTCGACCTCACATCTCAACACATAAACTGTCCACCGCAGGGCGACAGCTCTCGCAATGAAGACGGAGAAAACACCCACCTTTGCGATTTCCTCTCCTCCTTCGCTTGTTGTTCACTTGTCTCTGCGCTTCCTCTCCGCTGGGGGGAAGAGGTGGGAGCGAGCAGACTGGAGCAGGACGGGCAGGACGAGGGGCGTTTTTAAAATACAGGTTCACAATATTTACTTTTTCATAAGTGACTAACTCATTTAGTCAGATGTTGATAGGCTACATCGCTTTTACTAAGAAACTATGATATAACATTTATCGAGGATTGTGTGTGGCTTTTGATTAACGTCAAAATGATTAAAATCATTATTTATTTATTTTAAAATTAGATCGTTTAGTTTTATATAATTTATCTTCTTCCAAAAAAAAAACCAAAGATTATTTTTAGAGATACTTTCTCATTTCGCGGTGCGTATAATTAATTAGGACTATTTTCCCGCTTCCAGCATTATGCCCTATTTTCAGTTTCTAGACATTATACTGCAGAACACCTCATGCTATTTTTGTTTCGAACATGGAAATTCCCACTAAAATGAATGAGCTCCGATATTGCCATCATGTGGTCAAGGCAGAGTTATTACAGAGCAGAATAATAGCCAGTTTATTTTGGATGCAGTGCCTACGTGGTGGAAAGAAGGCTACAATTACTCAAAAACATTTAAAGCACCTGCAGTTTATGCTATATGTTTTAGACAAATATATTGTTCCAGCACATGACATTTGACAGCTGTAGAATTGATAGGATATTTCGGTTGGCAGCAAATCCTCACATTTGAGGAGTTGAAACCAGCCAATGCTGTGCATGTTTGCTTAAAAAGTGATTTAAATATTAATCCCTCATCAAAGTAGTTGCTGATTAATTTTTTGTGGATTGTGGATTGACCAATCAACTGATGTTTCGGCTCCAAACATGAGCTCCATAATATTAATAATAATAATAATAATAATAATAGTTATGCACATTTCAAAATATATAAAATAAACAAAGAGAAAATACATGAATAATAGTTGAAAAACATGAAATACAGAATGCATAAAAGCCTAAGGGAGGCCATATAAATAACAATTAGCAGCAGGTGCAGTGTAACATTATTCAAGGCCTAACAAATAATAATAATAATAATCAGTAATAATAAGCCAACAATTTATATATTCTAAAAAGGGGCATTTTGCATAATGAGTAGCCTACTTTTGTTATTTTAATTATATTTTGAGGATAAAACTAATTTACTTTTACAAGAATTTGGCTTATCTGAACTTTCAAATCCAAGCAGACACACTGAAAGTGGTTTTGAGCAGAAAAAGTGTTTTTTATAAACAATATGTATTGTTGGAAAACTCATCTGTATCACTACAATAGACCCATAAGAATCTCTGTGATTATGTGTACAGACTAAAAAATATATATTTTTTTGTTCTTCTTAAAGTTAAAATCTGAATGCAGAACTTTTACTTGTACTGCAGTCTTTTACACTGCAGCGTTACTACTTTCATGTAAGTAAAATAGACTGTCTCAGTACTTCAGCCACTAACTACTGCAGTGCACATTAATTGACACGCCCACAAACAATATCAATGTAACTGTATTGCAGACAAAGCAGACCAAAACAATGGCATTGTCTTGTTTTAGAAGACCGGATTTAATTGTTCTGTAGTCCCACAAACGGCCAGTAAGTAGCGCCACAGCTTGCTGTAGCTAAACAGATGCAGGGTTCAACTGCCTCTGCAGTCAGCACACATACAGTCCCCTCCAAAAGTACTGGAACGGTAAGGCAAATTCCTTTGTTTTTGTTGTTCACTGAAGACATTTGGGTTTAAGATCAAAAGATGAGTATGAGACAGTTCAGAATTTCAGCATTTATTTACTGGTATTCACATCTAGATGTGGGCTGCAAACTTTTCAGTTTAGTTTAGAGTAAGATTCGGTATTGCTGAAGTAGGTAAATTTTATGAGTAGGCCTAATGTGACATTACCCACCACATGAGTCGGGGTCATCACTCTTCAATCCTCAGGAATCTTGTTCAGTCCAGCAGCCAAACTCACAATTTTAAAGCATGTATAGATGAAAAGCCATGTCAATAATTATGATCAGCCATGAATATGGTTGATCTCGCTTGCCAATGTCCAAACATCTTAGCCTAAATCAGGAGACCAAACCTAACCAAGTATCTGGGAATGTTCCCCCCAGGTAATGTGTGTCATCCCAGAGACTGTTTTCTTGCATTCCAGTGAATTTATGGAGTAATTTTGTTGTTTAAATGCAAGAGCATAGGTTTTGCTTCAACACTGGAGGGGTGACATATTAAGTGGGGGCTCTAGGAGTCCTCCCCCTGAAGATTTTGAACATTAAACAGCTAATTTCCTGCATTCTGGTGAAATTTCCTGCACCAATTTTTGCCTTTTTCTGTATCAATTTATGGTGGAAATGTGTTTATTGATATAAAGGGAAACACAAAATTCAGGCAGCAGGTGACAATTCAAATTATAAAAACACAGTTTGGCGCTTCAAGCAGAGACATCTAAATAGCAGTAGTAATGATAATTGTGTGAAAGGAAAGCATAGAGCGGCAGGTCGGATGTGTCTAGTGCTCGCATCCAGTTCCCCTGCTTCAACGCAACTTGTAGGACCATTAGATGGAGTAGGTGACAGGCCTAGTCCCATGTCTAGGGACTGTGCTGTTTATGTATCTAAAGAGAAAAAAGTGTCCTGTTTTTAATAAGGGATTCTGTGCTGAGTTTTATGAGTGGTTGGATGAAATAAACTCAGTTTTGGGTTATCACAATTTTGAGGGTACGAGTTTAAGGGTCTCAGCTAGAAATGAGGGACCCTACAGGAGATATGTGGGCAACCCCATCCCCTGAACAGGTTGCAATATTTTTTAATAGGAGGAAGTCGGAAGGAGAGTTACGTGACCAATGTTCGGAGAATGTTTGTAATTTAAACTCCAAAGTGAGCTAAAAAGAGTCATTTGGCAGACTAAAGAGGCACAGATGTGGGAAGATGGTGACACTGGGGGTGGTCAGAGTCGACTTCTAGCAAGCTTGCGTGGAATGGTAACGGTTGAATCCAATGTGGTCACAGCTGCTGTGCTTCTTGAGTCCGACCCAGTTATGGTGGAAATTCTGTAAACTTTAAAGCAGCAGAAAGCCCTTGTCGAGAGCGTGTTGTAGGAACAGCAGGCCCAAACTGCTGACGTGGCACAAAAGTGTCTGAGTTATCTGGCATGAAGTTCGGGGGAACTTTTGATGCTCAGCCTGTATTGTATGTTTTAAATGTCGGGTAGCTGGCCACATTGCGCTGCAGTGTCGTGAGTGGCGATTACCCGAAGAACAGCTCCTGTATCGCAGGCTAAAGTCTCCCACAATAGGGGGGCACATGTAACTGAGCAGCAGGGAACTTTTAGATGTTTTGTTTGGTGATGTAAATGTTGGATGCCTCCTTATTTTAATAATTTTGAGGCTTGGACTGACAAAACAAGCATTGTGAAGGTGTTGCTTTGGACAAATTACAGTCAATCAGTAAAATCCTGCTTTACATGAGTACATGAGTACAAAAAATCTAATGATATAATAGGCTATGTAATAGTACAGCAGTCACAAGGGACATTTTTCAATCTGCAATGAGTTCTTTGCTTTACATTGAGTACATTTTCGTGATTATATTTACATAATTTTAACTTAAGTAACATTTTCAATGCAGTTCTTTTACATGTAACAATTAATCGAAATATTATCAAAATCGCAAAATGGCCAAATGCAATATCCATTAACCCAACCCAACAATTATAAATTAAGCATTGTGGCCTACACATCATATTCTTCAGATGTAAGGGAAGATACTTGTTTGGTACAGACCTCAGTAAAAATCACATCATCATCACTTCTATACTTTCCTTCAGTGAAAATGAAATGCAAAAATGACCAT
The DNA here is from genome assembly GCF_014851395.1 of Micropterus salmoides. Taxonomy (NCBI): domain Eukaryota; kingdom Metazoa; phylum Chordata; class Actinopteri; order Centrarchiformes; family Centrarchidae; genus Micropterus; species Micropterus salmoides. The sequence goes on from NW_024040263.1 coordinate 28,338,148, forward strand.
TCCCTCTGAAATCGTGACTCATATCGCGATCTCAATATCCGTCAAAATTATCTCAATACGATTTTATTTTTGCATAATGTTCAGCCCTAGAATATGCTGGTGTCACATCAGCTGGGTGGAGTTGATTTGTGCCGCGAGTCGATGAGTTTTACGTTTGTTTTTCAGTGAGTTAGAAAATTGTTGTGTGGCGTAAATGCACGTGAAAATGATCAACTGTGTGAGTCTCATGATCTTTGCATGAGAGTTGGCAGCTCTGCCAACCACCTGTCATGTTTTAATGCATTTTTACCTTTATTATAAACAGTCTATGATGTTTCACAGAAGATCATTAACAAACAACAGTTAACAACAAACAGCACAGAGTGTAAAATGATGCTCTGACAATTTTGCCATGAGCTGATCTAGGTCTACATCTATCATGTCAAGGGTTTTTTTACTTCCAATCAAAGCTTTCCGTGTAATATAGAAAGTGCTGGTCATGTATTTAGTCAGATGATGTCACACCTTGTTTGTGTAAACGTTAAGGCAACTCTCCATAAGCTGATCAATTCATATTTTCATTTAGGTTTATCTATCACATTTATCATTTATTTTGGAAATGATATTTTGGAATGTTTTCATAAATACTTCCACTTTACTCCAGTTTTGATGAAACATCCTGTCAGCTGGGTGTGTGCCTCAGCTACAGCGCACAGGGTGAGTAAAGAAGAAAGTGTAACATGTAGCAGAGAAGAGTGATACTGGACAGAGCAACAAAATTCAACTGATTATTAGGGAACAGGCCACCTAACAAGTCCTAGTTGGTCCATGGAGTTTGGTATTAAGTTTGAAGAAGCAAGAGGCCAATGGAAAACAAATCTTGATCTCAGGTCGACAGAAATGGAGATGTCCGGGTACATTTATGACAATGATCCTGGTGAACAAAAGCAGGTGGAAAAAATAGCCTTCAACACAACTGGAGAGAGTGATGAGGTGGAGGAGAGGACAGTGGTTATTTATAAAAGCTCAGACTTCTACGGGGCTCAGAAAACTGTAACGCGGAGCGCAGTGCATCAGAAAGCAGGTGAGAAACGCAATATAACACACATACATTTCTATGTTCCCTTTGCTGTTTGGAAGATTGTTTATAATGTTCCCTCATGACATTTTCCACCCAGGCAGGACTGTAAGGACAGATGGTCAGATCTGGTCATTGTAAACAGCAAAGAAGAGCAGGTTAAAGAAAACAAGTTAAAGATGGTGTTCCCTAACATTGCTGTTTGACTGCAAAACATTCAGTGCAGGGTGTTTAGTTGGCTTTGCGTACCGTTGCAGGTATTCATCAATTCCTTAAGGTGTATATTCTGGATTGGTCTGACTGACAGAGAAGAAGAGGGAACATGGAAATGGGTAGATGAGTTCTGAACACACATTTCCTTTTCTCCGGTGCTAGGCCAGTTACTAGATTTACATGCATTGGGCATCATGTTTTGTAATAACCCCAGCCAGTCATTTGATCGTCAATGTTTGAACAGGTTTTGGAGAAAAGGTGAGCCCAGTGGAAAGTCGAGGAAGAACTGTGTGGACACCTTATGGTACACACAAAGAAACTGGAAGGATAATTGTGCTGAACTACGACCGTGGATCTGCGAAAAAGTGACTGACTTCCAGCATTATTTTTAATCCTAAATAAAAATATACATTGATGAAAACCATAGAGCAAAATTGGGTTTCTTCTTTTTATAGCATTTTCTTGGTAAAAATTGGATCAGTAGAAAGACTGTTAGGAGCAAGGTCAGGACATCAGAAAGTGCCTTTAGATTTATCACCACTGGAACCTACACTTTTTACTTTTGGCTGAAGGCGAATGCACTTTTCTTACCAAAACATCTTGCCAGAGAAATGTAGTGTCACTACTTCAGTATCTGCTTAAAAGTCATCATGTAATGCTTTTAATTTTGCTCACTTTCAATATAAAGTTCCATTTTTCATTTTAATGGTTTTGAAACTGCATCATTTCTGCTATAATTAAAATAGTAAGTACATCCCTGGCATGTTTAACAAAAAAGTTAAAATAACATTTTTATTGTTAATTTAGGAGATAATGTTCTTCCCAAACTATCTAAAACATACATGTATACATGTACATATATACACTGTAATTTTACAGTTTTATTTCTTTTTATTTCATTTTCATTATTATTAATTTTACAGCTTTATTTCTTTTTATCCTGTACTTTTGAAATACAGGAAGATTTAAAAAATTTATAAAATAAACTGTGAATTTACATGTCTAATGTAAAATAACAGGAAAAACCTGTAGCTTTGAATAACATTTCTGTTATTTTAAAGAAAATTGTTGTTTTAAAAACTGTTTCAATACGTTCAGGAATTTATCGTATTTTCACAAATATTATTTGTATTATTTAAGATACAACGCCGTTAAATTTAAGTTCAATACTGTAAAAACATTTCTTAAACTTGGTACAATTAGTAACAGTTAACCATAACAAAAAACGTGTTCTGTAATTTGACATAGATTTGCTTGTTAATTGACACATATCTCCTTTAATTATGGATATTTGGAAAATAAAAACATTGAATAAATGTTATTTTATAATCTCTACAAGCATTGTTAAACTGTCAAAACACAGTTTTGATCATTGAAAACAGCCATAATTACTGTAATTTCAAAGATGTTGACTTTTATCATAATGCTTAGAAGTTAGATTAAAATATTAATAATTGCCCAAAAGTGAGAAAAGTACTTTTTAATTTATTGTTAAATGACAGGTGTCCACACCTTTTAATGGGCTTAAAAAAGAAATATAAACCTCCTGGAAAATTATGGGTTTGTGATTTTGAAATTAATTCTTTAATGCCATTTTACAGAAACGACTTGAAGATTTTTAGCTATAGGTGTATTATCAAAACCTCAAACCAACCTGTTTTTTTCTTAATTAAAAATTACCACATGTTCACATTTTACATTAGAGTAATATATATCCATTTACCTTAGACCGGAAACCCCTTTTGAGTTTGTACTAGGGTTATTTGTGACAGTTTCAGACTTCCTTAAATTAACTTAATTTGTGGAAACTCAGACCTTTTAAATTACCACCACAATACAAATACCCACATCTGATACTATTTATTGACCATTTATTCAGTTCCATGCTCACAACAAATAAGCCACACAAGTCAAGTCATTTCAGTGTAAAGAACTGTTCTCCTGAAACTAAAGTAGTTTAGTTTTTATTAACTTATTGATGACATTTTCAGATCTATTCATTAGAAACACAACTGGTTCAACATAAAGAACATTTTGGACACTGTCAGACACAGCTCCAAGATTAAAGTGGAAGATGAATGTGAAGTAACTGGAAAGTATTTCTTAAAATGCTGCCATTTTGCTTTGATAGGACTGTATGTAGAGATATGAAAGGCAAAGAACAGGGCATCCAAAATGAACTTCCTGCACAATCCAAAGACTTACAACTTTCTAAAGACAGTTTTTGTATCTGGTAAATGTTGTTACGGCTGTATGTGTTTCCCTGTGGTGTGCATACACATTACTTTTCTGTCCTTTAGTTCTACCCTGGAAGTGCTACAGCTGATTGCTGAATTAGGTTCACCTGCACAACTGTGTGCACCTGACTTAGGGTCCATCCATCCATCGTCAGCCGCTTATCCTGTGTACAGGAGCCAATCCAAGCTGACATCGGGCGAAAGGCGGGGTACACTCTGGACAGATCACCAGTCCATCGCAGGGCCACACATAGACAGACAACCACTCACACTCCACAATTTCAAAATTAAGTTGGTATACAAAATAGATGAAAATAGATGTGTAAGTAGAAAGACAAGTGGGAATGTGATACAAACTCAACTCAAGTAGAGAATTTACCTGAAATTCAATGTGAATACAAACTCATCTTCTTAAAATGGTTTGAATAACACCTATACAAACACCAGGTGGCCATTGCTCACTCACTGTAGAATATGTGCAAGTTTTTCTTGGCAGTCCTAATGAATTAGTGATGGGAAAAGTCACTCTTTTGAAAAACTCGAGTCACCAAATCTCGTTCATTAAAATGAACTTCCTGAGTATTCAACCAGACCAGCCATTTATATAATTATAACTATCCCTATATCTCTAAGGTGCTCATTCATACAGTAGTAGTATATATTAACATCAGATTTACAGGGAATATATTGAAGTAATAAGCTTGACACACTAGATGAATAACACACATTCTTATTAAAATTTAACAAATTTAATAATAATCTCAAACACTGCAGGTTGTTCACCAGACAGGAGCTGTGAAACAACAGCACGGCTCTGTCGATAAATAAAAAGTAAAAGTTAAGTTGTGTTCTCTGGGGGACCGGATCAGCTGTTAGCTGTAAACAAACCACAGGTCTAACGCTAACGTTGCTATGTGGCTGTGTTTTAATGGTTTAATGTCCAGATCCGATTGTTTTGGAGAGGAGACGACCTCGGAGGTAATTCGGCTCCCAGGTAGAAAGTTGTTCTGGACCCAGAACAACTTTCATCAGCTGTTGGCTGTACACACTAGCAGGACTAAAGTTACGGTGCGACTGTGTTAAAACTATAATTTAGCACAACGTAACTGCGCTGTAATAACGTTATGCCTTATTAAATGTCACAAAATTATCAAAATAGATATTAGATATATGTCAGTCCAGTGACTGTTACAGACTTGCCTCTCATTCCCCGGTGCAGGATTAGTTCATTCCTGCTCCACAGAAGCCGAGATGTCACGTGACAAATGAACGACTCAAACCCAGAGACCCACAGTTTTGAGTCCTGAACTAATCAATTCTGTTTCCTGTGCTGCCTGCTTACCACAGCCTGTAGCCAGCTGTCACGTGACAAATGAACGACTCAAACCCAGAGACCCACAGTTGAGAGTTGTGAACTAATCAATTCTGTTTCCTGTGCTGACGGAGACCTTGCAGCTGCTGTGTAACGAGTGAACGTAAGAGTCCAAGACTGTTCACGCATGCGTGAAAATGAACGAATTACTCACAGAGACAACCCATTACTCCTGATTCACATACAAGATTAGGTCAAATGAACAAAACGTTCTTTGAACAACACAACACTATAATAAATCCATTTGTTTCCAAGTTTTTGGTATGCAAGCCAAAAGAACATTTTCAGATTCGGCTGACTTTGCACGACAACACCTCAGGATGATAAGAAACCATTTTGCTTCTCAAGGTAGTTCAATTGGAAAAAATAAACAACGGTAAACATAATAAACAGCAGAGGTGTGGACTCGAGTCACATGACTTGGACTCGAGTCAGACGCAAGTCACAAAAATGATGACATTAGACTAGATTTGACAAAATCAAAGAAGACTTGCGACACGACTTTGACTTGAACAGCAATGACTCGTGACTTCACTTGGACTTGAGCCTTTTGACTCGCGCTGACTTGACACTCCCCATGCCCGAATATAAATTATGATATAAAAAACTTCGCAGCGCATCAACATATCGCTGTGCTCAATTAGACTGGAGCATGTGCCTGATCATTTCTTGTAAAATATCCACTGTGTCTGCGTCTTCTAACGTCATAGCGATTTATAGTTTTCTCGCCGCTGGTGTTTGTCACTGCATCTTGCAACAAAACAACACGGTTTTATTTCAGCGTTCTGTAACGTTACTTCGTCATCACGAATAATTCACCTGTCACCTGCTCTGCTCCCCTCCGTGCGCACACACACACACACACACACACACACACGCACACACACACGCACACACACACACACACACACACACACGCACACACACACACACACACACACTCACACAGAGCCCCCTCAGTGACCCTCAGTGACCCTCAGTGACCCTCAGTGACCCTCAGTGACCCTTCTGTCACCCAAAGCTGTCAACTTGGGGGGAAACTGTTCTGCTGTCGTCCTCTTGCCCACTAGATGCTGCTTAAAGTTAATAATGTTGGATTATTGTTTATTTCATGGGCTATTTGGGATTTTTGAGTAATGCATATATAGTAGTCTAGTTTTTAAAAAGAAAGTATTACATTTCAATAGTTAATGTTTCCAAAGGCAATGAGTAATCCTGTTAAATAATTGTGATCTTAATATTGACCAAAATAATTAGCAGCCCTACATGTACATTTAATTTATTTCATGAAATTTGTTGTGTGAAACTACGCCTCTGCCTTCTTTCTGTACAGGCTAATGCTTCATTCAATACATTGTTTTATTTTTAACTTGAAAAAAGTTTTGAAATGTTTTGTAAATTTGGTGAAGACTTGGACTTGTTGGTCCTTCACTTGAGACTTGACTTGGACTTACCACTCATGATTGGTCTGGACTCGACTTGGGACTTGAGTGCTAAGACTTGAGACTTGACTCGGACTTGTAAAACGATGACTTGGTCCCACCTCTGATAAACCGCATAACATTAAAAGCCATAACATTAAAAGCATTAAAAGAAGTTAGTTATTTACTGTTAGTTAACGGTATTTTTCTGGCGCCCCAGCTGCCGGAATATTTTTTCACAATTGTTTTTTAACAGTGTACATGTGAAAGGAGAATGCATGTATGTAAGAGAGCCAGAATGATGGCTTGAAGGGCACCTCATACTCAAACACCTATACTGCAATCTACCCTCATTTGCAGCCTTAGCAATGTTTCATTTGTTTCAAATGCCCTCCAAATGCCCCCAACTGACATGCAAAACTTTTATTTTTCACCAACTTTTAGTGTGTGTGAATGAACTTAACTGCAGACTGGTCGTGGGTCACCTCTCTCTTGGAGTCTGAGTAGTTGCAGTGGCTGCATTGACAAACAGTATGTTGGTGTTCAAGTTTGTTGTTTGCTGAGGTTTAAAATGTTGTCAAATTGTTATAAGTTGTTGTTAATCACTATTAGATATAAGTTATCTCTTGCAACAGATAGCTCTCATTTTAATCTTTGCAGTTGTCTGCAAAAGGGGCTGCGTCTCACACCAGGGACGGCTCAGAGTTTTGGTATCAAATCTGGCGGGAAAAAAAACATAATTTATTGTAAGCTATTTAAATTATAATTAATCATACATGAAATGAACTGGTTCTGATAAATTATGATATTTGTGTATTTGTATATATAATGTATTTATATACGTTATAAATTTATGAGGTAATTATAAAGATCAGGTCTACCTGTGATTAGAAAAAAGCAGCGGAGCAAAATCGCTCATTGAGCACTTTGGAGAAAAGCGCTTCTGGTGTGAACAACTAGGTTACCCGATAACAGGCGCATAAACATGAGGTTGATGCCCAATAAGGCACAGAATACATATTATTCACATTTTGCTCCACTTTGTAATGTAGGTTAAAATATTGTAGTGTCAGCCCACATATCCTATCATGCAGTGCTAGACTGAGTCATTTGTTAAGTTGCTGTTTTATGTTCCAAAAGGCAAAATTGCATTAACATTTATGTTTTTGTAAGTGTCTGTAATGCAAGGGTATATAATTAGATAGTGACCTACCTATTGTCCCAATTAATTTAATATAACCACAATTGTCCATCAGTGTGTATTTGGCAGAGATGCTCACAAGTCTTTGAGCTAGAGTCCAAATCAAATGTAAAGTCTCTCGTGGTTATAATGAATGTTGTATCACCTGCTGTGTTCAATCCAGGCTGCTTATAACACTGCATAGCTATAAGGAATTCTGTAACTGTAACCTGTTTTTCACTTACAGAGCACAACCGTGTAATGTGCAATGCAATTAATGACAGCTTATTAACTACTGTAAGTCAACACCCCCTCCAGACTCTCAAACCCAGTGTAACGTTAACTAAATAATACTGTTACGTTACATGATCGACAATAAACCTGTGACCTGTTTTTCACTTACAGAGCACAACCATGTAGCCTAATGCTGCAACTACTGCTAAACAGCTTATAAACTACTGTAAGTCTACACATCCCACAGACTCTCAAACCAGTGTAACGTTAACTAAATAAAACTGTAACGTTACATGATCGACAATAAACCTGTAGCCTGTTTTTCACAGAGCACAACCACGTAATTTGCAATGCAATTAATGACAGCTTATAAACTACTGTAAGTCAACACATCCCCCAGACTCTCAAACCCAGTGTAACGTTAACTAAATAATACTGTAACGTTACATGATCGACAATAAACCTGTAACCTGTTTGCAGCCAGCGTTAATACTGAACGTGATGGCAGCTCGCGGGACGTAAATCATTATGTTAATCGACTACCATAAGTATGGCAAGTAAATAAAGCTCATTAATCTTTTCATAACAAACGACAGTCATAGCAAACCTCCCGTAGGTTGAAGCTAAAGCAAGAAGTACGCTAACGTTAGATGGCCAATGCTGAGCTAAACATGTTTACTCACCACAGGTTACGTGGCAGGTAGGCAGGTTATAGGTTATGGAGGAAGGGGAATAAAAGCAAGCTCATCAGACATTTCCTAAATATAAACATTGTTCACGATACCCACACCTCAAGTTCAACTCTTTCGAGGACAAGTCACTGTGTGTGCGACTTAAGTCGTACTCGAGTCCGAGTCTCAAACTCGAGTCCCCATCTCTGGTATTTGGTCCACAAACGGTTGACAGTCAGCTGCAAATTAGTGAGAGAATTACATAAACCAAAAGGCAGAATTGTAGTCTGTAAACTACAACGGAGTGTTATAGCAAAACAAATAATAGTAACCTGATATTTCAAGAATAAAGTCACAATAGAATGGGTTGATTAGAGTCACATGTTAGCATTTCCTGGCAGTCTCCAGTTATTTGGACTTGTAAAAAGTTTGGATTGCATTGTGGCGTCTTTCCTCTGACCCACTGCTCTGAGACCTTTGCTCTGTTTCTCAAGGTACAAGGTACAAGGTAGTTTATTAGTCCACATTCACCGCGAGGCTGCATAACGAAACAAATTTTGTAGTTCCTTCATGCTACACACACAATAAAATAAAACAGTATATACAGTTATTTACATATGCTACACGTGAACATCCCAAACATTCCACAGTGCATTTCTGAAATTGCATCTGGGGTGAATGTGAACAGCAGCAACCAGATGATAACATGAAAGTTTGACAGTCTGACATTTGGGAAACAGAGTCTATCTTGACAGCGTTTGAGCACCAAGCATCATCGATGTAAAACACAAAGTCCACCTCCTCTCATCTTGCCGGAGTCTTGCGCTCACAGCTCAGAACATGGAACGACTGCCGAGTGCTTGCTTACTCCAGGAGGCTTCCAGCTGAAGTGTCTGTGGGCTACACTTTATTAGAGGTGGAGAAGTTAAAGCAACATTAGTATTTTTAATCTTAAAATCATTTTGATGGTGTACTTTTAATAGGGTGAATGGAGTCTCCGGGCTCCCTATGCTAGACACTGCGCTACACAACACTGGAACCCCTGGCAGGACATTTATCATGACAACAGAGTTTGCAGCGCCAAGACGACTCTTCAGCAAGCAAGCTATAAAAAAAAGCAAAATGTTTATAATGTACAATATAAGTTCTTTGGAAGAAGCTATAGCTCGGTATTCTCAGTACATCATGGTAGAGGCTTTGAGGAGACCGAAGAAGACGTTGGAGGAAGCGAGGAAAAGAAAAAGAGAGTGACTGAGCAGGAGACCGGTGTTGGCAACTTGTGGCATATTTAGCATGGTTGTAGCTCTAAACATATTTAATGTGTGTTTTACTGACTTTTTGTCTCTCCCACCATGTTATTCTTCTCTCCTACAGCATCCATCCCAATTGCATACACATGGCCAATTATGCAAATTAGGCGATGAGTTAATTTAGCCATTTCTAGCAACTTTTAGGACATCCAATAGACTACTGCTGTCTCGCTTTGTTAGTTAGCTTGCCACCCAAGTCTCAGCAACATTATGCTGCTGCTGGTGGAGAGCGGCACCGCTGTCGAGCTGGAGCCAGGCAAGTGGGCAACAAAGCCGGGCTCAGCAGCCTCTATGGACATAATGTTAGCAGAGGTGAAGAAACTGAAGAGGAACGCTGATGGAGGAAGCTAAGAAGAGAGAAAGTGAGTGACCGAGCAAGAGGCTCCCGGATATTGGCGAGAGCTTTGTGAAATAAAATAATATTAATAATAATAATAATAATCTTTATTTGTAGAGCACTTTTCAAAAACAAATTACAAAATGCTTTAACAAGTGTAAAGACAACAATACCCAAAAGACAATAATACAAAAACAATACAAGATAAAAGCAAGAAAACATTGAAAAGACTAAAATACACGTTTCATATAAAATGAGTAAAATAGAGATAAAGAAAGAGATAAAAATAAAGTCAAATAAAATCGGGAAAGGCTCTCCTATAAAAGTATGTTTTAAGAAGGGACTTAAAAGAGTTCACTGACTCAGCTGACCTGATTTCGTCAGGCAGGCTGTTCCAGAGCCTCGGGGTCCTGACAGCAAACGCTCTGTCCCCTTTAGTTTTCAGTCGAGACTCTGGAACAGACAACAGACCTCTGCCCGAGGATCTCAAGGTACGTGCTGGTGCGTATGGGACTAAAAGGTCAGAAATATAACAAGGCGAGAGGCCATGAAGAGCTTTAAAAGTGATCAATAGAATTTCAAAGTCAATTCTAAAACATACTGGGAGCCAGTGTAATGAAGCTAAAATAGGGGTGATGTGGTCATATTTCTTTGTTCTGGTTAAAAGCCAGCAGATGGCAGTATTTGTTTTGCCATCTGCTGAGACCCAATGACCAGGATTTCTGTTTTGTCTGAGTTCAGCTGGAGGAAATTATTTGACATCCATTTTTTTAACTTCACAAAGGCAGTTGTTAAGTGAACTCAGCATTCCAGGGTCTGTGGATCTGACGGGCAAGTATATTTGTGTGTCATCAGCATAAATATGAAAAGAAATGCCATGTTTATGGATAATATGTCCAAGGTGAAGCAGATACAAGGAAAACAAAATGGGTCCTAAGACCGACCCCTGAGGCACACCATATTTAACTGGACAGAACAAGGAGACATAGTTGTTTACAGACACGCAAAACTTCCTATTTGACAGGTAGGATGAAAACCATTCTAGTGCAGTACCAGAGATCCCCACCCAGTGCCTCAGTCTGTCTAACATGATGTTGTGATCAATGGTGTCAAAAGCAGCGCTAAGGTCCAGGAGTACCAGGACTGAGCACATGCCTTCATCAGCAGACATTAAAAGGTCATTAATGACTTTAAGCAGGGCAGTCTCAGTGCTGTGGTACTTCCTGAAACCAGATTGAAACTTTTCAAATAATTTGTTATTTTCCAGTACAGTGAGCAGCTGTTTGGACACAATTCTTTCTAGAATCTTTGCAGTAAAAGGCAGTTTTGAAATTGGTCTAAAATTATGTGGGAGGGAGGGATCTAAACCAGGTTTCTTTAAAAGTGGGTTCACGCAAGCCGTCTTAAAATAATCAGGGACACAACCAGTAGATAGGGAGCTGTTAAAAACAGAGATCAAATGGGGCCCAACAGAATCTATTACTTTCAGTAAAAACTTTGTAGGTATTACATCAAGTGGGCTGGAGGACACTCTCATTTGTGATACTGTTTTTAAAACAAGTTGATGGGATAAAACTGGTTAAAACTCTCTTGTTGCTGGTGAGGGTGTCACACTCTGCCTGTCAGCCATACCTTGTTTTGCACTTTTGAGTTTAGTTTATTATCCGTCTTTTAGTACGTTGAGTTTTGGGTTCTGTCCTGCCTAGTGCCCGGTGTCCAGTATCTGTTATATAGTCTGTGTTTTGAGTTTCAGTTATTTCTTGTGTCCAGTTACTCTGTGTGCTTGTGCTGGTTGGTATGTTACTGTCTGTGTGTCTGGTTGTGGGGTTATTATCTGTCCGCTGGTGTTTAGTAGTGGTTTGGTATTTTCCTGATTTCAGTTCTGTTCCAGTCTCATGTATTAGTTCTGCACCTTCATGCTTGAGTTCTGTCTGCTTGTCTATTTATGTTCTCTGCCAGTTTCATTAATTAATCTGATTTTGATCATTCTGCTCCAGTCTCTGTGTAGCCTTTATTATTATTCATCCACATCTTACTTAGTATCTGTCTTGTCTCGTATCGTAGTTCTTTGTCCTGTACCCTAGTTCATGTCTTAGTGTTCACTCCTGATCTGTGTACTCCTGTGTTTTGCCCATGTCTATCTGAGTTCTGTTTTACCTTAGCTTCTGTCTGTTTTCCCTGTTGGTGTTAGTTTTGTGGTGATCTGTCTGCTTGTGTCTTTATTAGTTTATATTTCTTCCTCTGGTCTGTTATGTGTTCAGTAACCTGTGTTACCTGGTGTTTCTGTCTTGTCAGGTCATTACCTCCTGTCACGTTGTGTACCCAGTGCTGCAGTGTGTGGTCTTGTTGCCAGCTTACTCGTCATGTCTCCCTGTTTCCCTGCTTATTTTGGATTTGGGATTCTGGATTTCTCTTTTGGATTACTTTGTTTTGGACTCTGTTTGATCAGCCACTCTTCCTGTAAGTGCGCTCGCCTTTTGTTGCCTTTGCCAATAAACCATCAGAACTATACCTACTAGCCTACGTGTCCTGCATTTGGGTCCTCCAACCTGCCTCTCCACACCACAAATCCTGACAGAATGACCCGACCAAAAAGGGACCCAGCGGACACCATGTCCGATGAATTCAGTAATTTGTGCTTGGACTTGTTGGAACTGAGAAATATGTGGTACAAGGCCAGTCACGTTAGCCACAAGGAGGCTATCGTGTCCCTCACCCGGACAAAGTTGGCCGCAAATCCTGGAGTGGCGGACTCCTTTCCAAAGTGGATGTTGGACTTCCTCCACACCTCGGCCGATTCCCCGGCCAAGTTATCACCAGTTCCTCAGCCTGGAGTCAGCTAACGCCCGGCCTGCTAGCACTCCTGCGGCTAGTCACCAGCCAGCCCGCCTGCCTGCTCCATCCCCCTCAAAGTCGGCTCCAGCATCCAGGTTGGTTGGGGACACTTGGACATCTAGCTCTCTGGCTGCCTTTTTGCTGGACATTGCCTTGGAGCCAGAGAGCGAACAGACTGAAAGCCCCCAACCAACCAGCCACCAGCCGGAAGGCAACCGGTCAGCTAGCGGGCTGCTACCTCCACGTTCTGGCTCCGTTGATGGCCCAGCCGACTCCAGCTCCAGAGCCTCTGTCGGTGGCCAAACCGGTATCAGTTCCGCCGGTGGACCTCTGCCCAGCTGCTCCGTCAATGGACCTTAGCCCAATCGTCCAGCCAGTGGACCTCAGCCCAGCAGCTCAGTCCGTGGACCTCTGCTCAGCAGTCCTGCCGGTTCCGGCTCCGAGGACTCTGTCGGTGGTCCAATCGACATCATCCCCGTCGGTGGTCCAGCCGACCCCTGCTCCTCGCACAAAGGCCCTCAGCCCAGCAGTCCTGTCCCTGATTCCCCCTGCTCCTGTCTCGCTGCCGGCCTCTAGCCCGGCTCCCCGGCCTCCGGAGAGGTCTCGCCTTCATCCCAGTCGCCCCTTAGCTCAACCTCGGGGGCGGCCTCCTGGAGTCTCCGGCCCTCCCCGTCGACCCTCTGCTCGGCCCCCTTTGGACCTTAGCTCAGGCTCTCGACCTCCTGACCTCCCTGGTACCCCTGCCTTGCACTTGGGTTACCCCCCTGAGTTCCCTGGTTCCCCTGCTCTGCCCTCGGGCCGCCTGCCTGAAGTCCCTGGTAAAGCATACTTACAGGTTGTGATTGTGAATTTCCAGGCCCAAACAGAGTCGAAGTTGCATCGTCTTTTAAGACTAAACGTTGAACTGTTGCCGGTGTTCTGACGATCTATGCTGTCGTGCCGAAAAATACTACCATAGCGCAAATCGATAGACTAGACTCTACTCGGCCCTGCTCTGTTTTCCATTGCAGATAGTACCCAGAGATAGTACGTAGCTTGTTGTCATAGCGACGACACACACAACTGCCTCCACATAATGTTCAATGCGACACACACACCAGCGATCCACATACAGCTTTCTCTTTATTTAAGTTAAAACGTTTCAACATTGCTCAGAATGTAAAGACAGATAAGCGGTATGAAAACCTTCCAGCTGTGTTTTTCTCTGCCGTTGTTGCTGCAGTGGTCTGTGTGACGGCGGGAGCAGAGGGCTCTGTGAGCGGGCGGCTGACCGGCCTCACACGCTCCTCCCGCGGGTCGGCACAGGCTTCCCCCACAGCCACTTGCGGAGGTCCTCAACTCTGAAAATATTCAAGCACATGTTTGTTCCGCCATCACTTCTTGTAAAACGTCAAATGTCAATATTCGAAATCTACACAGCTGATTTTTCACGTGAAAACTTCCCAGAAGTGGATTTAGTGATGAAATTCCATACGCAAACTGTTGCTGGCTTCTGGTGCACGCAATGAAGATTACAAGACAATGGAAAACCAAACAAAGGCGAGTCGAGCCGAAGGGCCTCCGCTCAGACTAGCTCCCTCTGGACTTTGGGCTTTTTCACTTTGTAAACCTGTTACATGCACAAAAAAGAGATAAAACTCAATAAATGAGAGGGGGAAAGCCAAAAAGCACAATACCACCTCTTTTTAGAAAAGTTTAATACATATTGTGAAAGCACCCACCACCACCCAAAACCAGCTAAAGTTTGAAGCTGGCTGGATTCTACAATAGGCTACAGTTCTTTCATCTTAGGGACATAAAGGCTGGAATTAAAATATTCTCATTATGTAGCTAAATAATGGAAAATCCGTGAGATTAGACTATTATTCACAATTAAACAGTTGGTGAGAATTACTGCAATAGAAACCCATATGGTCTCCCGCCCTGTGTCCACCTGTTGCGATTACAAGCGCTCCGACTGACAGGCTGGGAGAGTGAGGCGCAGCTCTGCACACCAGATAAACAGACCGGCTCAGTTCATGGCTCGTCACTGTCCTGCAGAGCCCCTGCCCAAGAGGACTGCAATGTTTGTATCACCAGGAAATTACAAGGTAAACAGCTTTTCAGATGTTAATGGTACCGCAGGTTTTTGCGGAATGATGCGTACTTTGTCACATGACTGTAGTCTCCATGAAAGAGAAACTGACCATTTATGGGTAGGTATTTTGTTCATATTACGATCTCAACTGTCCACTCATGTTGTGTTTGATTCTTAATTGTAATAAACCATGTGAAGGGGTATTGACCAAGTGCCCATATGTGACGAGTTTGGAGGGAGAACGTCTTGCAACGGGCTAATTTCGTGAGGTTTTGTGTCCACGTTAGTTAGTTCTGACAGTACGCATAGATTAAGCGAACTAATCTGGATTACTGTCAAGCTGCCGATAACTGCCACCCTGTCCTGTGTAGGCTACTGGGAGCTGGACATGAGACACGGAAAAAGACGAGGGACATATGATTGTTCAGTGTATTTGAAGTTTAAAGGGGAAATATAGCCTATACCTATAATTTATATCACTGTCGTTTATGCATGTACCAAAATGTAAAAATACTGCTCAAAATTCTTCTTTAATAAAAGTAGGCTATAGAAATATTTTCATCAAAATGTAGGTAATGTAGAATAAAAAATAAACTGATACTTTATATTCAGAATGGTCCCTTCAGAGCTTTTATATTTTTTCAGTGTGTATATATATTTATTATACACCTATGGTATAGTATATTGCATAAACTAGTATTGTAGTATGAATTACATTATAGGATTATTATTACTAGTTTATAAAATCTAAATCTAAAAAGTAGCTCAAAGTAACCAGTAATTGTAGCTGTCAAGATGTGTTTTCACTGCCATTGAGCTGCAGTCACAAGATAATCACAACCGTAAATGAATTCTGAGATAGAGATATTCTTCAGTTCAAGCACAGTAATCTCCCTCCAAGGTCTTTGCTGTCTTTGCCAGTCTCAATATCAAAATATCATGTTTAAGATCATCTTCAAACTACAAAACTTATAAAACTGCAAAACTTTTATGCAACCACACTGAGAACAATATTTACCACTAGTCATTCTTTAAATATTGTTTTGAAACTAATGTAAAATTGCTGTAGAAATATGTACAAATGTGTGGTGTAAATTGGTTAACATATGAGTTTAATCCATTGAAGCTGCTTCACTAATGCTGCTCAGTCCTGAATTGGTGTGAAACAAAATGCTGTGTCATATTGTACTGTTTGGGCTGTAGCTGAAAGATGAACAACTCTCTCTCTCTCCCTCACACCTGTTTTGATTTTGTTCTGTATGTTAGAAACGTTAATCCAGCAGTGACCGTTGTTGCCCTGCACTTGCTGAAGGGAACTCTAAAAAAACAACTTGAAGAGGAATTAGAGGAACAGAAAACCAAAGCGAAAAAGAGAGACAACAACTTTCTTTGAGGACTAAACTCATACAGGAAGTAAACCTATTGGTGACCTGGAGAAGGGGAGTGAAGCATGCAGAGGTACAAGGTTGGCACCGGGCTTCGCTACAGGCTGACTCTGGCCTCAGGGATGTTGGAGTGTCTGTGCTTTGCTGGAGTTGTGTTTGGATTCGCCTCTCTGGTGTTTGTGCTGAAGGAGGATGGCTACTTCAGTCAACTGTGTGTCACTGTCCCGGGTACCAATAGCACAGGTGAGCAACTGAGAAAATGTACGAATACTATCAATTAAACAAGAACTCCAAAACACAATGACAGTCTTTATGGCTAGTGTTAGCAAATCATTTCCACATACACATCCAGCAGACACAAATCAATGTTATCATCCAATTGGAGTCAAGTTTCTGGCCACCCGAGGAATCTAATTCAAATATTTATTGTGCATTTAGCAGACACATTTTGGTGTCCACCACTAGTTGCTCAATATCCCATCATGTCCCAAGTTTTCTCTCTGTTTTTCTTTCATACAGACTGTAGTAGACAGGATGAGCAGTTCTCTCTGGTCTTCACCGTTGCCTCGTTCCTCAACAACTTCCTGAGCCTAGTCAATGGCTACCTGTTTGATCGATTTGGCACCATGGTGACCAGGCTGCTGGGAATGTGAGTTCATCTTATTTTTCTCTCTCCAACCACAAAACCGAAGGAAAATCTCAAGGCCGCAGTTGAAAACTGTCATGGACATATTGTTTGCCCAGGTTTTAGTTGACAGACAAATGGCTTTTCATTGACATTTCTCTTGTGTGTACTAAGATAGTAGAATGAAACAAAAGCTTAAGTGGTTTATACCACTCGAAATAAGTTGAAATAAGTTATTATTCAATGCACCATGCCCATACGGGAATCATGAGCTCATATTTATATTTCTGTTTGCGGTTCAGTTATTGCTACGGTTAACAGTTAAAAGGGGGAAGGGGGGCCAGTAAGGGTTACAGAGATAAAAGTAGGGAGTGTCTTACAGAGGCAGAGAGATTACAGTCAAGCAGAGCCCACGTCATTTGACCCCAGACCCTAATTGACCCTCATAATTGTGGTGTGGTGCCTTTATAATATTTACAGCTTTGAATCCTTTTCAAGACAAGTTGAAGAAGACCTGGAGAGCCTAGTTCAGGATGGATAGAGCCAGTGTTTGGTAGAAACTGAACCCTTTGAGCTCAGACTGTCACTAAAAACGTGCCTGGAGATGTGTAACACATCTACATTCATGTTGATGTTGGAAAGCATCTAACAGAAGGGATGTCCTGCTGATAACCAATAATTGCATCCCCCCATTTTATTCTTGTATGATACATGTTCTTTCTTATCTGGGACAGTAAAGTATGCTGATTTCTTGAGCTGTTGCGTTACACATTGACAATTTCGATAAGGCTTACTTATTTATTGCTTACAGTGCACGCATATCTTTAGATCACGTGATACAGGTTATCAGGTTAAAGAGCCTACGCATGAAAAACACCTAAAGGAGGTATTTTACAAATATGCAAACCCACCTCCTTATTTATTAACTAATTTAAGTTGAAAAACTTTACCATTGTTGTTTTTTATGTGTGATGTGTAAAAATGTGTGCCTGAGTGTGTGTATGCTTTGGTGGATAAATGACAGACACACGGATCTAGCTGCTCTAAATTCAGGCACACTTCTCTCTCCAGATCTTTGTACACGGTTGGAACCATTCTTGTTGCCTTATCTAGTGCAGGTAGGTGCACATGCACAAGCATTCACAACATACATCAAATAAGTGACCATTTCATGTTATTCACTACACCTTCTCAACATCCAAAACCTTAATATAATATTAGAGTTATTAGACACAATAAATGGTTTGCACCATGGTGATAAAAATGCAGTATTCCTGTCAAATTGTCAGCTTGTTGCATTGTGCTAACTTTAAGAATTTCCCAGAAGCAGGCTAACTTTAAGAATTTCCCAGAAGCAGGCTAACATGCCATTTTCTTGTAGTCCACCTTGTTCCTAAGGTGGCCATTTAAACAACTGATTTCTTTGCGTTTAATTGGTTTACATTGTGTGTGAACACGAACTATTACTTATGCTTTTGGAAACATGAAACATTAACATCTGAAAATGGGCTGAATAGCTATAATGGCTAAATGAAGTTAGCACAGAAGTTAACTTGTTTACTACCTGATTAACTCTATAGCTAGCATGACTTTGTTCTGGCAGCTGAATTATCTGGATTATTTCATTTATTAAGGTGTTTTAGTGCACTGCCTGTGAAAAGAAATGTTTCTGTTTTTATCTTGGTAAAATAAAAAAAAGTTAGACATAGCGGGGATATATGGTTTGTGTGAAGGCTCCTTGTTAGTGTTGGAAATACAACAGCAGTTATTACTTGAAACCCAGGTTATTACGATACCGTACATAATTCATGCCGTAATCATATCAAATCTATATTTAATTCTTAATTATCCCTTGAAAATATATTTTCATATAGCTGTCTATACTACGGTGGCCCTGAAGTGCAAACTACAGCAGCAATTCGCATATGACAGCATTTTGCCACAACACAACTGCAAATTGCCACAACACCACAGCAATTCACAAATGTGGCAAATTACTGTCGTGTTGTGGTGATTTGCTGTTTGCACTTCAGGGCCACCGTACTATGCCATTGACATTACTGCCACAGGACCCAAGTTTCGCTCTCCTGCTAGATCATACTTGGATGAGCTGTTCATTAGTACTTAAACACCCAACTTTTCTGCTGTCACTCTGGACGCTAGCACTAACTAAGTGAAGGGGTTGGGTAAGTTTACAATCATGTCATCAGAACATAATCAAGGCAAGTGTTTCTTAAGTTTGTCTTCCACCGTCATGTAGCATTTTCAGAGCTGCTTTTTCCTGCCCTCTCCTGCATCGCCGTGGGAGGAATTCTGCTCCTCCTAACTAACATGCAGGTGAATATTTCTGTATACACATCTTAGCATAGAAACATACTATATGTTCAAGATAAATCATAATTCATGCACCTTTGAACTCGCCATTAACCCATAGACCTAACTATAAAGTTTGCATCGCTGAATTGTGTCTCTGTGTGTCGGAAAGGTGGGCAACCTGTTTGCTGCTCATCGCTCAACCATCATCACCCTCTACAATGGTGCCTTTGACTCCTCTGCAGCTGTGTTTCTCATCATTAAGGTAAAGGAGTGCAGTAGTGTCAGTGGAGCCGTTATAATCTGGCGGCATCTGAAACCATTTACTAGATGGGAAGTTTTAAAAAAAGGCACTAATCTGGGCATTCACGTTGCTGGATGGTAGGTTGCACTCGGTCATTGGTCTTTCTCACTAGAGTAAGACAGCTTGCTTCAAAGTACTATGATGGACTAAATAGTGAACAGTGAATGAGTTCAAGAATAGATAGAGACTAAATTGATTATACAAAATTGCTATTACCTATTTTCTTTAAGTTTAACCAAGAGTTTTTCCTCTGCCTTCCAGGTACTATTTGAACAGGGAATTTCTCTCCATTCCTCCTTCCTTGTTTTGTCCTTCTGCAGCATCATACACTTGTTGAGGACCTTCCTACTGATGCCCAGAACCCACATCCCCTACACCCTGCCACAAGGCTACACCTACGGGTGAGAACATTAGTTGGTCTTTGAAGCAGCTACTGCAGTAGGTCTGTAGATCAACATTACAGATGTGACATGACAGACATTTACTTCTCCCGATGCAGATTGAATTGCGAAAAGGCCAACACTTACAACGTAGAGCAGTTTGAGGGGACGAGGGAAGGTGCGATGACACTTTCCCAGGAGTCCTGTGGGAGGGACAACGTGCCACCAGCACCTGAGGACGGGACAGGGGCCCAAGACTCAGGAAAAGGTACATCAATAATAATATATAAAATAAATAATAATAATTAGTATAGCATTAAAAACTAATAAGTGGGCCTCTCTATTTCCTATGCAGAAAACAAGATCAATGATCAATAACTCTACTCATTGTGATGAGTAGAGTCCAAAAACTCTTCCGTATATCCATTGTTTCCACCCTTACACACACACACACACACACACACACACTGTAAATAAGCGAACAGCACTTCATCCAATCAAAGCTCTGTAAGCTGTGCGTACGACCAGGAACAGTAAAAAAGCCAATTGAGGAACTATATGACTTTTGGACTACTATGATTTAATGTACATTAGGGCTGTGTCTAATGATCATTTTCATTATCGCTTGTAAATTGTAAAAAGAAACATTTACATTTTCTTCGAATGCACTGTGGTGTTTCCAATTTGCTTGTTTTGTCCGGTCAACAGTCCAAAAGTTAAAGATTTTTAAATGACTGTCAAATATGACAAAGAAAAGCAGAAAATCCCCACATTTGGGAAGAAAAAACCAGGAAATACTAGAAAAATAAGTGAAACAAGTTGTCAGAACTACACAGATCAGATCTACAATTGGTCCAAAACACTGCTGAAAGGCTGTTGACCAGATCCTACATGTTGACTCACATCACACCCCTTCTATTTTCTTTACACTGGCTTCCCATCAGGTTCATGATACATTTTAAGGTTCTTGTTTTCACACATGGAGCCCTGCATGGTCAGGCACTACCTGTGTACCTGCTCCACCTTTCTATCTCCAGTAGGTCACATAGGTCTTCTGACCAGGGCTTACTGGTCGTTCTCCACACTCGACTGAAAACAAAAGTTGATCATACCTTTGAAATGGTGGCTCTGGCGCTGTGAAAGTCTCTTACCATAGACTTATGTTCTGCTGTCTCTGATGATTCCTTACAAAGCAGCTGAAGACTCATTTATTCTTACTGGCCTCTAGTTTTTGCAATTGTGTGTGTTTAACAATTAAACTCTTGTGAAGAACTTTGTAACCTCGCTCCGTGAAATGTGCTATACTAAATAAAGGTCAGTGTGTGGACTTGATTTAGATTTTCAGAATAGTTAATGTCTTGATTTCATGTGAATTTCCACGGGTTTAGTGGCGAGTTTCCGGAGCTGTGTGCTGTCCTGGTTCTTCCTGTGGCACCTGGTGTGGTTGTCCATTATGCAGCTGAGGCACTACCTCTTTATTGGCACGCTCAACCCCATGCTCAACCGCCTGGCCAACAATGACCCCAACCTGGGTAACTTATTATTAAAGACACTGATCCACTTTGTCACATGTATTGACTGACTGTGATTTAAAGCTTTCTCCTTGTTCTCCTTATTCTCTGACCTTTCTATTCCCTCTTCTCATTATCGCTATCCAACCCCATCACCTGTTTTCTTTTGCTTCTCTGTGTGGCTGTTTCCTTCTGTCCATGTTTCCCTCAGTGAGTCAGTACACCAATGCTTTTGCTATGACCCAGCTGTGTGGAGTTCTGTGTGCTCCATGGAATGGACTCATCATGGACAGACACAAAGGAAAACCTCTGGCTCCTGGTAAATCAGTGACTTGTGTTATAACTGCATGTGTTTGCAACACATCAGCTTGACTCAGTCCTTTCTAACCATTTTTCCTCCTGTAGGAGAAACCGAGCAGGAGGCGGACCTGCGCTCCTCCTGTCTGTCTCTGTTCCTAACCTCCCTGCAGTGCCTGCTGTTCTCTGTGTGCGCCTCCGTTTCTTTCCTCCCACTGCAGTACCTCACTTTTATTCTACAAGTCCTCAATCGCTCCTTCCTCTACGGGGGAAATGCAGCGTTCATTAGCATTGCGTGAGTAGCTATCACATACATACACACACACACATACACACACACACACAGGGGATAGACAAAATAAAAGTAACACCTTACAATACGACAGTTCTGCAAAAGAAGTCTCGTTGAAACTGAGACATGACTTGATGGTCACTTCTGAATTGTTAAACAAATATACAGTTTAGGGTATTTCACAGTTGACATATGTAGTGTTTCTCTTTTATAATGCCGTTTTCCTATGGTCGACATACAGTATGCCACCATGATTTTCCAAACATTACATCATTTTTCAACGTCTGGGACTGTTGCAGTTCTGGCAGCAACTCTCTGGTGTCTTTGAACCTCTTTAAGGTGTGTTGTCGCTTTAAAACTCATTTATACTATAAAATTTAGATTTCTACACCAGTTTCACACCAAATAAGCAAGAGTGCAGATTTTGCACCAGTCGTAAAGCGTTACAGCTGTGGCTCAGGAGATAGAGCAAGTTGCCCAAGGCAAGTGGAAGGTCGGTGGTTTGATCCCCAGCTCCTCCAGTCTGCATGGCGAGGTGTCCATGGGCAACATATTGAACCCCAAACTGCTCCTGAAGGCTGTGACACATATTGTAAAGCGCTTTGAGTGGTCAGAAGACTAGAAAGGCGCTACTTAAGTACAGTCAATTTACTATTACCCATCCCACAAATCAGATAAGATGCTACTGGAATGTAATTTTCTAACCTGACACTATCGTCTATGAAGAGCAAAGAGTTGAGGTGTATAACTCTAAAGTTAACGTTAATAAAGTAACTTCTCTATCTTTCATTAAAGTGAAATTGACTTCATAAATGCTGGAATGCTGGTGGACATGCAAAACATAATGAATACTAGTAGTCATTTAAATACATGTATGTGAGTATGACAGGTGCAGCATGCCACAGTAATTGTGACTTAAAGGAGCACTCCACCAGTTTTACACACTAAAATCAGTGTACTTGTCACAAGGAGTACTTCTCAGGCTGTGACAACAGCTGCATGTCTTACAAGCCTCTGGAGTGAGCTCTCTAATATAGGGAAAAAAACATCCCTGATGATGTCATCTGCATTATTTTGCAATGGGCTTAAGACTTCAATATTCTTTTTAAAAACTGAGTCACAAACTTCTGCACAAAGATGCTACTGAGTTTTATTGTGGGAATTGTAGGATCCAGGGTTTCTGGAGCTCTAAACTAAACGTCAGGATTTCTCAGCCTCTTTGTAACCTAACCATATTTTTTGTTGCATAGACACAAAGTCATAGACGTATGTGTGGAAATGACGGATCTCCCCCTCTCTCAGTTTTCCAGCCTGCCACTTTGGGAAGCTGTACGGCCTGGTGATGTCCATGTCTGCTATTGTCTCTCTGCTGCAGTACCCCTGCTTTGCCCTGGTCAAAGGAGCTCTGGGAGGAGACCCCTTTTATGTAAGTGCTCAAGAAAGTTTAAATAATAGTTTTTAGAAAAACACCTCTGCGTGAATATCAAATCCTTGTGGAAAACACATTTAGGTCGCGAGCACATACATACACTTTGAGAAATGCAAAAAATCTTAGTTTGTGCCAACAGTCAATAACTGTTTTAATCTGTTACAGGTGGACATTGCTCTGACTATACTCACTCTGCTGGTGTTCATCCATCCTGTCTACGTCTTCATCCACTGCAGGAAAGTAGCCCGCCACAGAGACGGCAACGCCCACACTGAAGTCACTAATGGCTCCAAAATGGCTGAAGCAAAGTTATAGTGATGGTCATTCAAGTGCTTTAGTTAACTTCTAGACTTAACTGTTCAGGGGTCAAATGTTTTTTTTGTAAAACTTTTCTTTAACCTAAGTGCACTGATGACATTTCAAATGTTTCACTGCTTGTGAGGTCAGATACATGCTTTTAAAAAATGTTTTCTATTATCCAAAATGTGTTAGTTGAATAAACAATATGATTGTTTTGTGGCCTATATTTTATAAGTGCTTCACTGAAATTTCTTTACTGAGCTTTAGGGTTGGGTATCGTTTAAAATGTTATAAGAGTACCATAGCACCACCTTAAAGTGATACCAATACCAATAGAGTACTTCATTTGATACCTTGCAAACAGTGCCACCTGTTGATGCCATAGTAGTTGAATGGTATTAATTTTTATTTGAATGAGAGTGAATAGTTTAGTGACCAGAGTTGTGGAAAACAAATTTAAGTTTTGACACATTTGTTTAAAATAAAGAACGGAGAATTGTTCTGTTAACTTTTGATCAGTAAATCTCGAGGAACTGAAATGAAAGATGGTTTTTCCTTTAGCAGTGAGTTGTAAACCTCCAAAAAGAAATGATAAATGAGAAAGGAGTCGGCTTAAACAAGTCATTAAACTACACTACACTAAACAGTCTAAAGAAGCAAACAGGAAAAGAGGTTGAACGTGCCGCCAACCACATAAACTACATCGGATATCAGCCGCAGCTGCATCATCAGCCGGGGGCTCAGTGAGTAAAATCAGCTGATGAGCTGCTGCGCCACAAAAGCATTGGAATTGATATGATGGAACGCAGTGATCGATCGGTGACAAGGCACGTCAATTGCAAATAAAAACGTACGGAGTAGTGTAAAAGGATATCAAACTTTGAAAGCAACGGAAAGCCAAGCTTGTGGTGATAATCTTGCAACAGTGACAAACATACCTGAGACCGCAGCAGACGTGGAGGGTCTGTTGCTTGCGTCCCTGGCTGCAAGCAAAACCACACAAATATTCTAGCCATAGTTTGCCTCGATTTGGTTCCAGAAAGTATCCTATGCAGTACTCGTTTGAGTAGAGATACTACTCGATACTAGGCTATTTTGGTCGATACCTTAAAAAGGTATCATGTAGCGATACCCATCCCTACTGAGCTTTAATGTGCTGTATACAGAGCACACAATGTACAGTCCAAATAAAACTACTGTCCTGTGTGCTGTTTATACCCAGTATATTTTTCATGAATACATTTTTATATGACCAGCTTAAATTCCATATTTTATTCAAAAAAAAAAAAAAAAGTATGCGACAGGTATGTTTCCATTACAGTAAGACATCAAAGACAGAAGACATTCTGCATGTACATGATTATGCAAAGATGTCAAGAACATCACAATCTACGACAATACAGACATTGTGCTAATAAGCTTCATACATTACGTTAACAGTGTACAATGTAGTGCTGAAAAAGTGAATCAAACTATGTTAATGTTTTAAAAAACATTTTAGGTTTCACTTAAGCTAGTATTTGATCTTTGGGGTTTTATTTCACAACACACAAAACAAGTGGTAATGTAAAAGCAAAGGCACATGGTAGTAGTTTCATACAGTGCTACCATGGAGGACTTTCATATATGTTTTGACAGACAACCTACACACTTTATCAGACACTTGTTTTCACAAAAATAGAAATTAGGAATACCTACCAATCTATTATATGACTGTATCCCAAAGAGGTAAGGCACTAGGCGCTACAGGGTACTTTATACACAGAGCAAAGTTAAATGTAGATCAGAAGTATAATAGTCCAAACTGTAAACAGCACAAAGCAGATTTTCTTTGTCTCGGTCTTTCCTCTCTTTAGTATCCAGGAAATAAAAAATTAAAATAATACACCCCTCTTTCTTTTAGGGGAAAAAAATAATCTCTAAAGTTACATTTTATTTGCTGCTCAAATAGGGCTGAATAAACATTTAGTTCAATGAAGCCAAACCTTCAACCCCCAAAATATAATAATTCCTAATATGCACTTACTTTACACTTTTCTATATGTACCTCTGTGTGCACTCCAACCTCAGCACCCTGTTTGTGTTCTAAGTGGGGATATTGTGCTGTTCCTCATTTTGTTTGATGGGATCACTTTGTGTTAGGGTTTCGGTTTATGGTTTGAACAGTTATTGTTTAAATTTAGATGAGGGTAGGAGTTACACATGTAGCTGAGTGGGTTCAATCGAGAGCTTGGGGGGAAAAAAGCCATGAATGTTCTTTGTGTGTTTATAAGACCTTCTCAATCCCACTGTTCTTGTCATCATTCCTAATTGCCGTTTGCCCACTCTCGGTGGCGGGCATGTGGTTGTGGTGCAGAAACAAGATTGTGTCCAAACTTTCTGGTGGAATGTTGGCTCTCTTCTTGTACATGGCTCCCGCTCCTTCCTGCACAAAGTCCTGTGCAGCGTTACCTGCCACCGCTGGGGCTGCCAGGTAGGCCCGTGCCACTGTGGCCAACAGTGGAAACTGCA
Organism: Micropterus salmoides; assembly: GCF_014851395.1. Taxonomy (NCBI): domain Eukaryota; kingdom Metazoa; phylum Chordata; class Actinopteri; order Centrarchiformes; family Centrarchidae; genus Micropterus; species Micropterus salmoides. Next base: position 28,364,439 of record NW_024040263.1, read on the forward strand.
CTGCCTTCGTCCTCCACCACTGCAGGGGCTCCACTCCCAGCGAAGCCCCCTTGTCTGCTCTGAACACAGACATCTCCATTTCTATAGACTCCTCCACGGAGTTCTGCCTGCTCCTGGGAGCAGAGCAGAACAGGTCTCCCAGGAGGAACTCCATACCAGTGAGCCCACCCTGGGAGCCTGGATCTGCCAGCTCGCTCTCGTCGGCCTCCCCTGCATCGCTCTCTTCATCTTCATCTTCCATCTCTCTGAAGTTGATTGGGCGGGACTCTTTGAGGCGCTTGCTCCTCCGCAGGAAGTCACTCTCTGACTCCGGTGAACCGGGTGAGGAGCTTCTCTTGCACTGGCTTTGCATCTTGCCTTGGCTTCTCCTGCTGTCCTCCTTCACAATCCTGACAGCCTCTTTCTTCAGCCAATCAAAAATGGCTGTCTGCTCCTTGAAAACAACAGAAAGATCCTTTACATAACACACACTGTCCTATGATTGTGGATTAGTCAAGTTACACAGAAGGATTTTTGAACAGTTCAAGCCGCCTCACAAGTTAATGTAACTCAGTCTTCCTGGCCAGTAGCACCAGAAATGGACATAAGCATGAAAACAGAAATCTCTCAGTACATTTGAATCTTTATATGTATAATAAAAACTATAAACTGCATATACACCATGCAAGAACAGAACGCTTGACAGGCATTTTAACGGTAACTAAGGGGGGCGGGTTTAAGCAAATAGTCAACTCCCTGCATTTGAACTACTTTATGACTCACCTTCTCCTCCATGAAGCCCAGCCCGTGGAACTGGGGGTCGAGGGAACATGCCACACACAGAACCCTGTTGACAACAGGGTTGTCGTAACAGCTCGCCAATTTCCGCCTCATCATCCTCTTCACTTCTTTTAGGATAGATGACGAATCCCCCGGCCTCGACATGAGGTGGCGGGAGAGCAGGCCGGTGAGAATGGGTTTGATGAGGGACAAGCGGGGGAACGCCTCCTTGGCGAGAGTCCGACACGCCACGTCCAGAGGTTTGAGGACCAAACACAGCTCCTCCAGAACCTTCCATTCAGATCGCAAAGTCATAGCGCTTGTTGAGGACGTGTTGGAGGTGGAGTTTGCGTGGCAGCTGCCAGATGAACTGGATTCTGACGAAGTGTCTTCTTTAGACAAGCCTTCACCTTTAATCTCTTTTATCATATCACAGAAAAGGCTTTTATGTTTGATGAGCGTGCTCAGTAGAGGGTACAGCTTATTCCACGTTGGCCGGCTGTGAGCCCACGACTTCAGCTCTGCCTGTTCCTCTTTCACCAGTGTCTGCAACAGACTCAGTTGATGGGTCTGATACAAGCCCTTGTTTTGAGCAGGTGGCAGGAACAGGTTTGAGAGAATGCCCTGGAATTGGCAGAGGGTCTTGGAGATGACGGGGTGTGACATTACTTCCTCAATGCAGCCTTGCACAGCGCTGAAGAAACATGGCACAGATGGTAGTCCTTCACTAGAATGGCCATGCTCGGAGCGGTGTGGTTCCTCAGGTGACACAGAGTCGTCCCTCTCAAGAAACGTTGTTGAGTTGGGGTGAGGAAGGCTCCCTGCACAGTCTCCACCTTTCTCGCTCTTAACTGGCCCCAGCTTCATCTTGTTCCTTCCCTCCCCTCCCAGCAAGACTAGATTAGGCTGGGAGATTCCCCACTCCTGGGCCATCACTTTCACTTGAGCCTCCACTGCTGGAAGGCTGTAATCATTGTCATTGTCTGTCAGTCTTTGGGTTGCCAGAGCCATGTTCTGAAAACAGAAATTACAGTCTATGTAATGTGCCCAGAGGGTGAGGTACCTCTCGGTGTTGCCCTGCCAGTTGTGGAACCAAATATCCACACTTAAAGTGACAAAATGGGGAACATCCCTGCGATGGCTCGGAGGTCGCCCACGTCTCCTGGGCTCAAACTCAATGGGAGCAGTGTAGTCCAAAATCTCCTCGTTTTCTCCACTTCCCATTTTCCTCCTCAGTAGCTGAGCCAGGTTCGTCTTACCTTTGGTGTGGTGTTCTTTCAGGAGGTTTTCGAGCTGACAAGGTGAAGGCAGCTCCTTGGTGGAGGGCAGGAGGGTGTGGATCAACTGTTTGAAGCCTTCTCCTTCAACCAAACCTGGGGGCTGAAGATCCATGATGAGAAAGTTGGCAATGGCTTCGGTCACATGGGCAGACAGCACCAGGGGGAGTGTACTGACCAGACCGCTGTTAACCATCACTGGCTGTGAGCGTTGTTGACCTTTGGTGAAAAAGAACAAATCTTTAATTAGCAAAAACGCTTCAAACGCCTGTTTAAGCTGTAGATCAATTTTGTTCAATTTCAGCCACTTTCACTTATCCTGAGAAATCTCAAAATATATTAGTTGAATTGACATCAAATGGTACACACATTCATGGTTCCAGTAGGATATATCCTAATGACTTTGATAATCTAGTGCCTCGTTGAGGTCAACATTTGTGGTTTTTAATGAAATGTCTCAACAGCTTTTGGATAGATTGCCATGAAAATGTGGTACACACATTTATGACCAGATGTTTTTTAAAGGTCATGACACTCCCATCAGCCTTCAGGTGTGCATTTTGTGTAGCGCGATTTAGTAAATGAAATAAGGCCGACACGCTAAAATAGGGACGTTCTGATCAAGTATTTTTGTGCCTGATCTAGATCAGATCATCATTTGATATTGAGTATCCGCAGATACCAAGTCCCGATCCAATACTTGTTTTACCTTAGATAATATAGTTGCACAGTTATTAGTTATTAAAATCAATCCAATATGCTTGACTATGGAATAGCTCTGCAAAACCTTAAGAAAAACATGCCCGCATCCAAGCTGTTCCTCGACTTATTAAATTGTCTGTACAAAATAACAAGGTAAACAAACTGCAATTGTTTTCATATTGCTCTTATTACAATCCCACTTAGTGCAGCATTGGTGTTCTTTTTTCAACAAACCTGAGTTCTCCACTACAGCGATGAGCTTATCATCCATAGCAATGAAATCAAATACACTCTCTGTAAACTTTCTGTCCTTGTCGTTGTCTCGAAGACATGTCTCTCTCCTTTGCTTCGATGCAGCCTTTGCCCGGGATCTCAGTGCGAAGTCTCTGTACTCCAGTGGGTGTCTATGCTGTAGGTGCCGTATCATATTGGTAGTATTGCACGCAGATCTGCTACTACCGCCACGCGAAATTCTCGCATTGCAGACATTACAAGTGGCTATTTTACTGCTTTCGTTGTCCAATTTAAAATATTTCCACACTGCAGACATTTTCGCCGCGTCCTGCAGCCACACTGCGCTCTCAGTTTACGACACGTGTGCGATAGCCCTGCGGTAGCTAACGTAAAACAAGCCTCGGGTTCGTGATAAACTAAAGCGGATACGGATCAGCCTTGGCCGTCCCCGATTCCGATCTTTAAGATCAGATCGGGACACCCCTACGTTAAAATATAATAGTAAAAACGATAACCATTATAGCTGCTGAACATCAGCATTTTAGCATTTTTATTGTGAGCATGTTGCCACAGTACAGCCTCACAGCTAGCTAGCATGGCTGCAGACGGCTTTTTCGGAACCACCTAAGTTACTAACGTCAACATACTAACGTTACCGGCGACCACAGTGTGCCGTATATACAGCGTATGTACCGCAAACTGCGTTTCATAGCAGTATGCAAACAGGACTAGCACGAAACTTGTTAACGTGGATTTATTTTGCAGCATGCTAGGCTAGGCTTAGCCAGTGTCGTGTCTGTTTCCGGTTATGGAAAGCGGAAGTCAACCTTAGGAGGAAGATAATTGTTATTGATGTGGGAATATGACCAACTCCTCTTAAGGCTAAACACATCAAGATGAAATTATCCACCTGTAAAAGCGTTGCTGCTCAGTCAGTGTTGTGGAAACTCAAAAGCTTTTTAAGTTAAAAAAAAAACAAATAATACAAGTTACATCTTTGATTTCATAGTTTTTGGTCCAAAGAAGAAAAACAAGTTGAAACTAATTGGGAACTTTTCAAATTTGAGGCAGGTCCATTTTTAAGAAAACATGAGATAGTATTAAAGCCAAAAGAGCTGAAGAAGAAGAGAAGAAGACCAGCTCTTAGCTACCTCGATGAATTATACAGTCAAAAAGCAAATGTTGGATTTATAAGTTCTGGAGCCAAATGGCTTGAAGGAGGGGAACAGTCTTCACTTTTTCTTTTTAATTTAGACAAAGATCGTTCTAATGATAACAATATAAATAGACTAAATATTAATGGGGTTGTTTCAGAGGACTTCAAAATAATATCCAGTTAATGTTGTAACTTTTACAGAGATTTATAGAGCTCCAAATTGTGCCAAGAATCAGCTGAGACCTTTTTTGAACACTAAATCTATTAATAAAAATTAAATGGAGTTATGTGAGAAACCTATTACGTTTGATGAGATTAAAAAAGCAATTTGTCTTCTAAAAAACAACAAATCACAAAGTAAGACTTCAAAAATAATTTGCTAATAAACTGGCTCCTTTTTTATTCAAAGTATTTGCAGAATCTCTCCCAACCACCATGACTAAAAAGGGTGACTACGCTAATTCCCAATCCCAACAAAGATAAATTATTTATTGACGACTGGCGTCTGATTAGTTTGCTCCATAAAGATTACATGATATTTGCTCTATTATTGGCTAAAAGTCTTAAAATGGTGTTGAACTCTGTTATTGTAGAAACAGGTTTATCCTGGACATTCTGGATAACTCAGAATTGATTGATGATAACGAATTCATGTTATTTTTAGACTTCTGTAAAGCTTTTGATTCAGTGGAGCATCAGTTCATTTTACAATCGTTCAAGAATCTTAAAGAATTTCTGTCAGAATATCGCTGTTACACCTGAGGTCTACGTAAAAGTCTTAGGTGCAAAACCCTCTGGAGTTTCAAATCTCAGCCAAGTGCACTCCCATAGGTAAAATTTGTTTGTCATTCTGGTAACAGCAACATATCTATAAGAGCGCTGTTCTAAAGAGATATTACAATACCATATGTGACCCCATACTGGAATCAATTTGTGTATGATATAGTATGGAAGAGGGCGTGGCTTCTACCTAGTAGATACCAAATCACTCAAAGAAACAAAATTTAAACTCATTCATAAATTCTATCCAGCTAACAACGATGTTAGGAATAGAATTAAGATGGACATTGATGGGAATTGTAGTTTCTATGGTGGATGTCCAGAAACTGCTGTGCATTTTACTTTGGAAGAATGTTTTGTTTGGTATCCCAGAAAATCACACAGAGAGAAACACTTACAGTATGTGTACTTGATTAATCTTGTTACCATAACAGCCAAATTTCATATTCGTAAATGTAAATTTACGGATAAGAAACAGAGTTTTCTTGCCTTTACAAAAGAGTTCAAACAAAACATTTTCTCAATTCAACAGTCTCCAAAGCAAAAAGCAATTGAAATTGTAACAGCTTTCATTGTATTTAAAATTTTTATATAGATCCTTAGTTAGTGAATAATAAAAATAAACTGCATAAGACATTTAATATGTCCAGTAAGACTGCCGGGGTACAGCAAACTAGCATGACGATGACCTGACTGGTGAGGAAGGGGCAGGCGATTATTAGAGATGTATCACATCCCCTATTTGGCGAGTATGAGCTGTTACCATCAGGCAGAAGGTTTAGGGTGCCATCTCTCCGAACCAACCGGGCCTGCAGGTCATTTGAGCCCATTAGTATTGGATTTCTTAACAAAGGATAAGATTTAAAAAACAGAGCTGAATCTTGGGGTGTCAGGGAGCTGCACCTTAGTATAACTTGTATAGCACTCGGGGGTGATGTTCGTGTTGGCGGGGCGGTTGTCTGGTTGTTGGTCTGTTGATGGTGTTTATCTGACGTTTTCTGTATGACACAAAATGAATTTCCACCAGGACTAAATAAACATCTATCTATCTGTCTATATTATTCCCCTCCTGGTGCTAAACTCTAACTTTTGAACTTGTCGTATTGATGTAATTTTTTTGTGTGTTTGTACTTGTTACAAACTCGAATAAAAGTAAAAAAAATAAAAACAACAATAGCAGCTTGTTGAGGCTGCCTGATTAAATAAATAACGGTTGTTGTGACCGTTCTAGCGCTTTGCATTATGGGATATAATACACAAGGTAGACTGGCGCGATGAATACTGCGAGATGTTTTGTCATACTGCATACTACAGACTACATTTAGGCCAAATCAGTACGTACTGCTAGTATAGTAGGATATCATTCCTTTTGGTGACAATATTTAACAAATTTATCTTTGTAACTTTGATACTATTTGAAGTGGAAAGCAAACAGGCAGTAGACAGTAATAGTTACCTATTGTCAGAAGACTCCGCTCCCTGTTACTGTCACGTGGTCTGATGTGGTGCTTGTTGGTCAGATGGTTTTGGAGATCCACTGCTCCCCCCCCACAGCCCACATGTTCCAAACACAGCTTACACACCGCAGTGCTCCGGTCCAGAGGCCGTCCTGTTGGGTCCGGCTCAAATCCAAAGAAGTACCACGGGCTGTTCTGTGAGGCGTTTGGGTTACTCAGCAGTTTCTCAGTTCCAGGCATAAAATCATACTTTTCCAGCATGTGAGAGCTAGGGGATGGGAAGGAGATCACGGAGGAGGAGGGGAAGGCAGAGCCAGAAATCATGGCAGAATCACTAGCTGCGTCCAAGTTAGACATTGTCGTCACGTCACTGATGACAAGCATGGGGCTCTGTGATTGGCTGTGGTCTGACCAAAGGGAAGAGCTGCTAGGCTCTGGGAGAGTGACCAATTGGATGTCCTGCAGGAGCCGCAGAACGGTCTCCTTGTCTCCAAGTTCACATTTAACATTGTCACCTGTATCTCCCCAACAAAGACAAATGCATAGGATGTTGGCCAGTTTTAGCAAGCTAAATTATCAGTTTATGACCTTCAAAATAATTATTATATACAATTAAATTTAAGTCTAAATCGGTTGAAAATGAATGTGAAAGTGAAAAGCTAATATAGATCTGCTCAGATCTATGCATCATTGAGTGAACTCACCCATCCCGAGGCCCAACAAGGTGGCATAATCCTTGCCGATCCAGACCCTGAGCTCTGTTCCCTCGGTGATGGGCTGGGTAACCCTGTAGTAGATGTGACGGTAAAACTGGAAGATGACCAGATTGTGTTCCTTCTCACTGCTGGTATATGTTACATACCTGAAACATAGATCAAACACGTAAAGTGTGCGACTGTGAGCAGGAAAGTAAGCAGACAAATGCTGTGATCAAAAATACACACACTACGACTGCCTGAATGTCAGACTGCCTTAGAAGAAATTAAAGCAGAAGGATAAAGGAAACTACTTTGAATCTGTAAGAACTGCCCACCTCATCCAGTTAGATTTGTTTTCATCAGAAGCATCGATGTAGACAAACGCAGCATCATCCCTGATCTGCAGATGGGAGCAATGTGAATGTCAACTATTTTTATACCCATTTCTGAGTGGAATTCCTGCTGGTTATACGACACATGTCAGAAGTTACATCATTGATTTTAAATGTGATTGTAGCACAAAGTTTAAACTGCCTTTTTAGTTCTACTCAAACATATGTACTTACAGCCCAGGCATATTTGAGATTGGCCGGCATTTGTCCTCTGCACACTTCTCCTGCAAACGGCCCAAACATGACGCCCTGCTGAAGGTGACATTTAGCATACACTTTCATCTCTGGCATCTGCTCTTCACCAGAAGATCCAGGACCAGACTTCCCAGACTCAATGTCCTCGCACAGGCACAGGCAGGAAGGCAGGGATAGCACCGCCCGCGAGGGTCCACCCTGGAGCCAAGGCTCCCCAGGCGGCAGCACAGCGTCTGGGACATAGTTCTGGTTTGATGTGGTCTGGAGAAACGGAGCATCCTCGAAGAATTCTTCGTGGTTTAAATCCAGAGCTGGAGAGGTGAAAAAAATAGAGAAATAATTAGTAATTAATTATGGCATTAAGGTGAGACATGGTAAACCCATAGGTCAAGGCGGGATGTTGGCTGTTTCTTTAACAAATTAGATGTAATTAAGCAACACAGTAAATAGAGACAAGACCTTCTGTGGATGTTCCTGCGTGTTTGTGACTGTTACTATTAAAAATTAGACACATTACATTGTAGTAAATACACAACATTTTACATTAGATATTCATAGCAAAGACAGAAGCTTTGAGTTTGTTTTGATTCATTTTATTTTGTTCCCCCAACAAGGAAAACGTATGTTTCTTTAGCGTGTCGTATCCAGCATCGCATTAGTTCATTCTGACTTTCTGTAGACATTTATCTGAACATTTCATTTAGACTGTAATTACTAAAATAATGAATCCATTGCAGCATTGGGGCAGAATGTGTGCACTTGAGTGAACTTCTGTTAGGGGTGCCCACTTGTCTGGTGGCAGACCTGCTGGGCCAGCTGAGCCACTCTCTGGCAATATCTCGCTCCACTGCTGATAGCTGATAGCGAGGGGTGCCGTCTGGTGACTTCGGAGGGAGATTTCACACCTGTTATAAAAGGATATTTAAGTAATTTAAGCAGGTGTGCTGGGATAAATGTAAATTAAGATGACAAGAGGTGAATTTGATCCTACCTGTGCACGCTGACAGGAATAATTTCTCTCTCCTCCAGTCCTGCGTCACACAGTTGGTGAAAGGGTGTGCTTCTGACGCAGTGATTGGTATAGATGACCGATGTGCCGGCTTCTTTACACATGCGGGCCAGCATTGAGCCTAGATAATTGACTCCCAGTGGGACGTGACTGTACCACATTTCATCTGTTAGCTCCTTCTTAGGCTGCAAGTACAGGGCGGTTGCGTTAGTTGGAAGCTTGCTGAGGTACTTTAAGAGAGAAGTAACGGGACAGAATTCACTGCCTGGCTTCTCAAACATACAGCATCGGTCCTTCTCAATTTGAAATTTTGTCTCATCACCAAAGGATAAAGTGCAGTATCTCAGACCCCTCTCGTCTTTTCTGATCAGAAACGATTCCGGCTTCAGATTCCTGTTAGCCTGCTTCCCTCTGCGGCCAAAATGTACCTGTACATCAAACCAGACTTTGTTCAGAAGTCCCCTTGGAGTGCTAGTGTCCATCGCGCGTGAGTGTCTGAGGATGCGGATATCATCAGGAGACAGTGCCTGATGGTGTGATGTTACGTCTCGACCAGACTTCCTAATTCTCTTCAGCACTCCCAAGAATACCTTGTTGGCGGAGGTGAACTCAGCATCTCTCATTAAGCACACAGGGCGACTGATGGGAGGCTCTTTGAAGTACCGGTTAAGTCCAGCTCTCAGTGCAATGTAACTAGCGATCCCATACAGCTCACCTTTGCTGTTGCGTACTGATCCATAAAAGTGTCTCAGCAGCCCGTTCAACTCAGTCTTCTCCGCTGTAGTCAGGTCCACCTGGAGCCCCTGGGACTCCAACCAGCCAATGAAGCAGTTCACAGCCCATGTCGTCTGCTTCTTTGTAACCTTACTGATTTCAGTCCTGCTGTCTTCAAGCTCATTCAGTTCGAAGTCCGATACCAGTGCATGTCTAGAAATGTCAGTGGCATTTACCTCACATTCTTCCTCTTCTCGTGACTCATCCTCTTCTTTCAGAATGATTTCACCTTTAGTTGTCATCTCAGGCTCAAACAAATCCACATTTTCACGAGAATCCCTCAGGTCTGCATTCATAATGTTGGCTGATAGCTCCCTCAGCTGTGCTTTGTCATGAATGTAAAATGAAGCGAGCAAAGGTGTTAGGTTTTGGCCATGTAAACAAAGCGGAGTGATACCGCCCAAGTAGTCAGGTTCCCGGTGCTATACGGCTATTATAACACAGTCGTCTTCAGCTTATATTGAAGAGTCGGTGGGGTTTAGAAAATGGGAATTTAAAACGCTAAAGATGGCGGCTCTGACTGGCTAATAATTGCACCAACCGCATAACTGTCGTTATTTACGACACATCATACCAGCAGGACAACAGCAAAGTATCCCGTAACAAATGATGTGCTTAATAACAAAATAACCCCTTTACGTCACCGCCAGCTCCTTTCAATGGACTGCGTGAATGACTGTTCAGGTGATACCATGGCAACAAGGGTATAAGAATGCCGTAAAACAGACTTGTGGATCTCGTCGTACCCTCTCTGCGCATGCGTACAAGCCTCTTTAGTTGGTTTGTGTTTGCAGTTGCATGGCGTAAATAAACACTCTGCATTGTGTGGTGTACAGTTCACCAGTGACCCTAAAACACGACGTGGATTATACATTATGTATGACATTGCTTGACGATAAATAAACCCCTGTTTAAAAATGAACACCGTTTACTCAATAACTTGCTGGCAGATGTTACGATAGGTTGAGTGTCGCTGTAGCCTACACTGATACAATCACAACGCATGCTCGGAGTTAAATGTTGCATTCATGTATGTGACACACTAAGCGCACTCAGTGCATGTTTGGTTACAACATTAAATATTCAGCTAAATAAAACAACGTATACAATACCACGTGGTCTTAGCTCTAAAGAAACAGCCCAGTGTGTGCATCGAGGCTACACAGCATCAGAGTCAGGAACTATTTTTTCACCTTTGACTGCTCCCCACTGCAGTGCAACTTTATAGTGCCCCACTGCAGTTGCATTTTGTCAGTACTGGGGGGCAACATGCATGCAGTTGTGGCAAAGGCAGCAAATGCAATATGACTCAAATTTGATGCACACTTTAGATTCCCAAATTGTTGCAGTGAAAGAGCTGAGTTTGGTGGTAAATCACCTTGAGCCTCAAACAAAGCTCCAGATGTCGTGGAAGAAGTGGTCTCGAAAAAATCTGCACGATGTCGACGTCTCAGGTGACTTCTTAAATTCGTGGTATTTCCACCTTTTGCAAGCACTATTTTTCGGCATAAACGACAGACTGCCTCGCCAGAGTTCAAAGGTTGTCCCTTTTCATCTGCTTTCAAGCCGAAATATAGCCACACGATAGACTTGCTTCTTGGTTTACTGATAAGATCCATGTTTCTGCAGGCTTTCCGCTGGCTGTGTAGCACTGCTGCAAGAGTAGAAAGGACACCCCGTCGAAAACTCTTCTTCTTTTGGTTTTATTGGCTGTTCGCATTACCGCCACCCACTGATCTGGAGTGTAGACTAATTATCACAGCCTATTCTCTGTCTGACCTCTACAAAACCCAAATAATAGCCTACAAAAAACAAATAAACTAATTAGAAATAATTAAAGAAATAAAATGAAAAAAAAAAAACTAATTCTATTCATTAGTCTTGTTGATCCTAAAGAGTTTTAAACCCTTGTCACCTGAATATATATTTTTTAAATATTACTAATATTTTGCTCTCCAATCTCTGCGTTTTTAAAGACTTCTTTCTCTGAATCATACCTCTGGAAATACAATTAAACATGGTCCTTGGTTGCTTCCTCTCTCTCCAGTATTCACTTTTTCCATAATTATGATTTCCAATCACTCTGAGAATCAATCAGAGATAACTGTTTAGATCAATATGACCATTCCTTATTCTTGGTTTAACCCTCTTCTGTTTCCTATTTTGTCCTCAAGACCCTGTACTCCCAACTAATGGATTCTTTTTTAAAGAGATATCTTCCTCTCATCCTCATCCCTGTCCCCAAAAAACCAAGGACCACGAGACTAAACGACTACAGACCCGTCGCCCTGACCTCTGTGGTAATGAAGTCTTTTGAGCGCCTTGTGTTGTTCCACCTTAAATCCATCACAGACCCACTCCTGGACCCCCTGCAGTTCGCCTACAGAGCCAACAGGTCTGTAGATGATGCAGTAAACATGGCCCTTCACTACATCCTCCAACACCTGGACTCCACAGGAACCTACGCCAGGATCCTGTTTGTGGACTTCAGCTCTGCTTTCAACACCATCATCCCGGCCCTGCTGCAGGACAAGCTCTCTCAACTGAGCGTGCCTGACTCCACCTGCAGGTGGATCACTGACTTCCTGACAGACAGGAAGCAGCACGTGAAGCTGGGAAAACATGTCTCTGACTCCAGGACCATCAGCACCAGTTCCCCTCAGGGCTGCGTTCTTTCCCCCGTTCTCTTCTCCCTGTACACCAACAGCTGCACCTCCAGACGACACCACCCTCATTGGGCTCATCTCAAGTGGGGACGAGTCCGCGTACAGGTGGGAGATCGACCATCTGGTGACCTGGTGCAGCCAGAACAGTCTGGAGCTCAACGCTCTGAAGACAGTGGAGATGGTCGTGGGCTTCAGAAAGAGCCCAGTCCCACCCTCCCCCTTCATCCTGAGTGACTCCCCAGTCACCACTGTGGACTCCTTCCGCTTCCTGGGCACCATCATCTCCCAGGACCTCAAGTGGGAGCTGAACATCACCTCCCTCACCAAGAAGGCCCAGCAGAGGATGTACTTCCTGCGGCAGCTGAAGAAGTTCAGCCTGCCAAAGACAATGATGGTGCACTTCTATACCGCCATTATTGAGTCCATCCTCACCTCCTCCATCACCATCTGGTACGCTGCTGTCACTGCCGGGGACAAGGGCAGGCTGCAGCGTATCATTCGCTCTGCAGAGAAGGTGATTGGCTGCAATCTTCTTTCTCTTCAGGACCTGTACGCCTCCAGGACTCTGAGGCGAGCAGGAAAGATTGCAGCTGACTCCTGCCACCCTGGACACAAACTGTTTCAGACTCTTCCCTCTGGCAGGAGGCTGCGGTCCATCAGGACCAAAACCTCTCGCCACAAAAACAGCTTCTTCCCGTCTGCAGCTAGCCTCGTCTTTGCACATGTAAATATCTCTTCATGTCATATCATGCACAAACCTGGCACATTGCACATTTTTGTTGTTAATTTGTTGTTAATAGTAAATTGTTGTTGTTCCATTGTTATTTTTATTTTTAAATTTAAAATTATTTTTTTTATATTGTCAGTTGTATTATCTTTCTCTATTCTTCTGTTATTCTTATATAACTTGCATTTGTTTATTACATATTTATATATTTCTACATCTATTTATGTCAGCTGGATGTCTGTCTGCGTGGCACCTTAACACCAAAGCAAATTCCTTTTATGTGTAAAACACTACTTGGTAATAAACTTACTTTACATTCTTTGATTGAATAAATAAATCCTCTCTACTCCTGGAGTTGCAGCATTTTAAGCTCTTTAATGCTGCAATTACCACTCTCTCTGGCAATAGCCAGGGCCATCATCACACACATGCAAAAACAGATATTATCACTCTATCAGTCTACTTTCAATCCACACTGGACAATAAACTCAGGGATACTTCTGCTGCTGTTCTGCTTGTGTTCTGCCTGGTCTTTAGAACCATATACATCTGTAAATAACAGTGGTAGCAGATCTTTCTCAGGCTGTGGCAGGTATAACTGGCAGAACAGTGACCAGTATACCAAACCAATACCATGCACATTATTATAATCCTGGACACGTGCTCGGTAGGCCAATACAGTAATCCGTCCTGCAGAGAGCCCTTCATCATGTTTTTGCACTAAGGGGCACATTTTTTTAACATGGGGAACCCCCACCACCCCACCCCGTACTACAACTAACCCTTGTGAAACTCCTATCATTTACACACAAGTGCCAAGGAGTCCATCAAACCATTCCCCTCAGTTCTATCCCTTCCCCAAAGAGTACTATGGGCAAAAAAATCACCTCTGAAGTGGATTATGTAAATCAACCACAACAAGACTACCATCCCCTAACCAAACTTTAACTTATCCAGACCTTTCCCCTTTTCTTTTTTTCTAAACACCTTGTCAAACAAGAGTAGCACTACCCCTCCTCTATCCCTTCTTATGCACACATATCCTTGAATTCCCAAACCCTTGCTTGAAGTGTGCGTTTCATTACTTCAGCCATGAAATACACAAATATAATACATTTCCATTTCCCATTTGAATTTTTGTCACAAGTTGTTGAATTGATTGTTCTTTTTAGACTCCACCACCAACATTGCTGCTTCTGCATAAGATAAATCTATATTCACTCAATCTGCTTCACTACTGCCCTTTTCCTCCAATGACCATGGGCCACATTATATGCACCTCCACAATTACATTTCATCTCTGCCCTGTTCTCACATTTCACATATTCATGTTCCCCATCACACCTTACACACTTTTGTTTGACTTTACCCCCAGCTGGGACATATGTTCTTACATTGTAACTTATCCCACTGTCACTTTATAAGGCAACACCCTCTTTTGGAAATCCAGCAACAATAATAAACTATCAATCTTTTCTCCTCCCATTCTTCACCACCCTAGCTTCCTCTCTCATACTACTACTATCACCTAGGCCTACTACTATAATTCCTAACTCATTTATTTTTTCGGTACTTTAGTCCAGTAATTTACATCCATACACAATCACTATTCCCTGCTATCCTTAGTCCAGATCAGTTTATGTACAATCCACCGAAATCCACCGTTTGTAAGTTTGTCAAACAAACACAAACGTCTCTATCCAACTACCCTCCACACAAATTACTTCTAATTATTTAAATTTACTATTTTAAACACATGCCAAATTATCATGTTAATGATGATAAGAACTCCCTATAGGTGAAAAATGCAATGGACTCAAACTAATTTGATCATGACTGTGAATTACAAAACACATTTGTATGATGCGACCATGTATGATGCGACCATGTACGCAGGATAAGCAGCTGACGATGGATGGATGGACGACAGGCATTTCGTTACTTTCTACCTGCTCTGTTTCTATGCTTTCTACGTCTTTCTTTGTGGATGAATGTCAACACAATGCGACAAGTCAGGGTTGCCAGGTCCTGTTGTTAACAAAAGTCTAAATATTAAAATGTCAGACAGATATTATGTCCCAAAAGGATTTATTTTTTTTGCAATGGGAATGAACTACTAATTATATGTTTGATTTAAATAAATGTAAATCCAATCTGGATTACCTGCAGGGTAAAGGACAGAAATACATCTGGAGGAGGGTGTGCAATTTTTGTTAAAAAAGGGTGTTCAGTATAAACAAGTAAATGTAACCTAAGGACCTGAATGTGTAGCAATTGAGGTATGGTGCTCAGCAGGTAGGTTTTCATTGATTAATTTCTATAACCCTTGTCTACGGCTAGAAATAGATCATTTAGATGAAATAATAGATCAGGTGAGACCTCCAGTGGTGTGGACAGGAGATTTTAATGCTCACAATCCTCTTTGGGGCAGTAGAATCAGAGGTGGAAATGGGGCTTTAATAGAAGACTTTATAGATAAATATAATTTGGTGTTGTTAAATGACGGAAGACCAACTAGGGTTCAAGTGAATAGTGGGAGCTTGTCATGTATTGATTTGCGTCTGTAGCTTGCGTAGGTGAACTTGCTAGGTGTGGGAGTTGGTATCCTATAGAACTTAACACCTTAGGGAGTGATCACTTCCCTATTTTAAGTAAATTTGGCAGTGTTTTACAGGTGGAGAAGGAGAGAGCGTTGAGGAGGTTTAATTTTCTAAAAGCAGATTGGGATAAATTCAGAGAACAGTTGGTAGCAAGCTTAGGAGATGTATTTAGCCAAGGTAGCGCTGATGAGTGGAGTAATTTTTTTTGTGAAGTTGTGAGGAAAGCAGCAGAAAAAGCCATAACAATTAAGGGTGACAGGGAAGAGAAAAAAGTAGTGCCGTGGTGGAACCAGGCTTGTGATGAGGCTGTGAGGGTTCGAAATAGAGTTTATAGGCAGCTTCAAGAAACGGCGAGCTGAGGCTGGAAAGGTTATAAAGTGTGCGAAGAGAGAGAGTTGGCAGAAGTTCTGTGGTACTTTAGGTTCTGAGACTACTGTTAAACAGTGTTGGAATATGATTCATCGAATGGTTTGAATTAATAGAGGTTTCTCTATTCCTGTTTTGGTAGAAGGGAGTAGTGAAGTGGTAAGTAATAAGGACAAGGCTGATCTGTTGGTTAGGAGTTTCCAGCAAGTGCACAGGGAGAGGAATGTTAGTAGAGAAGGTTTGATTAGGAGGGAGCTAATGCTTGAGCAGGAAGGGCACAAACTCGATAGGAATAACGACAATAGTGATGTAATCAATATGTTCTTTTCCATGCATGAACTAAAGAGGGCAATAAGACGAGGGCGACACACTACTCCTGAGAGTAGGATATCAGATCTTTCAGCATATGGATGACTTTGCAGTGGAGGAGGTGCTGGCATTGATTAACACAGTGTGGGAGGAAGGATCGATTCCAGCTGAATGGAAACATGCAGTTATTGTGCCAATTTTAAAACCCGGTAAGGAAGCTGAAAGCCATGGATCATATAGGCCAATTGCACTCACAGCTGTCATTTGTAAGATTGTGGAAAGGATGGTTACTGACAGATTGGTATATAGATTAGAAAAGAAAGTTTTTTTCTCCACTTGTCACAATGGCTTCAGACTTGGTCGTGGAACTATGGACTCAGTTTTAGTGTTGGACGACAATATCAAGAAAGCCCTTGTAAAATATTTTTTGATATACAAAAGGCTTAAGATATGTTGTGGAAAGAAGGAGTAGTCATTAAGCTGTATGATGCAGGGATTCAGGGTAGAATGATTAATTGGATTAAGGACTTTCAGAGGCTATGGAGTATCCAGGTAAGAGTGGGAGGGAGCTTTTCTGACCCTGTGATTGTAAATAATGGGACTCCACAGGGTAGCGTCATCAGTCCAGTCCTGTTCAATATAATGGTCAATAATATGATCGATGAGGTAGGGAGTGGATTTCAGGGATCTTTGTTCGTAGATGATGGAGCAATGTTGAAAAGAGGCCGTAATACTGGGCATTTATTTAAACAGATGCAGTGGGCTTTGGACAAGGTGCCGGCTTGAAGTGAGAAGTGGGGCTTTAGGTTATCATTGACAAAAACAAAGTATATGGTTTTGGGCAGGAAGAGGATCATAGACTTAAGTCTTAAGAACATGTAGGTAGAATGGTAAATAAGTGTGGAAAGGTTATCAATATTATGAGGTGTTTGGCTGGATGTTCTTGGGGTGCAGACAGGAAGCTTATGCTGATGATTTATAAAGCTATAATAAGATCAGTTTTTGATTATGGGTCTCTTGCATATGGATCGGCAGCTCTCCCTACAGTCTCTTTGCTAGCAAAGTGTTTAGAAAGAGTGAGAAAGCCGTTATTTGCTCTGATTCACTGTCTGGCTTGATGGCGGGAGAAAGAGATGGGGCTAGGTCAGACTTAGTCAGGGAAATTTTAACAGTGGTTTATAGGCTAGAGAGGCGGGGGTGTAGTGTGGGTTTCCTGTGGGTTCCAGCACATGTGGGGGTCGAGGGTAATGAGGCTGCTGATGAGGCTGCTTGGGAAAGTTTAGGTAGGGAAAATATAATATAATGAACTTGCCACAGATGGATCAAATTAAGTTGGCCCGATTAAGATTGGGTCATTGCAAGCTGGCAAGTTGACTGTTTCTGGTGGGGAAACACAGGGACAAGCAAGTGTCAAGAATGTGGAGTAGAGGAGTCGGTCAAACATATCATCATGCACTGTCTGAGATATGCTGAGGAAAGGAGTCTGTTGATCTGCGAGTTGAACTACTATCTTTGAAAACTCTGATCCTAATCAAAAAGAGAGAGTATTGGAACTAATTCCTAAAATCTGCAGGCCTGTATTGGAAACTACAGGCCAGGAGGAGCCTTAATGTAGACTGTCTCCAGCACCAGTGGGAGGCAGCAATGCACTAACAGTGCCTGGTCTGCCGGAAAGGAACAGAAGAAGAAGAAGTTGTCATCCCAAGTGAGCATGATTAGTTGTGTTGCTCGCTCCAACACAGATGCTGTGAAACAGCAAGTTGTTCCTAAATGTCTGCTCGGGTACTGCTGCTACATATTTCAGGTGAGTTAAACACTAAAGCCTTCAGAATGTATTTCTCTTTTTCAAAAGAGAAGTCGCGACAGGCTCTCTCGCACGACTTCTAACAAACGTTTCCTTTCATGCTTCAAATACAAAAGGTCACCCGACTTCTTCTAGCTTTAGCTGACTTCCTTGCGCTAAGTTACAACCTAGTGACAGCAGTTGCTTGGTTTTCACGTGGCTGCGGTTAGCTTTTGGTTAGCCACTGCTCACAGCCGTTTGGCCTCGCTGACTTGCCGTAGCATGCCGTCTTCTTCTCGGGCAGGTGTTGCCATGGCGACCCCACTCACGAGTTATCGGTGGTGTAGAAACTACCGGAACTTCAAACCGCAGCCACATTAACGAATAAAAAAACAAATGGCTTCTTGTCTGGTCCCGGACTGCCCGGCCGTCATGGTTGCTCTCGAGCATTTGAAGGAACTGGACAAGCAGCTGAAAGAGGAGGGAATAAGCTTCTCACCTGAAGCCAGCCTCCATCTGACAGAGATAACTGCTGCCATCACTGAGCTGGAGGGGGACAGACGAGCTGCTCGGGAACATTTAGAAGTGGAAACCATAGAAAACAGCAAGCTAAGACACCAAATTAACAACATAAGACAAAGAATGAGCCAGGAAATCATGGCTGACATAGCAGCAGCCCGGGAGTCCAATGTCGAGGAGATAGAGCAGCTGCATATGGAGCTCAACACAGTTTCTCAGCTCCATGAAGCCACTGTGAAGTGGCAGGACGACATCTGCAGCCAAAATGAAGCACTGTACCCAGAGCGAGAGCAGGTGAAGGCTGAACATGAAGAGATCATTGCTGTTCTGAATGATCATATCACCTTAAAGTATGACTTGCAGCTGCACCTGGATCAGACACGGGAGCAGGTAGAGGAGATGAAGTCCTGCATCGCTGCTGTCGAACAGGACAAAAAAACACTGCGCCAAAACGTGGCGCTGGAGAGAGAGGCCTTCACTGTGATAAAAGACAACCTGGCTGGAGAAGCGCAACAGGTCGAGGAGGAAATTAAGCAGCAGAAGCAAGAGATCAGGCGGCGCAGAAGAGAGCTGAACAGCGTTAACGACAAGAAACAGGAAACACATGGGCACCTGGGCGAGCTCATGCTTCAGGTGGCCAAGCTGGAGAGTAGTACACGAAAACTGACAGCATCTCGGTGCCAGTGGGAGAAACGGCTGGAGGAGGAGACCCAGAAGCAAAAAGATTCGAGTCAACAGCGAGAAACGATGAAGAAGGAGCTGTGTGACTTAGTTGAAGCCTTCAGGGTTGCCGTGCAGCTTCTTAAAGAGGAAATTGCAACAGTGGAAGGCAAAATAGAGGAGGGTCGACCATCAAGATTGCTCTATCAAGACGCCCTGGCTCAAATCTATGAGATATTCAAGCAGCAGCGCGATGAGGAGAACGATGTAAGGGCAGAGCATTTCCACGTCTTGCAGCAGCTGGAGCGGTCCAAGCTGCAGCTGGAGGAGTGCATCACCTCCATTGTTAAATACAGCAAGGAGGTCAAAGAGATGGACAAGCAGATCGGAGAACTCCTGGAAGCCGGCACTATCAACAAGCGCGTGTTTGAGAGCAATAAGGAAGAGATGTGTGGTAACGTGGATGAGAAGAAAAAGAACGTCAGCCATTTGGAGGAGGAGGAGAGGCGGCTAAGGAGGCTCCTGGAGGAGACAAAGAGGAAGCAGGACGAGCACGTGGCGAGAATGACCTCTGACATCAGCCACACCAGGCGGAGATACCAGGAACTTCGACACGAGGAGGCCACTCTCCAGCGAAGTCTGCCCAAGAGCGCTGATGCTGACTTGCTGATGAGCCATGTGACCCAGTGTGAGGCGGAGTACAACCAACAGGAGACCCAACGCCATCAGGAGATCGAGCGGTGCACTGCAGAGACCGAGAGCGTCATGAGGAGCACCGGCGAGAAGCAGAGGGAGGTGGAGGAGAAAGAGGAGATGCTGAGGGAGGTGGAGGAAAAGTGGAACGAAGAGCAGTCCAGGCACGAGGGGTTGAAAACGCTGGTCTCCGAGCTGAGGGGGAAGAGGGAAGATCTCGAGCTGTCGATTGAGGAGCTGAAGATGAACACCAGCTCCCTGCTTCAGCCCAGAGAGGATATGAAGGCCCAGCTGGAGGAGCTGCGGGGAAGTTACATGGATACTCTCGACAGGCAGGCCTCAGAGCTGAGAGCTGTAGAGATGAGCATCTATGACAATACCGTGAAACTGGAGCAGGTCAGTGTGGAAAACAGCAGGCTGCATCTCCGTATCAGAGAGATGACAGAGGGTGTTAGCAGGGCCAGGGAGAACAAAGACAGATGCTGGCAGGAGACCCACCAGCTCAGACAGGACATAAAGGCCTTGTTTGAGAGTTTACAGGAAGCATGGAGAGGGGACTTGTTGGTAACGCAGGACTGTCAGAGCAGCGATGGCGTTCTGTTGGGATCTATGAATGCCATGTTGAACCACCTGAAGACCAGGAGACAACAGTTGGGCCATGTCAGCACACTCCTACACCAACAAATGTTAAATTTCAGCAAACGACTGGGAGATAAAACAGCTGTAGAACAGCAGAGTTGAGTTGATTAGTGTCTCTTCAATTCATGTATGCTGACCTGTCGTGTCTGTGAATTCAGTTAAACTACATGCAAGGAAAACTCAAAGTTGATATTCATTTGTAATAACTTTTAAATAAAGCTCACAGCAACACGATGATATGACGTCATGGCTATTAGTTTATTTTTAATGCAGGCTTGTATACATAAAAATATTCCAAATGGTTGAAATTCAGTTTTGAATGCATCTCTCCTGAGTAGACTTCAGATAGGAGCATCCAAACTATACACTATTTTGACTTGTCAAACACAGGTGTCACTAATCACATGACTCATTTCTGCATTGCCTTAAGAACAGAGCTATTGTTAATGTTATGAGTTCCACCTGTGCCTTTCCTGCAATGACACATCAGAATCAGAATCCGCTTTATTGCCAGGTATGTGTACACATACAAGGAATTCGACTCAGGATTGTACATTGCTCACGATGTGCTTACTCGTACAAAAATACCATAACACAATAATAAAAAAATAATAATAAAATAAAATCAGACACAATGTTGAAGGTGGATATGATATACAGGTACACATACATGTACACAGTGTGATGGAGCATAGTGCAAAGGATGCTGGAAAAAATAAATAAGACCTTATGACCTGAGGTAGGTGTATTGGTATACAGTATATACAATATGACATAGTATGAACAGCGCTGAAATAGAGAATGGTGAATAAATAAATAATAAGTGGAAACCAGTAAACAGGTGCTGATTAGAGACAGAGCTACTGTGTTGTTGCACAGGAATTGTTCCTGACACTGTGAGTCAGAAATCAGCTGTTCGTCAGAGTGATGGCTTGTGGGAAGAAACTGCTTCTGTGTGTTGGTTTTGGCGTACAGTGCTCTGTAGCGCCTACCAGAGGGGAGGAGCTGGAACAGGTTGTGTCCGGGGTGAGATGGATCTGCAGTGATGTTTCCTGCCCGTTTCATGACTCTGCAAATGTATAAGTCCTGAATGGAGGGCAGGTTGGCACCGATTATTTTTTCTGTTCCTGTCCTTTTTGGTGGCAGATCCAAACCAGACAGTGATGGAGGTGCAGAGAACAGACTGGATAATGGCTGCATAGAACTGGATCAGCAGCTCCTTAGGCAGGTTGAGCTTCCTGAGCTGACGCAGGAAGTACGTCCTCTGCTGAGCCTTCTTGATGATGGTGTCAGTGTTGGGCTCCCACTTCAGGTCCTGGGATATAGTGGATCCCAGAAACCTGAAGGATTCCACAGCAGACACAGGGGTGTTTAGGATGGTGATGGGGGGCAGAGTGGGGGGCTCCTCCTGAAGTCCACGGTCATCTCCACAGTTTTGAGCGTGTTAAACTCCAGGTTGTTCTGACCGCACGATAGAGCCAGCTGATCAACCTCCCGTCTGTAGGCCGACTCGTCACCGTCCCGGATGAGGCCGATGACCGTTGTGTTGTTAGCGAACTTCAGGAGTTTGACAGATGGGTCTCTTGAGGTGCAGTCGTTGGGGTAGACATGTGTACACATCAGCAAGTGTCTGCTGTGAAACCACAAATATAATCTGTGGTAAATTTTGTTGGATATCAGTCAATTTTAGGGACACAGAAATTGAACATGGTTTATTTTAAGATGGACAAAACTGGTTGAAGTGGAATTTCAAATCATTCTTCACACTGTATGAGTTCGTTTATAATTTGTAATTTCCCTTCAGACTTTTTCACAGAAGACATTTCGACAAGTCACAGTAGCAAAAGCACAGGTATAAATAATCAAATCGATGACTTCAGAATTCCATTTAGTTGATTTAATTATCAGGGACTTGGTGTTGTGGACAACTGAACATGTCCCGTTTTAATGTTAGTAGTAAAACCTGTGCTTTACCTACTATGACAAGTCAAAATCTCTGCTGTAAATATTGCTCAGTTAGTTTTGTACTTTTGACACACAGTTCACTACAGTAAATCACAATTTGGACTGCAGTAATTTAGCAGAATGTCTGACAACAAGGCAACTTGGACAGATACAATCAATTCAGATCTCAGTTTTTTTTTAATAGAGGCCTTATATGGAATATCTATGTCCCAACACGCTCACCTGAAAGGGTTGCTGTCCACTTTTAAAAGTTAAATGTAAGCCAGTAAAACATTAGAAAAGTATGAAGTCACTGTTGCCACTATGACTTATTTACAAGACCCATGATTTCTCATATACACAGTGTTTGATACATACAACAGCTGTTGTCATCTTCCAGCCTCTATTGAAACAATTGTTTAAGATTTCACAAGCCAACTACACTTGCACTTAGCAGCAGACTGCTCTAAATGTAAGACAAAGTGCATTACTTTAATTTCATACCCTGTTGTAATGCTCCGTGTCAGTGGTGTGACAGGTCTTGAAACACCTTTTTGGCAACTTTACTAAGTAAACCCAAACTTTTGGGTGATTTCTCCTCTATGAATGCCATGAATACATTATAATGCGTAACAATGGTAGTGGGTTTTTGCATTTCTTTATAACATATTTATTTAACAACTTACTGACATGTTCGCTCTTTTTCTTTTGTAGAGTAATTCCACAAATGTGTACTAATTGTGAGAGCCACTGCATTTCCTGTGTTTTACTATTTAAAATATAATTGTTTATTGAAATTTCTTTATCTTTTAAAACTGAAAAGAAAATCAATGGGCAAGATTGAAGACTATATTATCTGCTGCCTGTCAAATCCATCAGGTTGTAAATATAATTAAACCCACGGAATAACGACCGTCAACTTTTGTTTCTTTTCAGACTTGCTGTATGAAGTTCGACACTTTGGTCCCTGTGTGGCTCCTACCAGCAGATGGCAGCAGGTACCAGGTTTCTCTGTGCCGTGACCTTGCCCTGCAGCGAGAGGGTCAAGCAACCAACCACTTCCCTCGGAACAAAAACACACATGCACAGAGAGGAACATTCACTGCGTCTGTGCCGCACACTGTCAGGACCAGATAGAGGCAAAGAAAGACCGCTGAAAAACCAGGCAGCAGCTGCACAAGTGGAGAAGAAGGTGAATCAGCAGTTTATTCCAGTTAATGTAAGTCTACATGAACATGAAGTAAACTTAGCTTTAAACTCTTTTTATGCCATGTGACATTTGAGCTCTATGGTATGGTCAGGCTGTATCACACATCATATTTGAAACTGTTGCTGACTTATTTTTATTTTAAGTACATTCAGGCTGTACCAGTGTATCTGTCCCTGTTCTCTGTGGCTGCTCTACTAATCAGTATTGTGTCTGTGTGTGATAGATGCTACAACACAACTCTTCTTCCAAGGAGATTTTGTGCCACAGTTCTACATCAGTACATCTTGCTGCTGATTACCAATTATCTTCAGCTGAAGTACACATGTAGAAAAAACCCTCTGGGTTATGTGCGTTTTTATATTTTGCACTCAGCATATTTTTAGGTTCAGAATAGTTGACATTTGGCAAGCTTTTTTTGAACCAGTTTTTAAATTGACTTTAGTCCATCCATCCATTATCTTCTGTGTATGTGGGATTGTGTCGCGGTGGCAGCAGGCTTTCCTGCTCCTACTGGGGGATCCCAAAGCATTCCCAGGCCAGATGGGATATGTAATCCCTCCTGTGAGCTCTTGGTCAACCCTGAGATGTCCACCCAGTTGGACGTGCATGGAAGACCTCCAACAGGAGCCTCAACTGGCTCCTTTTGGTGCAAAGGAGCAGCGGCTCTACTCCGAGCTCACTGCGGATGTCAGAGCTCCTCACCATATCTCTAAGGCTGAGCCCAGCCACCCTACGGCGGAAACTCATTTTGGCCGCTTGTGTTGATGTTACCACCAAGCCGGCGGCCACAGCAGGGACAAGTGCAGCTACCACTGTTCCATCTCTCCAATCATTTCCTCTTCCCTTACCTCCACCACCGCTACCGGCACCTTGGTTGCCGTTTCCGCCACCAGCAGCTATGTGCATCTGTTAGCAGCCCTTCACCTAACCTCCTCATCTTGGAGAATTAAGCAGTGTATTTCCAGATGACCTCGGGGTAGATAAACGCAATTAAGTACTCCTAAAAGAAAACAAGGCCACAGTTTTCCCCTCTGACCTAAACACTGTCCTGGCATAGTGAACTGTATAATACCACAGAGGTGTATAAGTACACAATTGTTGATTATCAGCATGTATACGAGTAAAATCACTTTTCTGCCATTACAGATAGTTTTCCAGTTCGGCTCTTCTCACTGAAGAAACACACTTTTGCCAGTGCATGGTACCAAAACAGACTGCATTGAGTACTTAAGTGAAAGGCGATGCTGCATCCTGTTCACCTTTATGGCTCATGCATCATCAGATTTAACTTTTACAGTAAAAGGCTTCAGAGGCTGGAAACATGCCTTACAAAAGGGACTGAATGGACACCTCTTCTAAGGACCATCTAGTGTGTGAAAAAACTTTTAAGAGAAATACAGATGCTCATTGGGACTAGTCTGGAAATCACAATGCTTGTGCACAAAGATCAGCTGGCTTGCAATACATATTATATGGGCTCCATCATTGTTTTGGCATTTCTGCCGTCAGAGGCCATGACGTGGAATGTATGGCGCACTCGGACAGTGGGTTATTCTTGTCAATGTTTGAATATACCTTCGAAAAAGATCCAGAGATGGCAAAAATTGCTTACATACGCTGTGACATTCAAAATGAAATAATAGAACTGATGAGCAAACTGGTGACAGAGGATATTGTTGAGGAAGAAGGTAACTTTTTTTTTTTCACAATCAAAATAGATGGAACCCGAGACACAACTGTGGTTTGTTGATGAAAGCTACACCATAAAATAGAGGCTCTTGGCAGTTGCCGCAGGTGATGCAAAAAGTCTCTCAGATACTTCCAGCTTTTTAGAACTAACAAAAAAAGCTGGCCCGAGCACAGGCAAAATATGCTGCCAAGTTTACGATGGGGCCTCTGCGGAGCAGAGAAATCCTGAAGCGTTGACTCAGACAGCATTGGACAGAGCACCTGGCCACAGTGCAGATCATCCTGAAATCCTTTCAGGATATATCTGAAGTGCTGATTTATGTTAAGCATCATTTCCAGAGGACACAGATGGAGGCAGCAGGGTTGCTGATCCCAGGTTTAGATTTCATGCCCTTAAAAGTTATTGTCGGTTCTTGAGCCACTCTACAGGATGCTACATTCAGAGTAAATGGACCTTCCAACAGCCGTCCAGATAGTGAATGCTGCCACACGGTGTGTTGAGGCCCTGCGCACTGAAAATGTGTTCATGCAGTTGTGGAATGAGAGCGCTGGGCAAACGGAGGCTACCAGAGCAAGAGAAAGGGCACTCTTCAGAAACTTGGATGACTGTGTCTCAGTGGGCCTAGGGTTAGGGTCATGGTGCTCATTCAACTTTCACAATGTCGCTGTGAGTGACTTAATCCTTGCGGGCCACTTTAAAGTACGCCCACTGAAGCCGTTGGTATTACAAGTGTCTGACAACATAAGATCCTTTTTGTTTAACCAGAAACAGTTTCTATATTGCTGCTGTCAAAGTGACCAAACTTCATTGAGTAAAAACAGTAGTTTTAAGAGAAAACAAGAGTTGCTGGTTTACAGCAGCCTTGGTCTGTTAGTTTGTGTTATTGTGTGACTTTGTTGTTTTTGTTAGTTTGTGTTATCCTTATAGTTAAACCAGAAAAAGTCACTATATCGCACTTGTCAAAGCCACCAGACTTAAAAACAACAAATTCACACAATAACACAAACTAACAAAAACAATTGTGTGACGGGTCTGGTGGCGATATAGTGACTTTTTCTGGTTTAACTATAAGGATCTTACGCTTTGTAAAAGGTCTATCTCTGTAGGGATCCTTTCCATAATGTTGTCAGACACTTATAATCTGAACCCGCAAAGTCTACGTTGCAGGCCTGTCTCGCTGCTGCTGACTGCGGCGTGTGGCCGCATGCGAACAAGACTGAGTCTACAGCCACGCTATCAACTCAATGTGGTTGTGGATTTGAGCTTAATCAATGTCAGCATGCTCACAATGACAGTCTTAACATACTGATGTTTATCAGGTACAATGTTTACCATGCTCAACATCTTATTGGCACAAACAGACATTTTGACTTGATGATGGCGCAGGATTAAAAGCCAATGTTAATACAATTCATCATGAGTGGGAAGTGAATTTCTGTATTAAATTTTAGGATAATCCATTCAATAGTTGTTGGGACATTTCAGTTCAGGAACCACTGTTATAGTGTCCACTTGTGTTACATAGTTTGCATGTGTATAGGGACTGTGCAGTTCAGCTGAAGAGTAATGTTGTTATTGAATTATGTGCTGCTGAAATGTATTTTCTTAAATCTCATGGACCCTCATGTTTATGCCGCGACCCCTTAGGGGAGCCTTGAACCACAGGTTGGGAAACTGCTGCTTTATAGTGTAGTTATCTCAATGAACACATTTGATTCCAGCTCAAAATATTATCCACTTTAGTGCTATCAGTTTGGAACTGACGTAACATTAGTGATGATAAGTTGTTATCGAATGTGACCTGGGTGCTGTTACAACATGCAAACTGAGGAAGTTATTATTGTGAAAACACACGCGATCGGAACATTGTTGTGCAGTTGTACAGCGGTTCAGGATATTAGAAATCATTAACCGACTGTGAACCATGTTACTCAATGTTCAGGCGAGGGTGTAAGTCAGTACAGTTTATCTATCAGCAATATATCTGCCACACACAAGCCCAAAGTGAGAGAGAGAGAGAGAGAGCAGTATATCCCTCTCTCCCTCACTAGCACATGACCTGTAATACCACATATGGCCTGATGACGTCGATACTTCCTAATCTCTCTCTCTCTGTCTTTCTCCCTCCCCCTCCCAGATTTCTGCATTCACACGGAGACAAACGCATCTGTCACTGTCTCCTGTTGCAGTGAAAACACTTTCAGCGTCGCCAGGAAGCTTAAATTAGCTGACATTAACATACAGTGTCTGTTGGGGCGAGTAGTGTTAGTGTTAAAACGAGGCGTCAAGGACAATTTGCTCAAGTGCAGAGTGGACATAGCTGTGGACAGTGATGGAGACTATGGGTAAGAGGCAGCTATTCTTTCTTTTACTGTAGACAAGGTGATGTTGGGATGTACAGTATCTGTTATATTTTGACAAAATCAAAGATCAGAGGTGGAAGGTGTTACAGTGACAATGAGGTTCTGTGGAGCGCAGAGTGAGGATTTAATCACCATATTCAGTCTGGTGCTGGCATGTATTTGGAGAAACCTAGAGCGTACACATAATTATAACCATTACAATCCAAAGGGCGGATAAGGTCAGTTTATGTTTATCTAATTTATCCAGAGTTTGTTTTATGTGTGGAAAGGAGTGGGAGCTTGCTCTGGTCACGTCCGGTCATCACTCGCTCACAGAGAATAGGACAGATCCTAAACATCAGTGGTCCAACAGGATCTGATCTCTCCATTTATGGTCATATAGTTCTGGGGCCTCATTACAGAAAATCTAATATTCTATCTTATCTCAGTTAACGATGGCATTTAGGATTTTTATTATTACAGAAAGATATTTCCTAACTGCATTTAGAGAAAAAAAATCTTATCCTAGAATAGAAATTAAGGTATTACAGAACTGTCCTAACTGAGGAAAGTTAAGAATCCTAAGTTAGGAAGGCATAGACCATATGCTAAATTCAAAATAACCACCAAAAACTGCAGCACCATAGTTGTTAGGTCTATATGGCAAGTACACTGAAGATAGGGAACTACACCAACATATTATGATTGAAAGGCTACTCAAAAAATGAAATAATGAAATAAAAGTGCATGATGATGCTTTAAATTTCCCAGACTATGTATTAATGTATATATTAACTGCCGGGGCGACTCTATTTGAAATCTTTATCAATAATTGGGAAGAAAACTTCCCAAGAAGGTGTGTTTTCCTCTCCTCCACCGACATGAGTAATGCCTCAGACACATCAATAATAAAACTGAAGGCCTGTCTTTTCTTGTCCATCATAGCAAGCTAATTAGCCAGTGCGAAGGGAAGACAGGCAGTCTCGTGTACAGTCTTAACATACAGCCATGAGTTTAGGAATTTTAGTATCCCTGAAAATTAATTTAAGACAAGCAGTTAGGAAATGTCTGTCACGAGGCCCCCTGGTCTAGAGGAGCAGAGTAGAAGTCGGTCTCAGTTTTGTGTAAATGAACATGTGCAACATTTTTATTTCAGACTTGCAGAACAGAAATTGTTGAAGCAAACTGTGACATACCATTACAGAGAAGTGTGCACTTCATTGTTTGTTTGTAAAATGACTAATGTCTATTAGGACTCTAGCTGACATTTAAAATGTCTACTTTAATAAAAAAGAATAAAGCACACAAATCTCAACTAGGGAACACAAATTTGGGGTGGGGGGTTGATGTTCTTGCTGAAAATGAGAACTATGAATTTCATAGTTTTCACGTGACTTCACATTCCAAGGAAAACCCTCCCTTGGAGGGCAACCAGGAACCAAGTCACACACTATTACTTTGAGTTTGTTACTTTTGCATTGCCAAAACACTGGATGGTTGTTGTGCTTTCGGATGCACTAATCAAGGAGGAGACAGGCCTGGGCTGTGTTCGGTGAGGGATTTCCCAAACGGTAAACGCAAACATTACTTCAGTTGAGCGGCGGCAGGGACCTGCCGGTTTTCAACGGTAGAAATGCAGCAGCGGATGCTGTAACATAGATCGGAAGTGGCCAACACTTGCAGTTTGTGTTCCTATCTTTCTTTTTCTTAAGTTGAGAGGTGATCCAAATAAAATTTGATCTTCGCGGTGTGAGTCGCTATGTTGGTCTGTTGTTTTGCCCTCCAAATTCCCGCGCATGTCACAGGACTGAAAACTATGATTGATATGAACTATGATTGACCAATGCTGTTTAGAACATTTGATTCAAAATAGCTAAGGTATACTTTTAAATTATTGTTTACTACCTACAACTGACTCTACTACCAGTCAATTTGACCCACTTTGGTTTGGCCTGCTGTACAGTTCTCACTAACCACTATGTTAAATACTCATGGAGGCAGAAGCTAGAGGAACAGATGGTGCCTGTGTGTGACAGTGCTTATTATAAACATGGTGTGACTTCTGCAATTTAAACCTGCAATTTAAAATTGAAAGTTGCCTCCCTTTTGTGGTT
Source organism: Micropterus salmoides (assembly GCF_014851395.1). NCBI lineage: Eukaryota > Metazoa > Chordata > Actinopteri > Centrarchiformes > Centrarchidae > Micropterus > Micropterus salmoides. Next base: position 28,394,134 of record NW_024040263.1, read on the forward strand.
TTCCAATAAAAATGCTACCTTGGTATCCAAGAGCATGAGAGTCTATTCATCCCATTTTAAGCAGCTTTAAGCAATATTTTTTTCTTAGCAACAGATCAAGTAACTCGGTGTTTGTAAAGGCTCATTGTTCCGGCCTGAAACTTTTAATGTCTTGGTTCTGTCTGTTTTCAGCCTTCATTTCAGGCACAACCTTTTCACAGACAAAGCTTTAAAACTCCCGCTGTTCACAACCAGCACCAAATGGCAGGCAAAGTGGTTTGCTGGTGAGTTGACAACACCAGCAACAGACCCAAAAGAAGAGTGAACACAGGACTACCACAGTGGTAGAGATAATACTCGGTGTCTGTCTGTGACTGTCGCTGGGAGGCAGTCTTATTTTTAGGTTGCATTTCTGACAGATGTTGAAGGGGGACAAAAGGCGAGCTGAGCAGCAGTCATGCTGAGACATGAAACAGAAAGACTTGAGTCATCATGTGATTTTAAAAAAGCTGGGATTTGTCACAGTCAGGCGGCTGCCGATGATCTGGCAGCTGTGAGGTGTGCTCACTCCGTCGTCTCCTTATCTGAGTTGACAATCCACAAACGCACCTCACCATCTTTGTCTTGTTCTTCTATTCAGTGTGTCCGATGGGTGGAGGGGCCACCAGGCTGTACAGCGCCCTGACTCAGACCCTGAGAAGCAGCTCCCCTCTCCCCCTCCCACCGTCCCATCTGGACCCCCACCAGCCTGCGGACGTAAACCTGGATCCAGATTTCTGCCAGGTGACTCATTCTTTTCAGTTCACAGTACAGTTTTCAAAGAGTGACACAGGAGATATGTATAGTAATCTGCCTCCGGAAGCTAAATAAATGTTAAGCGTCATGTCTGTCTTGCAGCAGATCAAGGTGTCCGATCCAGTGGAGCTGCTTCGACAGTGCGAGGAAGCCCTCAGAGACAGACCACCTCGCTTCCACAGGAAGTTCACTCACCTCGGTGATGGAGACAGCGCCCCCAGCAGCACCATCAGGGTGATGCAGTGGAACATATTGGCCCAAGGTAGACTGCTTTTAGTCTAATATCACATCACACTGGATTATAAGCTCTGATATGTGTTAATCAGGCCCTTCCCTCCATTTGCTTCCATTCATTTATGTGCCAGTTAAAGCTGCACTAATAAATGTTTTTATATTAGCAATTTAATGAAATGGCTGTGTGTAATGAAGAAGAGGTCACTCGTGAACCCACAAGTAATTATCACCTGACTCTGTTTCAGTCCAGCACTATGCAGCATTTTAGCATATTTCGTCTCATTGTTTACTTCTTTACTGTCGAGCTAAGCTTTTTTTAATGTTAAAATATTATGTTTAATTATGTAAAATTCTGAGAAATGTAAACTTGTGTTCTTTTCTAAGCATCAACATTTCCGAGCTGTAGCAAAGACAATATCCTGACTGAACACTTGCTAACATAAACTGCGGCGCATTGTGCAGCTGCTCGAGGTTAACTCTATACTGAAGTCAGATGTCCCTCTTTCCCCTGTCCTTCAGCTCTGGGCGAAGGACTTGACAGTTTTGTCCAGTGTCCCCTGGAGGCCCTCAGCTGGACCCGCAGGAAGTACCTCATCTTAGAGGAGATCCTCACATATCGACCTCAAATCCTGTGTCTGCAGGAAGTCGACCACTACTATGACACCCTCCAGCCGGTTCTGGCAGGCCTGGGTTACAGCAGCAACTTTTGTCCTAAACCCTGGTCCCCGTGCCTGGATGTGGAGGGCAACAACGGCCCCGACGGCTGCGCGCTGTTCTTCGATCAGTCGCAATACGAGTTCCTGGATAGCGTGAGCATACGCCTCTCTGCCATGAGGATTCCAACCAATCAGGTGGGTAGAGTCTGAATAGAGCCACACTTGGACACACAAAAACCTCATAAGCGTCTAACACGCCGCTCTCTCGCCACAGGTTGCTGTAGTGACGATGCTACGTTGTCGGAGCACAGGGAGATGCGTGTGCGTGTGCGTGACCCACCTGAAGGCTCGTTCTGGCTGGGAGTGGCTCCGCAGCGCCCAGGGCGCCGACCTCCTGCGGCACCTGCAGAACCTGGTCCAGAAACACGCCGGTGAGCCCACAGGCGCCCCTAGCACCGACATTTCTCTGCTCATATGTGGTGATTTCAACGCAGTCCCAACTGAGGAGGTCTACAGACGTTTCACCGGGTCGCCTCTCGGTTTGGACTCGGCCTATAAGAAACTCAGCCAAGACGGTTTGACCGAGCCGGAGTACACGACATGGAAGATTCGACCTACGGGGGAATGCTGTACCACTTTGGACTACATCTGGTACAGTCAGGACACACTGAGAGTGGACGCAGTTTTGGACATGCCCACCGAGGAACAGATTGGGCCGAACAGGCTTCCGTCATTTAGCTATCCGTCCGACCATCTTTCTCTGGTTTGTGACTTCAGCTTTAAGGAGAAGGAGTGAGCAGGAACTGATGGACCAGCACACAGGAAGCGACGACGATGTGAAGAGGCTGTCGAGAGCGTCTCCTGCTTGGCTTCACTCAACAAGAAGGCGTGCAGATGAGACGTAACGTGTGAGTGAAACCGAGAGGAGGCCGAGAAACCAGAAGGGGAAGTTACTGTGACCGGACTGAACAGTCAGATGACTCTTGACGCAAAAGTTGCAGTGGTACTCCTGCAACAACATAATCTGCTTCCCCAAAGTCTAACACTGTGCGATTGTGTTTTCTGCAGCAGGTTACTTTCCTGTGTTCGAACACAAACTGCACAGTGACACTAATGACTGAGAATGAAACATGTTTGTTTTTATCCTAAAATCGATGTTTCATTAAAACTGTAGTAAATGTTGTGCTTCCCACTGCCATTATACCTGAGAATAAGTGTTCTTGCTGTACATGTGAGGTTTAACAACTGTTGCTTTTGGAGTATATAATGTGTTTACGCTCTCCGACTACGCTGTTGTTGGTTTGAGACTTAAAGGATCATCTGATCCAAATGACCACATCGTCTATTGGTATTAGAGATGCAGATAGTTTCGGTTTTATTTGTCCAGGTTTTGAGATTGCGGTCTGTCCACCCCAAGCTAAAGGAGGTAAGTGTCTTTTTGCTATGGTAAAAATATCCTGGTTACTTTGAATTAATCATAGTCCTTACAGAAAGTGCTGACAGCATGTTGTCTGTAACTGGCATTTTCCATTTTTTAATGCTTTGATTTACACAAACTAAATCATATTTCCCTCCATTTATTGGGATGGAGGCAGACATATCATAACCTGGGCAAATAAAACCAAAACAATCGGCATGGGTGAGTGTTGTAGAGTGCTTTGAGCGGTCAGACCAGAAAAGTACTGTTTAATAAGTCTATTTACCATTAACCATATCATACAATGACCAACTGGATGACAAACATGCAACCACAGTGTGTCTGAGACGACATGCTGCATGTGTTCAACTTTCAGTATGATGCACAGAAACTAAGTGTATCAATGTTTTAAACTAAACTGTCAGTCTTCCATTTCCGATACCAAACAACACTGATGTACTCTGCATTTGCACCATTTTAAAATAATTTTCTTCATGAGCATCTTTTCAGGTATAGCACAACTGAATTTGTCCCTGATTCTTTGTCTACCTTATCAATGAAACAATACGTTGTGTGTAAACCCGAGCAACTGGCGGGCAGAACGTGCAAAGTAACCACATGAACAGTCTGCACTCTACGTGCTTCCGACATGCTGGTAAAACAAAAATAAACTAGGTTACTTCCAGTCGGATTTGGTTTTACAAGTAACCTCCAAGCTTTAATGTAAAAAATAAAAATACATAAAACCATGAGAACTGGATTCAGATTTCTTTTTATATTTCAGTAAAATCTAATACACTTTGAAACAAGAGTACAGCAAAATAGAATATACTTCAAATGTTGAATATACAAACAGTTCAGTCTGAACACAAACATCTTTCTCTACATCTTCCCTCTTTTTAGATCAAAAATAATGAAATGTAGGGGCAGGGCCAAAGTGGCAGTGACAAAAAAAAAAAAAAGCATACTAGCAAATTGGCCCTCTGTTTAAAGCGAGAAGTAAAGTGACCTGGGATCGACAGTGGATTGATATTTCTCACAGACATCTTTTAATTAAAATTATGCTTCATTTCTTTACTGACCTCTGAGTTTACATACTTTCTTATTTGGATTATTTTTTTCCAAGACATGGCAGCATGCATCAGCTCAGTCACACTTCTTTGCATTTCCATGCAGCCAGACTGTGTACAGTTGTAAAAAGAGCAAACATCTGTCAAAAAAACAACATAACTCAGAAACAGAGTCTGAAATTCAAGCCTACAGATTTTCCTAGACGATGGAGGGCACACTGATCTTCAACACGTTTCTCTTCCTCCTGTAAGACTCAATCTATATGGGCGTTTAAGCCTGATGGAGGCAGAGGATCTAATAATACAAATATTAGTTCCCCTAGTTTCAATAATACTGTGCTTGGTACAAGGTATCAAAACACAAAGACAAATTTCAGCTTCCTGTTCAGACAATACATGAAAAAGTTAAAATCTAAGGCTGTTCTTTTAACTCCGTAAACTGTAGTGTGTGTGTAATTAATTATTTTTTATATATATATAAATTTTATTATTACATACACACACGTACGTATACACATGACCACTTTCTGTCTGATATCCTTCCATATCCCTCTCGCTCACTCTTTTAGGACTCAAAGTAGCACCACCCTAACTTGATCTGCACAGTGATAAGTAAAAAAAATTACCAAGTTGCTGGTTTTAACATCTGTAGAGGCAAAAACTAAACAAAAGGTCTCCATAGAAGCGTCATTACACCCCGCACTGTGTCTTTTTTTATTTGATAGTTCACATTTTGGTTAGTTAATTATTTGCCTCATTTTGTAGTGTTTCAGATCCCCCCCCCCCCCCCCCCCCCCTTGTACTTTCAAGGTTCTCCCCCAATGTCAGTCAGTCATAACGATCTATTTAGAAGGCATAAATTGTAGTGATCAAGGTTGGTCCCTTTACCTTTCCCAACAAGTTCTTTTAAAGTCTGTGTGTATTTCCTTTGTTGCAGAGTACAGTTTGAACTCTGCACACGACACTCAGAGGTTTCATTGTGGTTCTGAGGGAGACCGGCTTAGTTCACTTAAGTTCTAGGGAAGATGTGTTGACAGGTTCAGGACTAAAAACAGGCCTTCGGGAGTCTTTAAAGTCTCACAGACTGCTGCTGGTTATTACAAGAGTAAAAATAACGCCAGACATGTACAAACTAACCCTTTCTGGCAGAGAAGGAAAAGATGGATTATGGTAGATGTGTTTCAGCACTCGGGCTCTTCTGTCTTTATCGCCACATCAGGCGTTTCCAGTTTGATAACAACCTCAGCATCCACGACCTCCGATTGGACGTTCTGGACAGTTTTGGGGTGCACCTCGTTCTGCTGGACTGCCACCGTCACGGGCACCTGCACAGCTTGGACCTGGACTCCTGCAGCCTTCAGCTTCTCCAAAGACACCAGCTCTGAGCCATTAATGATGCCGCTTATGATCCGAGGCTGGGCCGTCACCGTCTGATTAGCCGTTGATACCGTTACCACGCCGGCCCCGCTTCCCGGCTGTGACACCACAAGAGTCTGTTGTTGCGTCTGTGTCGGCATGGTGAGTCTCATCACTTGCGTTCCTGGCGCGACGCCGACAGGTGCCAGGGCCCGGACCGTCAGGGGGCTTCCTAGCAGGCTGATGCTGGCTGGGGAAGCCCCGACGCTGGACTTGTTTGTGCCGGTGGAGGCCTGGAGCTGACACTGAGCGAGCTGGTGGGCTGGGATCGTGATGATCTTGGCCAGCTGGACAGTGATTTTGTCTCCGTTCTCTGCTGTGGCTGGAACCATGGTGGGGATGGTCTGGATCACAACCTGCCCAAAAAAAAAACAAACAAAAAAACACACATGTTGAATATGAATGCGTTTCATGAAAGTTAACAAAGACAGACTAAAACCAAGAATGTTACAAACTATTCCCTAAACTGATAAACAAGTCTGCACAGGGATCACAGGGAAGAGTAATATTTCTTCATTTTCACAAACACACATACGCTTTGATTACTTTACGCTTTAATTACTTGTTTAATGAAATGTATGGGGTTGATTGTTCTTGATGTTGTATGTATGATGCTTTGGCAATGTTGTTGTTACACATTCGTGCCAATAAAGCTCATCTGAATTGAACTGAATAAGTTTCCACACGTACACACCTTCTGTTGTGAGTTGGTGTTACCAGCGGCTGCGCCAATAGCAGAAGTGTTGGCGAGGAGGGTGGCGTGGCCGGCTGCCCCCGTTGTTCCTGCCGGCTGCTGCACGGCAACAGTGGAGATCTTCTGACCCAGCGATGTTGTCATGACCACAGGCACCTGCATGGCCACCCGCACCGTCCTGTGCACGAGATGCAAGACAGCACAGAGTCAAGAGTCAAGAGTCAACACTTACAGTTGCAAAGTTACAAGTTGCATCAGCCCCGCTAATATGAGACACCCTTTGATGTCCAAACTGAAGGCCCTCGTCTCTTTGCGGGAGTCTAACCTGGGCCCAGTGGCGGTAGAGATGATAGCGGTGTGAGACTGCTGGGTCTGACTCCCATCTGGCGCTGTTGAAACAGTCACTATCCTCGGTATCCCTGCCGCCATCGCTGCACCACCTCCTGCCACTGTCTTGCTGCCCATAGCGAGAGGAGTGTGGACCACATTGGTCCTGTTCCCGCCCCGCAAGATGTTGGGCTTCTTGGAGGACGACAGCTCGGTCGACTGCAGCATGTCTGGCGGCGGCGGAACACGCTCGTAGGATGCGACGGCCTCTGAGCTGATCAGACCATCGGGGGCGGGCATGTCTGCCTTGTCGTCGTCGATGATGACGATGTTCTTAGGCATCTCTTTGAACTGGTAAACCAGCCGTTGGCCCTCTACTTTAGCGAGGATGCCACGCTGGTAGTAATATCTGAGGGAAAAGGATAATCGGGAGTTAATGATGCTGCTTCCTAAAAAACACAAATAAGAAGAACCAATCTGAAATACACACACACAGCTCACCTGAGGGCCCGTCCCATGGTCTCGTAGTTCATGTCTGGCTTATTCTTGTGTTTGCCCCACAGCTTGGACACAGCCTTTGAGTCGACCAGCTTGAAGATGCCCTTCTCCCTCTGGGTCCACTTGATATACCGTGGACAGGTGTTCTTGTCCTGGAGGAGGTCCAACAGGAACTCCCAAAGGTAGGTGGTGCTCCCTGCTGGAAATCAAGCAAACTCAACGTGCTGCTAAACAGTAACCCATCTTTATCGGCGCTTCACACATTAAACTGCCAACAGATGTATGTATATATGTACATTACTACTGTTCGGTACCTTTCCCTTCTCGTGGTTTCTTCTTGATACCGAGGTCCAGCGAGCTGTTAGAAATAACTGACTGATGCGTCTTTGGCTTCCGTCCAGCTATTAAAAAGGAAACATTTCAAACAGGACTTAATGATTTGCTTCAATCACTGAATCACTGATGGAGATCCCCTACTTGCGAGGTTGAATTTGTGACCCATCAGTAAGAGTCTACCACTAGACGGTGCTCTTGGACAAAGTCAACATCTGTAATTAACAGTGTGACTTCAAGCCTGTGGTTTGAGGTTTGTGGCCTGGCTTGTGAGGTTAACCACAGAGCTGCCAGATGTTTTCCATTTCAAAAACATTCAACAGTTTGTCCTTTTTCCAAAGCTCCACAATATGCTGCTGGTGGTGGGTATACAACATCAAACTGTTTGTGCATGCTTTCACACAGCTTTAGACTACTAGGGCTTCAGTTTCCTCACTTAATATAATACAATTCTGTGTTGGCACAAACTACAAACTCCTGTCTACCTCTTCTCTTCCTGGGCTCTGGTTCTGGCTCTTCAAGCAGGGTGACCATATCTTCCTCCTCCTCCTCTTCCTCCTCCCCTTCCTCGAAGCACTCCTCGGTCGATATCTCCACCTCGGTCTCTGTAATCATGTCGGGACGCATGGCAGCGTGAAGGAAGTCTGGTGTCGCAACGCAAGGTGGAACAAAAGCTTCTGAATGGAGAAATAAATGAGGCAAGAGTTAGAACTGAAGCTGCGTTATGAAGTTTTAATAACCGTTTGGCTGATGACATTTTCACTATTATATTTTGATAGTACTCAAGGCTTAAAGCTCCCTATGGGCAAGCAAAAGTTAAAACATTTTATCTCATAATGTTGGGCCTTTACACCAGAATTGCAGTAACTACAAGAATCTATGTGATAATGCTTACGGTCTTAGAATAGTAACAAGGGTTAAGAAAACTGATAAATAAAATCTCTGTAGGGGCTATGAAATCTCAAAACTATATTTTGGACCTTAAGAAATATTTAAGCTTGAAATACTTCACTTGTATGTACAGCATGTTCAAACAGCAGACCACATTTTCATATTTGACCACCATACAGATGAATAAAATTATGTTGTGTTAATTATAAAACATTTCAAATATCAGTTTCAAGTGGACCTATTTCTAAATGGGTAACTAGCCGGGTTTTGTGTATTATTAAATACTGTGCGTTACCTGGACTACGGTCTTCCCTGAGGCTAGAAGGTGAATCCATGCGCAGCAGAGCTTCCGCAGCCTCAAAGGTCTTATCAGAGCAGTGGACACCGGTGCCATGGACAGAAGCCTCCACTGAAACACACAAGTTTAAGAAAAATAAAATTACTGGTTGAGCCCAGTGGAGACTGTTGTACCAAAATACAGTTACATTATTAATCCCAGCAGGGAAAACCTGTCCTGCTCAAGGACATTCCAACATTATTCCATCTTGCTTTCCAATATCAAAGCTAAGAAGCCACAATTTATTAATTTACATGGTCAACTTAATAATTTCCCAAACAAATCATAATAAATACTACCAACTGCAAGTCACCTCTATTAATACAGTGCTGCATGTGCTGAACACAAAATGCTACTATATGGCGCCCCCTAGTGGAGAAACCAATTGCTTTGAGACCATTGGTAGACACATTCACTCTGATCCAGACACAGTATGTGTCAGAAATGTCGACATTATCTTGCCTCTTTATATTAAACTAGTTAGTGTGAGAAGTTTTTTATTAATATTTTTACACTGCACTTTTAGCTTTTGTTTGACGTTGCAAGGTACAAAGATTGTTTCAGGATACTGAAGGCGTTACACAAGGAAAGGTTCAGCCAGTAAAATGCCTCAAATATCTGCATGCAGAAAAGTCATTGGCAGGCAGTTGAAAGAATCCTAAATATAGTCCTTATTTACAATCTCAAAATATGGCATGACATTGCAAAAGAAAACAGTGCTGTTTAAATCAAAAATTAGATTCAGCCTGTTGCAAAGGGAATGGTACGTGGCCCCATCTGGGACCCTGAGAAGGAACCCAGGGCACCTGCTGTTGCTGTCAATCACGGGTGGGGAACCGGAGACCCCGTTACACCCTGCCCTGTCCATGTTTGGCTCTCTCACTGGGGCAACAGACGCTGCATAGGGCACAAAAATGGGCTATCTTTAGATTGTCCCACTCATTCAGTCCCTCTCACAAACAAACAGGACATGCTGGTAGCCCTCACAGCAGAGACCCTATAGCCTGCAGAGCTGCCCTTGAAACCAGGCAGCAGCGCTGTAATAAGACCACCAAAAGGCGCGAGGTCAGAGAGTTGCAGCTTGGCTTGACCTACATAACCACATATACACTTTGGCCATTTCTAGTAAGTCCAGAATGTTAGGATTTGTATTTATCTGTAATAACAAAAAATAACACGTCGACAATTCTGTAAATAAATAAAAGAACACCAACATTATGTGTAGGTAGCGTGTAATACAAGTATTGGAATATTTTCAAGTTAGGGAAATGCCTAGTTATGAACCCATACTACAATGTAACGGCGCCAAGAAAAACAGCAAGTCCGACAAAAAGTAGAGCTGCCTCTGGTGACTTCCGTGTTTACAGTCCTCATCCTTTCCCTCCAGTTCTCTTCGAAGAAGCTCACAAATCCTCTTGTCACTCAACACCCGCCTTGCCTCCTATTGGCTCATTCTCCGGTTAAGAGCCCGCCCTCGATCAAACCTGATTGGACTCATGCTGACGTCCTAAAGCTGAGCGCACGCTATTGGGTGACTAGGCAAATCAATCAACGCCACGCCCCGCCCTCTCAAATACACAATGCTTCCGCCATCGAAAAAGGACAAAAAAAAAAACTTTACATCTGAGCTTAAACATTAGTGGAAACCACGCGGTGTCTTCACAACACATCGCTCATGAAAACGCGAGTGAAAGCACACAAAATGTGTGTATTCGCAGGTCAGTGTGGTCGAAGGCTGAAGCCGCACTTGAAACAGAAGAAAGCGAGTGAGCCAGGCCGAAACACGCTCCACAACACCATGACGGAAACCACGGAACAAAAATATCTAAACCTCACACACTACAGATGCATAAAATGTGCTCACCACACCTAAAACTCACAAAAATACAATAATACAGTCGTACTTTTCTGGTGGAATTTATTGTTAATTCAGGGACAATGTGTGCACGTAGTGCACGTAATTCCAACAAAGGTGACAAACTACAGCCAGCCACGGTTGAATACTACGACACACGTTCCTCATAGCAATAACGAAGGTGATATCTGACCGTGTGGACCAGATTTAAGATGGTAAAAATAAACCCACATGTTCTTCCGACTCAGACAGCGTGGCAAAGACGTAGGAAAGACAACATCTTTACACTTCCTGGTTGTGCAGAGCCGATCTGCAAACCGTTATTCTTAAATCACACTGCAGTAAGAAAAATCTGCTCCAACATGCAAAACACACTCCGTGCAGACAACCATCTATTTGTGCAGACAGGCAAGCCCTACAGACGTTTTTCACCTTTTAAACCAACCGGGTTTTATAAACCATGTAGCAACGCCATGCAGGTTGCTACCAAGGTGATCACTTCCTGATTGCCCTCCATTACTTCACGACACTACTCAGCAGACCGAGGCGCAGCGGTCGAGGTTAAAAACACTACCCGTGCGTTAACGTTAGCTTCCGGATCGAGGTTATCGGTACATTAAGATCCGTTACCGGCTCTGATGAGTAGATCGAGCTGGTTTGCGTGCCCCTCATGCTGTGAAGTCGCCATGTTTTCCCCTTGCTGCAGATTCACATTGAGTTCTCACTGAATTGTATAGGAAGCTACTAGCTCATATCACTCCGCCGCAAATAGGAAATCTCCTTGAATTCAACGAGGCCCAATACGGCGGCAGAAAGGTATCCCTCCGCCGCCGACACAGGAAATCCTTCCTTCACCCTCACTCACTTGCGTAGTGACTACGTCAAATAAAGCTGTACCGTGATAACTGTTAATAACGGATATAATCATAACGGAACAAATTGACTGCTACAACTTCAACAAGAAGGACATCTCACCCACTTCAGTTAAAAACAAAATAACTCCACATGTTTAGAAATGACTGTGATTACATGTATGTTGCTCTGTTTAAACTATGTATTAGAATTACTTGACAGCATGTGTTGTTTTTAACTGGTAATGTATAAAATTATGTTAATTAAATTATTAGCATCAACACTTACTAAGTACAAATAACCATTAGGAAATTAAAAGTGCAAAATATTCTTCAGGTTTGCTAGAACTTTGTATGAAATTGAATTTAAGGTCTGATGCCACATTAGTGTTCCTAAGCAGGATCACATTATAAACCAGAAGACTCGACCCAAACTCTCATGGTAAACATATCGGTTAATAAATATACAGGATAGTTTCCTACTGTTCAATTGTTAGGTATTACTGTGTTTTTGTCTCTGAGATAAAACAGACACAACATAAATTCATTAAACAAAAATGCAACTATTATGTATTTAAAGTAGGCCATTTTAAATATTGTAGTTTCTTCAGCTAAGCCTCCTTTTGAGACAGCACATTTTTCATTTAGAACCAGGCTCAAAATTGCAGTAAACTATTAGTGTATTAAAAAATCCTGGTAATTATGATACATGTTTTATTTTGCTAGCAGATACTTCTAATTAAGATGTGAAAATGGAGATGGAATTTAGGACAGTGTGAAGTTCAAAATAACATTGCCTCCATCTTTCAGTGTGTTTTATACGTGTGAACGTTGCATTGGATTGGACACTTGTCATCATTAATAAGGGATTAATGTATGATTAGACAGTTAATACTGGATACCTCCGCTGTTCATAAAATAGTCCAAAAATATCCACAAGGTGGCGGCATGTGAACCAAGATGCCTGTAACCCCCACAGCCTACTTTACTGTGCCTCTGGTGCAGAATCACATGACAAATATTCCCCATTTCAGTCCAACAACAACAAACAAAAGCAACACTTTCTAGGCTTGATTTTTTGCGAACGACATGTTGACCTTGGCTCTAGATTCATGTGAACTCACAAACCTTTCAAAACATGCTCTAACCTCTAATATACCAGAAAACACTTTTGGAAATAAAACAATATAGTAGATCATCAACATTTGAACAAAATTGTACTACAGACCGCAGACATACCACAAAAACAATACTTTTAAATGATGTTGGATGGTGTAAAGACTAAGTGAATTTTGACTTGGTGGACTAGGACACAGTCAGGGCAAAATCAACTGCCTATTTAAGTAGCTCTGGCAGTGGCATCGGCCACAAATATGTAAATGCTGACATCTTTACAACTGTGTATGTGAACCATGGATAGCTCAGCCTCTTAGTAAAAGTACCAATGTCTTGTTTCAGAAACATGCAGCCCATAAATATAAACAGTGTAACAGCAGGCAGCAGCAGCACATAAAATTCCTCTCTTTTTTTAAACAATATAAAACCTTTGTGACCCAGAGGAAATGGGAGTGGTGCATCAGCAATGGGAACAGGATATAGCGAAGAAACATGAGTCAAATTTCTCAGGACCTTGGGTAAAAGGATAAAGCAGGTTGCTTAACAACCAAGGTTTGCTCCGGGCTTTTCTGTGTAGTGTTGCGTCTTGCAAGAAAGACTGTGATCTGGGTCACTAACCTACAGCGCTAAAAGGAAGATTATGAAGCGACAATAAATCATATTTTATTATGTCTCACCTGCCTCCCCTTCTGTCTCTACCTCCTGCTCATCGCCCACTTCCTGCATCAGGTAGGCCACGTCATCATACACAAACACCTGGGCTGAGTAACCTTGCTCCTCAGCCAGGCTGGCGCCAGGAACCTCCTCCACTATCACTGCCGGGTAGTCCTCAGCCTCCTCTCTGTCCTGTGTTTCTTCATAGGCCTCCTCAGCTTCACACTCCCCCTCTATCTCACCTTCAAGCTCCAGGTCCACCTCAGTCTCTCCCTCCTGCAGGGGAAACGGGTTGAGAGAGGGAAGAGTGCATGAGAGTGAAAAAAATAAATAAATAAAAACTTTTTAATAAAGGAATAAGACAGTAATGAGAAAAGAAGATTCTGTTGTGAGCTGCAGGTGCAGTTTTACTCTTTCTTGTGTCTGTGTCCAACCCACCTGCTGGGGATCCTCCTCTGCTGCGACATACTCCACCACCGTCCCACCAGTGTCGACCAGTACCACTGAGGTCATGACTCATGCTCCTCAGGAATCAACAGACGCAGTCACACCGCTGTCTCGTGGCCTCCAGCAGTTTGTTGAACAAAGGCCCCTGGAGAGAGAAGACGTACTTTGTAAACAAAGCTTTGTTTGATACATAAAGTCTGTGATGCATCATTAGTATCTGACCAGATTTTGTCAAAAGGGGGTTTGATGATGACAGAAGTCTGCCTATTTCCCTGTGTCAGCCCTGTGCCGTGTCTCGATCAAGATGACCCTGTGCTTTAATCATCTCGTGCAGAAAACTTTCCAGATGGGATCCTTAATAAAATCTTTTGAAAAATATGCTTATTTGCCTTCGTGCTGGTAGAGATTTTTAGGGTAGTTATTTTCCTCTGTTTCCAATCTTCATGCTAGGCTAAGCAAACTATCTGCTGGAATTGGCTTTGTATCAATTTCTTCATCCAACTTTCAGCAAAAAATGCAACTACACCTTCCACCCTCTGTGCCAACTGCAGACCAAGACCTCATTAAAGGCAGAGATATCTTGTATCCCTTTCAAATCTTTTCCTCTGCTGTTAGTCTACAGGAAGTGTCTGTCTGCTCTTACAGGAAGAAATGCACTGACAGGAAGCCAAGTCAGTCCCTCTAACACGCAGTCCAGTGGAAGATCTATGCAGGGCAGACTGGAAGCATGGTTAACAGCTGCTAAGAACCACATGGTCCTCAGATCTTGTTCCATGCTGCTCTGCTGGGGAACAAGAGAATATAAGACAAAGGGAAGGCAGATTTACAGGACAGCGTTTAATCTGATGTGCCACCAACTCTTAATTTACTGACCACCTACCTCCTGGGATTTGATGTAAATTCATTAAGTGCAACTGGTGGTATCAGTTTACATCAAACAATGTGCTTATAGCATCTGAAACCCCCACATCAGAACTGACCGCTCACTACATCCACCCTTAAAACAGCAGTGTTAAGGCAGATTTTTAGGGGATTTGTACAAAACAAAGATGTTTCTTGAAGGTTCAGTGTGTAGGTTTTAGTAGCATCTAGTGGTGAGGGTTGCAAATAGCAACCAATGACTCACTCACCGCTCACCCCTCCCTTTGCAAGCGTGGAGGAGAAGCTACTGTCGCCGACACACTGTCGGCTCTTGTGCTAAATGATAAGTGTGCTCCTCCATTATCCAAATTTCTATTCTCTATTTTACATCCAACAAACAAGACAAACTACTACTACTTCCTTCTTCTTTGTATGTATTCAATGTAATGACGAAACACGCTCTGTAGAGCCGTTTGTCCAGTTAGGCTACTGTAGAAACATGGCGACGTCCGTGTGGGGACCTGCAGTGTATGTAAATAGGAATGGCTCCTTCTAAGGTAATAAAAACATAACGGTTCATTATGTAAGGTTTTTATACACCACTGAAAACATAGTTATGTTTATTATGTTGCATTTCTGTCAACAGATCCTCAGAAATATTACACAGTGAACCTTTAAGTCTTTAGAATATGATATGACGCCTTTAACAAATATTGCACCAACTGTGATTTGAAAAATACAGCATGCCATATGGCGATTTTGATAAAATTCTGATTAATAGTTTAGCCTTACTGTGAATGAGGAGAAACTGAAAGAGTGCATCATTATAGCTATTTGTCCAATTCCTTGTGTCTGTGCCCGACCTATGACAGGAAGGCTTTTAACCCTGGCTGCAAGTGTGGCCATTAAAAACAGCTACAAGATTTCAACGCTACACTTTCAACATAAACGTGGTCCCAAACAGTGCAAACTCCATTCTCATCTCCCCACATCTACAGCCCATCGTCTGCTTTAAGATAATCCTACGGAAAATTCTTCAAATTCTTCTGTTCATACAAAGACTAGTCTTTCTCACTAGTAAGTTTTTTTTCTCCTCTAACATGGTGCGTATGGGTTCATGCTCAGTTACTCTAACTGCTGTATAATGGATGAGCCATGCTGTGATGGTGTTCCCTCCGCTTCCGAGACCAACGTGCTATTAGCTCTGATAGAAATCCTCTGTTCAATTATTCAGTAGCATACAGCACTCAGCCACAGAGCTGTATGTTTGTTATGTTTGGAGGGGTTAGGTTAATTCAGAATTGCAGTCTGCATTCAGGAGTAGGCCATCATGTGACACATCCACAGGTGTAGGCATCTTGTGCTACTCCTAAGTCCCAGGAAATCATTTACTTAAGCAAATCACCTCCCTCCAATCTCTATTTATTACCAAAGAGAGGTGCGTGCATGTGCTGCACCATCTGCCGTTATTTTGCTGTTTAACTGACAGAAGTTATGCAAGTCCACGGAGGAGTTGGATATTGTGACACACTGAGCTTTTGTAATCCAAGTATCTAGTCCTTTTAATAGAAACTCAATCAGAAAGACATTGTATGAAAGGGAGGGTCAACATGCAGAGTCCTGTATGTGATGCCTGTATGTATGTATGTATGCCATGATCTGGCACTAAAATGACAACATATTATATATGGGTGGTGGTGATGGAGACCAGGGTTCAATTCCCACTGTGACACATCCAGCAATGTGTCCCTGAGGATGACACTGAACCCCTAGTTGCTCCAGAGGTGTGCGATCTCTGACAATTAGCAATTGTAAATCGCTTTGGATAAAAGCGTCAGCTAAATTAATAAATGCAAGTTAATGTAATATGGATGAACCAATCCACACACACACACGTTTGTTCCTCCATCCCCGTGGCGACATCTCATTGATAAAATGCATTCCCCAGCCCCTGACCCTAACCTAATTGTAACCTGAACCACGTCTTAACCCTCAAAAAGCAGTACACAAGTCGGTTAGTGTGCATTCAGGTCCCCACCAGGATATAAAAACATCAAAACACACACAATCTGGTAGGAGTTGAGTCTGTCAAGCAGGACTTGCAGGCTGCATTGATTCAAATGTTACAGAACTTGCTAGACGACTGAACACGTGGCTGCTTTGTAGCTTTTCAGTTCAAAGATAAATGAGTTAAGCGGCTGTATTATTACCATTAAATTCAGAAACTACCTGCAGACACCAGCCACGTTACAAGCAAAGGAATTAATCATTTTAAAAAAAAGGTGTCACCTTTTCACTCCTTACAATTAGCTACTTATCATGTTGGTATTTCAGGAACTGAAAATATTTCTGCTGCAATGAACATCATTCTGGATAAGAGCTACAGCTACATGTGTCACTGTAATGGCGTCAAACTCATTTCGTTTTTAACCTTTGACTGCCAGGGTGAGAGCAGACGAGTAGCTTGATTCCTTTACATGGTGAGTCAGCAGCAGTCTCAAGACTTCACAATACACAGCAGAGTCATCCTAACACGTCAACATTTCCACCACCAAACGCATCAAAATTAAAAAAGACAAAAGTCCAAACTTGCCTTGCGACAGAAAAGTAGATGCAGGCTAACATCTTTACATGGCTGCTGTTAAAAAATCCACAAAGAGACGAGGAAGAGAACGAGAGAGGTGAATTCTTGCCATGGTATGAGAAAGCAACAGGCCTTTTGTCTGCATCTGTCTCTCTGACTCTCCCACATCTCTTCTCTGCCTGACATCCATCCATCCATCCATCAGGACGTCCATCTCTTCTCTCTGCCTGCATGCTCGCTGTCTGCCTGTTCCCTGGGTGGAAGGAACCTCTCAGAGCAACTCAGCAGTTCTCAGACCCTGCCCTGAGCTCAGATCACATGACAAGGGTGGAACACACACAGAGTCACATGATCTTTCAACAACAGAGCTTTTGTTCCAAGTAGCTCAGGCTGTTGGTAAAGATACAACGCCCTGCCTTGTGCCCTGCCCTCTACCAACACACACACACACACACACACACATATACACACACACAGTGATGGCACAATGAGCAAATACATGGCAAGTATGACCTCAGGATTTACTTGACATTTACCCAACCCATACACACATGGACAAATTCCACTATAACTCAGTTGCAACAAAGATATAGTCATGTGTTACGGTCACATTTAATCTCCTGAGTTAGCTTTTTGGGGTCATACATTCCCTTCGGTTAAAGGGTAATTTCAGTATTTTTAAACTTGAGTGTCGAAATGACTAGTAGGTATAAAAAGGTATTGGAATCCGTGCAGTAGTTTGCTTCAACAAGCACCCTCAAACCGGCTGCAGATGTTGTAACGTATTCCTTCAAGGCAACTGCGCCCGCCCGTCAAAAATTACGTCCGCAAAAAGTGCTTCTTTTTTGCCACCGCCAGGCTCAGACTGTTATAGGTGTCTGACAACATCATGGAAAGGATCCCTTTGGGTGACTCCCAGTAACACCCTTTTGTTTTTAACAAGACAGTGAAGTCTCCGATATCTTGTGAGAGGCGAGTTGTTGCAGGAAAACGAAGGTGGAAACATGAGTCAGAGTTGGAGACGGGACTTTGTTGTGTTGGAGTAATGTTAGGAATTAAAGTCTTGCTAGCAGTTCCTCTATTTACACAACAAACTCCTCTCTCCAAAGTTATACACTGCAGCCACTACAGATGTTTTGCGGCTGCCAGTTGAAGCCATCGATTCCAAAACTTGTTGTACCCATTAGTCACTTCTGCTGCTCACCTCTACCACACACACAAACACACGAAGCCTCCCACTATCATCGAAGTCCAATCCAATTGATTGGCATCCCTGTGCTCAGTGTCTGTATCTAGTATTTTCTTGGCAGGCCTCTCATGATTTATCCCAATTACAGAACATTCAGGCATGACTGCGACCACCCAGCAGAAACCTTCAGACAACAGGTCAACTGTTAGCTAAGGCTGCAGGATATACCAGCTGAGCAAAAGGCAGGCTGGCCAATCATTTACTAGCACGAAGCAGAGACACTGCAACTCACACTGGAAACTGCAGGTCCAGGTCTCTGTGAAGTCATCATTACTTATCAAAAATACAAAAATTTACTACATGTTTGTCATTCTTTTTGAGTAGTTAACACATTTAACAAGAAAAGCAACATTTTTCACTTACCAAATCAGCTACATTTTTATGAATATCACAAAGTAGAATGGTGAGGGAAGTAAATCCTTACGTCAGTTATTATCTATTCAAAATGTTCAACACAAGCAATGAGAAAATGGAAAAAGGCGACAAACAAAGTCCTGACAGCATGCCACCAGCCTCAAAAGCCTACTTATCACCATCTAATACTACATCATATGGTTGGATTATAATATCACACTTGCTATCCTACAAAGCCAATATATTTTCCGTGTGTGTTGACATGAATCGCGTTTGCCTTTGGCACATAAAAAGCAGCGAGGTTAGATCAAAGTTAATTGGCATTACAACCCCCAGTTGACTGACGTACAAGGACTCACAGAGGGAATCCACTGTTGCAATCATACCTTTGCTCTCCAATGCAGCTAACCTTATCAATGAATTATTACCTCGTGCATCATTCACCTGATTTTACTGAGTATGCGCAGTTGGTCACGAAATTCAGTGCTATAAAACGCATTTCCAAGAACCGTCATTTCGGAGACTCCGTCGCACACAAGAAGCAAACAGAACAGATACAGGAGCTGAATATTGACATTCACTCGGCTAACGTTAGCTAGCTTAGTTAGCACTGTGACAGAAAACAAGCTGTCAGGAAAGAAGCACAACGAGCCGTGCGGCTAATGCTGGCTAACGTCAGCTCACTTACCGTCAAAGTCCCTTTTGTTGCTCCTTGCTGGCGACCAACTTAGTTCACAGGCAGCAACTTGACGTTAGCTAGCTGGCTAATGAGAGTTTGCTGTGAGTGTGGAACCTCTCCTCCTCCTCCTCCTCCTTCTCCTCCTCCTCCTCTGATCCCACCGCAGCCGTCAACTGTCAGGCTGAGGAGTCCCGCTGCTAACCAAAATGCTAGCTAACCTAGCCTTAACTTTAGCGGTTTGTATTAATGATGAGGAGCCCTGGAGCCAGACGGATGAGGGGACAGACCTCGGCGCCCCTGGCGTTTCACGCGGCGACAGCGACAGTCTGTTCCTCCGCGAGACCGACCCGGTTGTCAGTTTACTCTCCGCTTGTTCAGGCAAATTACACTCGTGACGTCACTGCGTACAACAAACAGAGCTCACCAGAATAAAGTCATTTCTGTTTTTGTTTGTTTTTTTTATTTATTGCCAAGTGTTACTAAATACTGAATCCTTTTCCCGTCGCACCATAACCAGAGCAGATGATAAGGCATGATATGTAATTTTATAAGAATGTATTTTCTTGCTTCTCTTTGCAACATGTCACTATGGTCACAAGTTATTCCAAAAAGCTCCTTATTAAAAAAGCGGATAGGCTAAAACACACAATCAAATAACAGATATGTCACCACCAAGTGGCCAGCGCACATTAAATTCACTACAGCGCAATGCCTTGCCAAGTTCATAAATAACACCGGTTAACACATAAATAATTTCACACACAGCTACATTGAGTTCAAATGTTGACACATCACTTTATTTAAAGTGTCTATCTGAGCATATTATCATGACAACAGAGACATCGTAATTAGCCAAGTTAAAAAGGGGTATATTAACTATAATGTATTAATATAATATATAGCTAACATGAACATTTATACAGTGCAATTAAATATTTAAAACAAAGAATCAATTTACAACTCTTAGCATCTTGGCATGTTACTGTAATATAATATATAATATAATAATAAGTTGTAGAAGAAAAAATTGATTTATGGATATACTATTAGTATCAGCATTGATGAAGTATTTGTCACTGGTATTTTTGTGACGTTTTCTTGTAGGTTTGTATCTCTTTCAAATTAGGAACACAATAAAAGTGTTTTAAACACTTAAATATCTCAACATAGGCTAATTAGTCAATATCTATGAAAAGCAGTCTATCAAAACATTACACTAAAACAAAAACAAACCCACCTCCACTGTCTACTAAAACACCTCGACAGGAACTTGTGTTTTATTCAACTGGTCATGAAAAGCTTTGCAATAGTGGCACCTAGCGGGCAACTGACACAATGGGAATCATTTCACAAATGCTAATAAAAGATTGATCAGAAGGAAAGGGAACGTTTAAAAAAAAAAAACTGATAATATTTCAAAAAGGACACATTAGCTAGTTCTCCTCGTGTTGTTTTCATCGGTCGTCCTGGCTTGGTTGACAGATAAGCGAGTGTTGTGGAAGGCACACTGTCTCATGTCATGACTGGGTTGTCACCACCAGCATAGTCTCTGCAGCTGCAACAAACAAGCACAACCCAGTTTCAATGGTAGAAATGCAGAGTTTACTGTATTTTGCTTACACTAGAGCTTAAATAAGTAGAATGGACATGGGCAGCAGGATTTAGAGCAAAGAAAAGTGTAGTAATAGTGTATACGAGTCACACTGTCCTCACCAAGTCTGAGCATCTAAAACGTTGCTAATAATACCTATCCTGAAGATGTCCATTCTACTGTCACTAGTGTCTACACAGACAGCTGTCTTTATAGCTGTGCCATCTTAACCATTTACCTTAACTGTACTATTACATCACTGAGCAGCTTTTTACAGTCCAGATAGACACCTTTGGCTCTGTGGATACAGGCAGAAATACATCTGGTCAGAGCCAAATATAGAGTAGACTCTGCACCACAGTAAAGTGGTAATCCCTTTAGCCACATTGTTTTCTTTATTGTGTGGTACTAATGTGATGCTCAGTTCAATTTCTGGAACATTAAACTACATATCCTATTATTAAGAGTCAATTAGCACTAAACTGTAAACAAAACATGTCGACGTATTTTACATTTACATTCTGTATTTAATTAGGTGGTCGCTTTAGTGCGCCTGCATTTCATAAACACTAATTAAGAGTCCTTAGGATCTGAGAGCTTTCCAATTTAAAAGCCCTTTAATATAAAAATGGAGGTGTTTGCTGTAGCTGTCATCATTAAAAGGTAAACGCAGCTCACAACAAAAGAAGCACATGTTGAAAGTTAGCCTAAGAAATTGTCCACATGCAAACTGATTTTGGGAGAGGGGACCAGTTGGTCCTGTAGCAACTCTAAAACCTTTATTAAAGATTACCCAAGTTCTCTTTTGTTCATAAGCCTTTAATTTGTTGAAACAAATTCATCCATTGTTCAGGTAGTTTGTTTAATATAGTTACCAAAAAAAACCCTCATTGACCTTTCTCACAGAAGGACATGCACAGGTGGAACTAACGAGGTTAACAATGGCTCAGTTCAAGTTATTGTGTATTATTAATGCCATTTCAGTGAGCCAGCATGTACAACCCTGACACTGGCACATTAAATAAAATAAGTCACCCCTGTGTTTAACAAGTCAGTGTGTTTGCTGCCCACATGATGATTTGTGATGTCAGACTGAATATTTTTACTATACTTGTCTTACTGTCAAGAAAGAACAGAAATTAGATCTGAGGGCGACCTTCCTCGCCCTACCCTATCTTATCGTAGTCTATTTTTTTAAGTATTGCCTTACAGGTGGACACAAGGTAAAACTTTGGGTGTAATTCATTAGTCGTTTTCAAAACAGGGTTAAACCTACATTGTGTACATTTGGAATCCAGATAATGAATATAATATGTGGTTAGGGACAGTACAAAAACAATTATATCTTACTTCAGTCTTTGGGACCAGGGTCTTGATTTAAAACAAAGTCCTGTCATCCTTTACTACCACTATTTACTTCATTTACATGGAACAGAAAAGTGTAACATTATAGTATAGTAGCATAACAATGCTGAACTATGGGGTGTTCAAAAACTTGACAGGCAGTTCATACAGTATGTTCTTACTTTGTCCTTCAACCAGTAACTCTGCCTCCTTGGCCTCATGCACCTCACTGGCCAGCTGCCCCCCCAAAGCAGCAGGTGGCGCCACCTCCTCTGCTGCTGATGGAGCAGGGTGGCAGGAGTGGCAGTGCTTGGCCTCCTGTACTGGAGCCTCTGATGTAGATTCTGGTGCAGCAGCTGAAAGGAGCTCCAGGTCTGACGCAGAGGAGGCGGCTGCCAGCTGAGTCGCGTCCACAACTGCTACAGCTTCAACGGCGTCCACTGCAGAAGCTTCAGCTGCTGCCTCCTCCACTGATGTCTCAGCAGCAGGTGTCGTCTCATCTGGTGATGTCTCATCCACTGGAGCAGCTTCGGCAGAGGTGGCGTCCTCTTCAGCTGGTGTAGCTTCCTCAGCAGGAGCAGCATCTTCAAGTGAGGCTTCCGTCTCATCCTCTGGAGCAGCTCCAGGTACTGGAGCCTGATCCTCTGCCTCAACCTCACCCACCACCTCTACTATAGGGGCTGAAGTTGCAGGTTCCTCAGACCGAGGTGCAGCTGCCTCTTCCTCTGCTACTACAGAAGATGACGTCTCCTCTTTAATCAAGTCTTCAGGACCCGGAGCTTCTGTATCTTCTGCATCAGCACCAGCCTCTGCAGACGTCACCTCCTCCTCATTCACAACAGTCGCCTCTTCAGCTGCTTCTTTAGCTACCACTTCTGCGGTTGCTTCCTGGACTTCGGGCTCTCCCACCTCCAGTGTGGAGTCCAAACCTTTTCCATCTCCCTCTATTTTCCGGACAGCTTTCACAAGACTCGTCTCACAAACAGAAGCTGCTGCAATCTCAACTGTAGAGCCGGTCAAGACCTTCACAGCTGTGAGCATATCTGGCAAAGACTCTGACGGATAGGAAGAGACAGGAAGTAGTGGCTGAGAAATTGAAATATAGAATATAAGCACATTCCAACCGCTCCTAATATCGGAGTATAGATGAGCTCCATGTGCAGTAAAAATGCTTTAACAGCAATGTCTTTATCTCTGTTTGAACCCTGGTGCCATACAAGACATGTCAAGTAAAATTGGAGCGTTGCATTCTCTGCATTATACAATTTCACTCAAGCCAGTAATTTGTCGAATGACAGAAAATAAATGCAACAATTACGATAATTGATTAATAGTTGAATTAATTTAAACAAAAATGCCAAATATTTACTTTTTTCAGCTTTTCAGATGTGATGGTTTGTTTCTTTTCTGTATTTTGAATGATTGTAAATATCTTTCTCTTGGGTTTTGGACTGTTTGACAGAGACAAAATACATCTGAAGACATCACATTGGGCTCTAAAAACATGGACATTTGACATTTCACAACCTCAAGTGATTACTGATTCTTTAACCAATTAATATATAATTTGTTGCAGCCATAGTGAATTCCTTCACGTAAAAATAGGATTACAGCTTTTATTTATACACACACACACACACACACACACAGTCTCTCTCTCCACTTACCCGGACCAGGTGTCTATAACTGGACGGTCTACAGTCACCACAGGTTCAGGAAATATTCTACAGGAAACTACCTGCTCAGTTCATGCTCCTTCTGCTGGTGTAACCTTTAGAAAAAGTGTGAAAAAAGGAACTTGAAAACACACCTAGCCTCTTAGTGTGTCGTCATACTCTAATTGGAGAACGCGAAGTTTTTTTGTGTGTTTAACACATGGATTAAACCCTTTGATATCAGAAATGATGATCCCCATACAACGTACAAATAATTTAATTACATGGCATTTATTGTTGTTGGATTGTAAACAACCTTGTGTTCCCATCAACAAATGTCCCATGATGTCCCACAATGGGGTGCCAGGCGTCTGGCCACCAGGACACCCTAAAACAGGCACTGTAATCTAGGATTAGTCTTAACCCGTTTGACTGCTTTAAACTGCACTGCCACACCCACCTGAGTTTCTTACTGAGGACTGTCTACAGTGCTTTCCCACCCTCTGTACAACCATGACAGATCAAAATACTGCAAAAACTTGAGGGGTGAGGATGGGTAGATTTTTATATTGCGTTTTATGTTGCACACAGAAATCATTCTGTGATCGCTCATTGATTAGATAGATCGCAGACTCCTCCTTTCATTTCTCAATTTTTTGAGTGTTGTCATGTGCTCATTAAAAAAACCAAACAATATCCTGGGCAACACAGTTTCAGCAAAAACATTATTTAGGTTATTGTTGATCAAATCTTCAGCTTGAAGGCACAGGAGCATGAACATGACAGGGATTCTTCAGGAAAGGGATAATTTCAACAGGAAATGGGTGTTTCTACACCTACAATACAATGTTAACCACAAAAAAAAAACAAAAACAACAAGCACAAGCAGCTAAAAGGGTCGCTGAAAAATAATTCCACCCAAAATTCTAGTATCTTCAACCAAGTCCAGTTGCGCTTGACTTAAACCTTCTTTGGATCGGCCCCAAATTAAATACTTTTTCTAAACTAGTTATTTACAACCTATAGAATTTGACAAATGCAAACAACAAAAAAATAGCTTCAATCATACAATGACCACACAAGCAACCTCAAAAGAAACTTCTTTATATCAATCCAGTGAGGTTTTATTCTTTGAACACTTAACTGCATTAACCATAATGGCAACTTGCTCAGAGACAGAGGTGAACACATTTTCTGGAGTGTTCCCTGACAGATTAAAGTTTCACAGTAAAGAGACAGCAGAAGTAAGTTTAACACACACACAAAAAAAAAAGGCACAAAAAGTCACATACGTGGCTGGTAAACTGTAACGATGTCAAAACTATGATCAGTAACATAAAGCGGGTGCAGGCTGCTGTAGATGTAGATAGAAAAATGTTAATGGAATTAAAGTAATTGAATGTGCGAATCGTTATGAAGTGAATAGAAGAGAACAAAAAGCAATTTTAAAGTAAGTAAAAAGTAGTAAAAGAAGATTCAGGGCTGTCCTGATTTAAAGGCACTTAGAATATAATTTCACCCAGTAAAATTAGGTCTCTATTAACTGTACAGCAGCCAAACCATTATTTGGATTAGCTCTGGTAATAGAAATTCCTACAGAAACCAAGTTTTCCAAACTGAATCTAAACACAGCCTAATGCCAAATGTTCTGGTTTGGGAAGGTTGGGTGAGGTTAGGGGAAACCAGGCACCCGGAAACTGGACTGATGAACCCTTCAGTATTCATTCACCAACCGGAAGTGAAAACTAAGACCCAACCCTCCCACCTCCTCAAAAAAGGGGTTCATAAGTCCTTTTTCTGGGCCCAGAGAGGTGGGACACAGCACTAACTAACTCCCAGCCCTCCTTTCTGGGCGAACTACAGAGCCATCACAGCTTTATGCAGCCAACTCTGCAGCAGGGGTGGCCTCAGCCTCAGGGACTGCAGAGACTGGCTCTGCTTCAGCAAGGGGAGCTTCATCTACTGCTGCCGTACCAGCGCTCTCTGCTGCAGGGACTTCTGCTGGCGTCTCCTCTGTGGCAGCGACTTCCACACTGACAGGAGTAGCTTCAAGAACCTCCTCTACCACTGCAGCTGGAGCAGCTTCTTCTGCGACTGCTGGCTCGCCTGCAGCTTCAGTAGCGACCACCTCAGAGGCCGGGGCGGCTGCTTCTTCTTCAGACACGGCCTCGACGACAGGTTCAGCAGCGGTCTCTGCTACTGGTTCTGCAGCAGCAGCGACAGACTCGGTGACGACCTCGGTGGTCGGCGCTGCCTCTGGTTCTGCTGCTTCTCGTACCGGAGCTGCTGCCTCTGGAGCTGGCGATTAAGGGAGGTTGGGAACAGAAATTAAAGCAACCTTTCTGGACTCGTTTCTCTTCACTGCTATAAATTTAACCAAAACTAATTTGAGGGAACAGCTAATATGATGTACCTTAGATTTCTATGGCAATTTTGGCTGTTTAGAAATGTAAATCACCTCTCGATCAGTGCCACAAGATTTAATCACATTTGCAACACAGCTACAGTTTTCTGAGAACAACACTGTCTGGGCTTGAATATAGGTTCCTATAAAATAAAAAACAAACACAAAACCACGTTTCTGATGGCCTTAAATAAACTTTCATGACACTGGAAATCCAAAGGGGTAAAAAAAAAAAAGTTTCAGAATCTAAAATTATGACCACACCAGGTCCAAACAATCCAGTTGGGCAATAAAAACTATATGAAAGTCCGATTTGAAGTATTTGGTTAGAGACTCCTTTCAATAGGTAACATAGGGTTGAAGGATAAGAGCTGGATAAAGCAGCATAATGAGTAAAGTAGAGCTGCAACAATTAGTCTATTAGTTGTTAACTATTAAATTAATTGCCAACTATTTTGACAATCAATTTATTGCTTTGAGTCTATTTTTAAAAGGAAAGAGATTTCAGATTCTTCAATGAGAATATTTTCTGTTTTTTTCCGCCTCCCCTCTTCCTCCTCTGTGACAGTAAACTGAATATTTGGGTATACAATTGTTCCTTTTTTGGAACATAATTAGTCATTTGTGCTGTTGCCTGAAGTCATACAGTGGTGTTATAAATAGGACATTAGAGGAGGCATTCAAAGGTTCGGGGTTTGAGTCCCCACCAGGGCTGTGCTGAAATGAAACAGTTGACTCACACTACTTGTGAGTAGGGCTGTGTGATATGATGATACATACATACCATCGTTTATCACTCATACATGCTTAATTGAAGATTTGCTGAATAAAATTTGAAATATCAAATATGAGTAAGTACCTTTTATTTGTATATAATTCGAAATGTGATAAGAAATTGACCTCTCCATGTGGTCATTTTATATAAACTATTTATTAATTGACTACAGAAAATGTTCTATTGGTATATGCATCATTTTTGGAATATAAAGTGACCTATATTGAGATATGAGTTTTTGGTCATATCGCACAGCCCCATGTGCTGCAGCAGAAACTAGACAAGATTTAGCTCATCCTTGCATAGTAGTGCTATGGTCTATATTACAGAAAAAATCAACTTTGTAAAAGGAAAGCTACAGCTTGCTAAATGTTACTAGCTTTAGGTACTTGGGATCTGAGTTTGAAATAACGGGTAACTGTAGTTCTTCAAATCTGCTTGGTCCAACACAGGAATGTATGTGGCATAATATCAGGCTAAAATAAAATGCTATAGTTGAGAACATCGGCCCTGACAGCAAAGTTATTAATGCAGTCTTGTGTCCAACAGTATGCCTCAACTTTAATTGCTGACCTTTCTACACAGTAGCTTAATATCTGTTTAGGTCCATTATGATAACCTCAACAGCTCAAGAACACTAAATTGCACTGTAATGATACTCTGATGTGTCCTCAGATTAATGTGTCAGGACAATATGATCCTTGATCACAATCACTTTAATCACCATGTACATCAAGATGTTTCTGTGACTTTGTTTCCCGGAAATGTTTGCTTGATTACATAATAATACACTGGCCAGTTTAAAGCCAAAGCAGTACAATCTCTAGCCCTGTAGAGAGCAGAGCTTCATGCTCCGTTAGAGACCAAACACAACACTTCCAGGCTCCATGTACACAACTGAGCCAGTGGCAGCTGCTGCGTTTCCCACCCATTACAGACTAGTTGGCTGCTCTGGGCACAGAGCCATGATCTCTCTGGACTCAAACTGGCTGAATAGTCAAATAATTTGCAGACAGAAATCGAAACAGACAGGCAAGATAAAGCTATTGAGAGTGATCATTCTACCGTATTTTAAATGTGTGTGGTGAAGCCAGAACTGATTCAAAAATGCATTAGGATCTTCTGATTTTAGTTTCCTAGAACCAGAAACAAGTTTGTCCAGTTATTCGTGTATTCATGAATTAAAAACTGGCTCTCTGACTCTTTCGTATGACTGATCTGGCAAACGTGAGTTGCACCTTCTTGTGTGTAGTACTATCAATCTTTCATGAAATGCCTCAAAAAAACCTTACAATATTCTTGTGTAGCGGTGATCAAATTGGTTATTTAATATTTTTAAAGTTACCTTGCTTTGGCTTTCTGTATCCAGTTTTGTTCCCCTAGACAGACAAACTGTATGTAGTCTTTATCTTTAGCAATGCTAGGGATGACGATGCCTGTCCACAACTTGGGTCCAGACTGAAATATCGCAATTGGATAGCTGACGCTCATGATCCCCAGGGGATGAATTGTAATAACTTTGGTGATCCCTTAACTTTTCAACTAGGCATCATCAGGTCAACAATAGGCCCAGTATTTTGGTTTTATGACCAAATATCTGCAAAACTAACAGACCTTGTGTTTAGTGCTAATTAACAAATGTTAGCATGCTAAATGCAAATTGTGCTCAGGAGGTTGAGTGGGAATTTCATGTGTGTGTGTCAGCAACTGACCCTTTGCTGTGGAGCCCATGTTGGAGAGTCTGTCCTCATAGCGCTCACTATCACCACTGACTGTCTTGTAGGCCTGAGAGAAAAGAAGGCAGATATGCACTTATTATATTCCAGCACACAACAGATAAGAGTATTAAACAGTAACAGCATTTCAAAACACCAACTTACAATGACATTGTCTAACATGAACCACCACAGCTGATATGTGCTTGAGTCAGACAGTAAACAGGAACAAATGTGTGCTTTCTACACACAGCTATTGTCTGGGCAAAGGACCTTTCGGTGTCTGAGCTGTGGTGATGTCTGCTACACGCAGACCAGTCTGTCCTGAGGCTGCGTATTTAACTGGCTCCCAGTTTATATGCAGCCACGACACAACACTGTCAAAGTACAGAGGGACAATCACAAGTAGCCAGCGCAGCTCTCTATGGTTTGGAATCAGGACTGGGTAGTCCTTACACAGTCGTTACATATCTTGTGGATGATGCCAACCTTCATTTATCCAAGTGTATGTAAAGTATTAATACATGATCGTAGAGTGACAGTATAGGACTATGTGCTTTCTGGGCTCAGTTTCACATAACAAGTCTACTTAACATAAATTTCACAATTTGGCACAGCAGGAAAATCAACAGATCTGCATTATTTTGCTGCATAGTACCGTAATGTTTCCATTGGATAAGAAATGTATAGTTACCAATACATGTCCTGTGATATTAATATAAAGTACAGAAATTAAGGCTATATGAAATAAAGATTGTATACAGTTTGCTTTTCTATTGTTTTCTTTGAATCAATCTTGTCTATACCAACCTGTAGGCAAGATGGGGTTTTTTTTTCTCCCACCCTTTTTTACTGACCAGAATCCTTCATCTTCCACCCTTCCCTTATTATGAATATTACATTTTGTCAAACATCTAATGGAAAAGGACATTGAAATTTAATTAAATAATTTTAATATTGACATTGGACTTCATGTTCTCAGTATATACAGAAGGGAAAGACTAATTCCCACTTTTTAAATGTTATTTACATTGGAGCACTCACGTAATATTCCACCCAATATCCGCACAGATATTTAAGGACAGATTTTAAGTGGGACAACACTTCATGAAATCACAGCAGGAGGACGGGTATTAGTGCAGACTTCCAAGTCATCAACAACAAGGCTGAAGGTGAAATGTCACACAGATACTCACATAGACAACTGCAGCAGTGAGGCCTCCTCCACACAGAACAAAGTACGCCATGTTGGTGGAACCACCAGGAACCCCAAAGGCCATGTATCGCACTGGAGCTGCTGAGAGACAGCAGCGCAGAGTTAGTTTGGAAATTTGATTCGCAGCTGACCTTTAGCAAAGGGGTTTACATGGTGCTGAAATTAATAAGATTAAAAAAAGTTGGAATGGAAATCTGAGATAAGAGAATGTAATATGCATTTGATCATTTGTGGGCGTTTTGAAGAAACCGTCCCAATAAAAGTATGACTCTGCACAAAGGTCAGTGCACTCTGATAACGTCAACATGTCTCCATCCCTTAATCCAGTTACACAATGCAGCCCAGCTCATTTGTATCAGAGGAGATGGAGCAGCAGCCAAGCTAAACACCAAACTGTCCCTTAGATTAAATCCCCAGCACACACGAACACTTCCTGCCTGACGATGTTCAACTTGCAACACAAAGAAAATAAATAAACAACTTTAAAATGATCTAGTGGGTTACAATGCATAGGAACTATTCTCTTGACACATGTCAGGACTTATTGAGGATCTGTGAATAATTAATAGGCTATTTTGTTGTGGTGTGTGCAGGTGGGTGTGGCTGCCTGGAGCCAGTGCGCCCTGTGAAGAGATTTGTTAGTGTTTGAAGAAGAACTGCCAGTGGTGCATGCAGGAGAGGCCATAAATAAAACCACCCTGCATCCCAAACACAGTCCGAGTCCAAACTCTAACTAGACCTTAAACAGCAACACCAAAAGTTACAGTACATCTACCATCTTTAGAATGATTGACATCCTCTGTATGTGCACATGCCGCTGAGGAGGCCGTCTGAAGCAGCAAAAGAACACAATGTACAGCACACGCTGCCAATTTCTGCCCCTTCCCATATTTCATGATGTGTCCAGGCAAATCTTAACTCATCCTGTGATTTTTGCACCGACAGCTCTCATCATCAACTCTTTGTTCTGTTCTACTCCGCTATCATCGAGTCCATTACTACATCATCAATCACAGTATGGTAGCACAGACAGTCAAACACAGAAAAAACTACAGCGGACTGTCAACAAAGCATCCAAGATCATAGGAAAACCACTGCCCTCAGTTGATTCCCTCTTTACACGTTGGACTGTGAAGCGAGCAAAGAAAATCATCTGCGACCCCTCACATCCTGCTCGCCACCTCTTCCATCGCCTTCCCCTCAGGGAGGCGCTACAGGTCACTCTCCACCAAGACCAAACGCTTCACAAACATCTGTGGTGTATACACATGATGCAGAGCTTAAACATACTGTACCGAAATCAAATTCCACCTGCATTGTCGCGTGGCTTTTCCTATCATTAAAACATTTGTTTAATAACTTTACAGGAGCTGGTGTTGCATCACAGGTAAAAGGTTACCATTTCATAGATTACACATTTGTAAGACCCAGTTCATTTACCCTTCAATAAAATGGCCTAAAACAAATACCACACCTTTATCTTCACATTAAAAGTTATAACACCTTTAAACCAATATTTTAATAATAAATCAAATGACAATGCCAAAAGGAGTGCGTCTTTGTAGTCCCCAAGTCAGGGTCCTGGTCAGAGTCGCAGTAAATTACCTGGGTGCTGTTCCTAGTTGTCAAACTAGCCCTGTTGGTTTTGAAGGCTGTATTCGGTACAGGCCCAGCTGTGCTCATTGGGAGGCTGCTGAGCCTGGCTCTGTTGCCCGCTCACCCAGAATGAATTCAACAGGTGGAGAATAGTCTGAATTCTTACACACTGCACCTTTAAAGAAGGTGAGAGAAACACCAAGTACCTGATAATTACTGGATGCAGCAACCTTTTTACTCTCAGACCAAAAAGGTCACTATTTCTGAGACAGGCTATCAGAAATGTAATAAAAATATGCAGCATCTAGATAATGTCAGGTAATTGGCCTCGTTTTCACAAATCATAACAATTGGGGAAAAAAAAAAAAAATTTAATAGCAACAATGGCTTGTTCCAAGTTACATCAATCCAACACACGGTCACACTTGACGTTGGCCGCACGCAACTTTAATGTTTTGGTTCACTTTCACAGCATTGTCTGGATTAGGCATCTTATTTTCAGTAAAAACTCACTGTAAACTACCAGCTAGCTGGTGAAAAGAGTGGAGCGTTTAGAAGCTGAAGAGCTTGACGTTTAAGAGCTGGAAGAGACCAAAAACACAGCTACAAAGAGTTTAGCTATTGGACTTGCATACACCTGGTGGTTAGAAACAAATCACGATAATGTTACACTGTAACTTCTGGATGTTTAAATATGAAACTGTTCAACATTGTTAATGTGTTCACAACTTGTTTCAGAAAAAAATCTTCTCATTTAAGGAATAGTTTGACATTTTGGTCAATTCACTAATTTTTTGTGACTATGATGTGAAATTGATACCATTCTCGTCTGTCCGCTAATTATGTAACTTACCTGAAGCCAGCAGCCGGTTAGCTTAGCTTGGCATAAAGTCTGGGAACAGGAAACTAGCCACACTGGCTCTGTTCAACCTCTAAAAGAACACTAATTAACAGTCATATTTGTTTAATCTGTACAAAAACCATAGTTTAAAAATGACTAATTGTGTTTTTTGGGCCAAGAAACAGTCTGACATAACCTCCATAAAACCCACACTGTGTCCTTTTTATGTTCGGTTTTTGTACTCACGAAACAAATAAGATAATATATAACATTTTAGTGATGTTTAGAGGTGCTCATGGGCAGATTGTTACCTTCTGACCAGTTTTATCCCCGTTTCTTGGCTCAAGGTACATATTTAATGTAGTATCACTAAATTACAGGTGATGAATAAAGACAACTGAATGAAACCAAAACAGAGCTGGACACAGTCCTGTTGTGGATGCTGAGCCAACATAGCAGTAAATCCTCCCTCCTTCCTCTAATACCCATGACACAGCAGCACTATGCAGGGACAAGGCCAAGTACAGGTTATTTATACAAGTAATCAGTTAATCCCTGCAGTGAGGTTCAAGCCTGTAAAAATGGACACGCATGTCAGGCAACAGCACACAAAATGGCTGCTATGGTAGCAGTGACACATGTGTGTGGACATGTATGCTCTCCTGCTACTGTCTGTCAACTACCATGTGCTCACTGAGGCAGACTGAGGGAGGATAGTCTTGGACCTACAGGGCAGGACTGAGGCCCCATCACACATGCTATTTTTGTTGGGGTTTTTTCCACTCTACAAAAACAACGCCTCTGGTATTGCAGGTAGAATTTTTCCTCATCTGCACCAGTCAGAGCTTCAACACGTTTTTTATTTTATTTTTTTTTAAACAGGAAATTAAAGCAGCACTTCGCCCTCAGGCTGAATTCCACATGCTCAGATGCAAAAGTAATGGCTGATCCGCAAGGATGCGTGAAAAGAGGAAAAACGTCCTAAAAATACAAGTGTCAAATCCCATTCATTTCAGGTGCAACGGATGCAAAGTCACTGGCTGTACATTTTAAGTATTATGTAGGCATAAATAACATTTTTATATAATTGTCATACTCGGGAGGGCTGGAACTTCTGTGGCCCATCCAATAAGAGAAAATAGAAAAGACAAAGAATCGCTTATAAATTGTTATTTCTTGACAAATACTGGGCTTAAGTACGTGCTTGAGACTTAAACACCTGCATTAAAACTAAAGTACACTTGATGCAACTTGGTTATAAAACTTAAAACGAAAAGGTTGCAGGCCTATTCTGTGATGAGCCCTTTCATAACCAGTGCGCCTGGAACTGCGTGTTCCCAAAGCAGGACACACCTCCTCCTGACTGCCTGCACAATGAAAACCCACTAATGAATCTCTTTATAGGACTTTTCACATAGGCTACTTCCACATAACCAATACAACGCAAAGATTTGAAAGGAATCTCTGCTTCAGAAATCAACTTTTAAGGCCATTGGATTTGTACGAGTAGCCTAAACACACTTTGAACAGTTTTCCTGTGAGATTCAGAAAACGTTTTAAAGGAGTGCATTTGTGCCCAGACGTGCTGGTAAACGCACGAAAACGCTTTTTTAAAAACTCTACTTTAATCTCGCTAATTAATTTGGTGACAAATGAGGTGGGACCATTTAGAAGTCGGTAATTGACAACCCGACTCACCGTTCGTGGGTGTGGGCTTGAAAGCCCTCCGTGCCAGCGGCCCGACTCTCTGCCATGCCCGTCTGCAGAACATCTTCGCTCGGTTATCAGTAGCAGCTATGCGAGTGCGTGTCCGTGTGTTTGCGGCAGGTTTTCAAGATTAATGAGAAGGAGCACTCAGATGCTCTCCAATGCTGATTGCAAAGAGGACGCCCCCCTTTAAAAAAAGAGAACAGATTAGTGCACTAGCGCGCCCCCTACAGGCGCGCACACGCAGAATCATGTGAGGCTGGAAAGATCTCCAATAGTTCTGCGGTGGGTTACTTTAGCATAAATATTCTCAAGTATTCATTTTTTTGTGATGTTATGGATTTAAATTGACTTTATATTATTATATTATATTTTTAGGTATGTGACATACTGTATAATCTACTTGATGTTATCCATTGAAATCAATCCCAAAATGAGACTAACTCCTGTTGACCGTGCTGTGACTGCGTGGGGGATCAGACATCGCTCACGCTGGTTTAAAGTGGATTACAGTCCCATTTTGTTGCGTGGAAAGAGACAGTGAACTGTAGGTTGCATCACACTGTCTCAAAACTATTGTGAGCCTGGCCCTGCAGCTGTGTATAGCTCTGACTCTGACTGGCAGGGTCGAAGCCAAAACTAGATGGAAAGATGAGGGAGAAAGTTGCTGTTCTCTTTGTTTTAAATCATAATGAGGGGCTTGTAGAAAGGCAAAACAGGACCTAGAATTGCTTCCCATGTAGTGTCTCTGTCGCCCTCCAGTGGTTGAACAGGCAACAACACCAACAGAATACCAGTGTAAATTTGGGAATTTAGCCATCTGTGATGGTCTATTTCTCTTTTTTACTGTATTTAGTAACTTTCAAAAGTAATTTTAAAGCAAGACAATGTACTTTTGCTTAATTGTTGCCAGGAGTGACAGGTACAGGATGATGTTAGTGCTAGTGTAACAGTAGCACAAGTGGAAAGAACTCTTGTCTCTCTGTATTATCAGTTACACAGCAATACAGTTGGCGTTAGCCAATGACGATAGGCTACTGGTCATACTAGACCAAGTAGGACTGTAGAGGCAACATCCCTGAGTGTATTGAATTTAGAAAAGGGGCATTGTATTGCTTTTCATTTGTAAATGCGATGAAAAAACAGACACATATAAAATGTATTTGGTCAAAATCGAAGCAGCAGACGTAGAGATATCCTGACTTTTACTCCCTAGTTGTGCTGAAGCTCTAAAAACATTGGATCCCACATTTCCCGTATTGCAACTCCACTGTGTCTTCTGAAAAGTCTCTTCCTGCCCGATAAACTCCCATGTCTTTCTACGCTCCCAGTTTCTAACTGTGTCAGTGCTGTTCTGTTCATTTTCTCACTTAACTAGGCCGTCTCTTAAGTATCTGTTACAGACTGTCAGATGGCCAAAAATACGCTTCTGAAATGATAACATTAAATAGTCAGCAAAATAAAGGATTTTTTATTTTCTACACATTATTTCCACTTTTCCCACTAATTCAGTACATTGCATTTTATTTTAGAGTTCTATAAATTTACAAATTAGACGAACATAAAAGAACTGCCGTGGGACATCCGCTCCTCTAGTCTTTCCTGAGTCTGGAGAGGGACATCTACCAATTGGCTGTCGAATGTTGCACCAATATGACAGTTGCATGTGAACACACACACACACCGGCTGCCGTTACCCCTGTTGTGTTGCAGGATATACATTTGTCTAGACCAATGACCAGAGGAGGTTTGCCCTCATCATGTGAAGACCTCTGAATCATCGATTGGACACAGAATCACAACACATGTGATACATTTCCAACACCCACACTGCCCACACTGCTCATGCACAAGACCGGTGCATGACTGCACTGTGGGCAGTCTGTTCTGCGATCTCTTTGTCAAATACATGTTAAAAGAGTGGCACTATATACATATATAATACTTATATTTAAAAATCCAGCTCCTTTCTCTTCATGCAAAAATACTAATACTTGTGATGACTCATCTAGCATATAGCCTACATAAGCGGATCCAATCAAATGATTTGTGACAATTTGCTCAATCTACATGTGCATTAGCATTGTGCTTTGTTGACTGGAACAGTGCCCTTTGTAGTATCACCACTAGTAAAGGCAGAATAGCTAAAAACTTGAATAAGGCATGGTGTGTCAGAGAAGAGTGTGTGCTGTGTTTTGATTTTGATGGACTACTGGGAGCACCAAAGTCAGAGATGTACTTCTTCTACACATGGGGAGTTTAAAGTGCTTTACATTTAAAAAGACATAACAACAGGAAACAAATTAAAGAGAAAAGATAGGTAAAGGTAAAGTGCTTAGCGTTACAGAGCCAGCAAGCCATTTGAAAGATCAAAAGAAGGACATTTAAAGGCATAAAAAAGTCCATTTAAAAACGGCATGTGGGACTCCACGTGATGCATGCATGTCATAAGCAGTGGTGCTAGAAAAAAGCTAGGTTAAAGAGATCTGTTTAAAGTGCTGTTTAAAATTTAAACAGAGCCTGCCTCTCTAATATATTTGAGTAAGCTGTTCCACAAGTTGGGAGCATAGCTGAAAAAAAGCTGCATCTCCATTTTTTTCTGCAGTTTTGTGTAACTAAAAAACATCAGTAGAGGACCCTGAAGGAATATAAAACAACAGGGAATGTGTGATTTAGGCCAGTCTTAAGCTGTTGAGAGCTTTGTACACAAAAAATTAATTAATTTAAAATCAATTCTCGAGGCAACAGTGAGTCAGCGCAGTGTAGCTGGAGTGATGTGTTCTCTCTCTGTTTTTGTTAGCAGTCCACAGTCTAGACAACCCTTCTTCCGTAGAAGTTTCACAACAGCAGTTTTGAAAGCCTCCGGATAAACTCTAGTTTCAAGAGATGTGTTTAAAATGTTTAAGACAGAGTTTGAGAGACTCTTGAAGAGTAGAGAGGGGACCGGGGTCAAGACGATATGAGGACGGTTTGCTCAGAGTAACAATCTTGCAAAGTTTCGGGCTTGAGATGCTGGTGAGTTTGCTCATGGTTGCCTGCCTTTCACAAGGTTGAATGCACGGGTCACAGGCAGATTTAGCAATGCCAGCTCTGAGGGTTGTGATTTTATTGTTAAAATAAGTTGCAATTTCCTCTCATCTAGGGGCAGAGGTCAGGAGGGGGGGAAGGATTCAACTGTCTGTCAATAGTAGGAAATGAACTGTAATGATCTCAGAAAAGTATAGCCCTCCTGGCAATGTGTCCAGTATTACTGTAGCAGTCTCTGTAAATATGTAATCTTTGTTAATAATATTTTTTTCCACTTTCAAGGCTTTCACAGTTTAAGTTTCATAGCCTTAGAGTCAGTCTCCCTTTAAGATGATTACATTTGGTGAAAAGAAGCGCAGCCAGCTGGGAGAATAATGGGACAAATACAAACAGCTGTTTAGGCCCGAATAATGTTAAAATGAGTATTGCTTGTTCTGCCTGGAGCACAAGGGCAAGATATTCAAGCGATGAAAACCTACCCAGGTGCACCTTTGTATCGCAAAACAGTTTTGAGTGAACAGTGGCGACTCCGCCCCCTCTTTTTTCCTGTCTCGCTGACAGATGTCAGAGATGCATTGTTATTCGTGTCTAACCAGGTTTTAGTTAAAAGCATAACACCTAAGTTTTAATTTGTAATAAGGTCATTCATCAAAAAGTATGTTAGCTAGAGATCTAACGTTTAGCAGAGCTAGTTTTATAGAAATAGTTACAGGGCCTAAGACAGTTGGTGGCTGAAAGCGAGTAGAGGTTGCTGTGTATGTTTATAGCCCCTTTTCTACCGTGACATCATGGTGTTCACATGATGCTGGTCAAATTGTGGTCCACCACAAAATCATATTTCAGTTGGTTTCATTTGTAGTTTCTGACATTTATGTCAACATCCAAATCATGATTTTGACTTGGGAACAGATTCTTCTGTGAACTCCAGTTTATCTGAGTTTGCGCTAAATAATTTGTAAGAGTGAACAAACATGGACGCCTCACGTCAGCCAAGGTCCATCTTTCGTAGGTAATTAAACCCAGATTTAATAGCTACGGAGCTACTCTGCTAATGAACAGTATTTTCAACCCTCACACCACCAACTCTGCATTCACAGAACTGAGTTGCCCGATAGTGGATAGTGTTCTGATACTGTGAGGGGATTCACACTCAGCCACAGCTAGTTCCCAGTAGTTCCCACACATGCTAAAATAAACACATAATCACCGCACTAAAAGGTCAGTTGGCTCAGAATAATGTTTACATTCACAGTCTTTATTTTGCAGCTATTGTAAACAAGAAGATCACAAATATACACAACACTTCCAAGAAGGACATCTAGTTAAGAGTATAAATATTAAAGTTGTGTGTGGGAGTAACAGCAAATGTATTTCAAATGTAAAGGTTTTGCATTTTTGGTGTCTTTGGTCAAAAATGAAAATTGTGCACAATGTGGTCATTCACTCATAAAGAGCTAAAAAGTCATGTTCTTCCATTTGAAAAGGCCAACAGTTCTCTGTCTCTCTCTCAGCAGCAGGTCCACAGCTCTTTCTTTGGGTTTGTCTTGTTTATGAGTTTAAAGGACCCGCTGTACGTCAGGGTGTTCACCGCTGAAGGTTTCTTCTGCCTCTTCAGTTTGGCACCAACAGCAACAACGATGTCCTCCACCTTATCCTGCTGATACGGCACCTCCCCGTTACCCCGGCGACCGGTCACACATTTGTTTGGCGGGTTCTTGGCCGACGTCTCAAAAAACATCATGCCGTGGGCTTTGGCGAAGCTCATCGCTCGCTCCTGCCCCACCTGGCCGTCCGTCCTGTGGGGGTCACGGAGGTCACTCTTATTACCCACCAGGAACCTGGGAGGAGAATAGGTAGCAGAAAGGGACAAATAAAGGGAGATGATATTAAGAGTTACACAAAAAAAAAAAAGTAATATGGTCGTAGGATGAAGTAGAAGTGTTCCATGTGATTAAATCAAAGACTCCTGTCCTTTAGTGAGTAGCAGTACATGCAGAGAGCTGATGTAGCTACCTGGGGATTTCCTGTCCGAGGGAGTTCTGCCTGCACTCTTCTACCCATGCAGACAGGCTGCTGAAGCTGGAAGGGCAGGTGACATCATATATGAAGAGCACAGCGTGGACGTTACGATAGTAGTGTTGCACCATGGACTTCCGGAAACGCTCTTGTCCCGCTGTATCCCACAGCTGGAGCTGGTGGCGAGGAGGGAAAATGAAAAGGAGAAAGTGAGCGACTGACATTTGCGTGTAGGTTCTCTCTCTCAGCAGCTGGCACAGAGGAGGAGGTGGTAGAGACAAAAACACGAGAAAGAGGAAATGAATAAGGAGGAAGGCACGGTTGGGAAAAGAAATCGTGTGTTGAAATACCCCAAACCAGGGGAAAAAACACACTCCCACACACACGCGCGATGTGTCATCACTGAAATGGAACAAAGAAAAGGAATCAACAAGTTGATCTGATCATTAGAAAGTCAGATCTCTCTGCTGGGCTTTGTCACGGTTTCTTTGAATGAGATAAATTAAGTTCTTAATGTCAGTTCAAATCAGGGATCAACTATGTGGCTCTCTCTAAAATAATAATACATTTGACAACAGATTTTTTTTAACTGACGAGGGACCGGCCTTGCACAGCCACACACTTAACTATTTGATAATTAGGTCTATGCTTTAAAAGAACTCAGTCTCAACTTTGTATAAACACAGTAAACACGTACAGATACAGTCATTTTAACCGTCAGCCTTTGGAGACCAGAAAAATCTGCAACACACTGTGAATTTGCTTATGAGGACTTGTGACTTGAGATTTGTTATTTAACTTACCTTGATTGACATGAGACTTGTGTTGAGACTTGACTTGGACTTGCCCAAGAGGTCTAACAAAACAGCTCTGGTTACTGTGATCAAGTTTTGTTCAACATCCAAGTACTTTTTTAAGAACCTGGGACCTTTCTTACATTATACATTCACTGTGAACCAAAGACACATAGGACTGTCCAATCACCTTATCAATTTATTGTTCTGGAAACAAAGCTCGAAATCGCCTCTACCCTATATCAACAAATCCACACTAGCGGGCACTTCCTCTGTCATGTGGTGGTTTCAAAACACTCAGGAAATAGCACAATCCAACTAACACCCACAGTTTTAATATAGAATCATGAAATAGGCAGAGTCCCTTATTGTGTTTACAAGATGCGTTCAAATTAAACTTCACATCACAACTGCAGGATTAAAAAAATCTAAGCTGAATCAGATGATTTATGAGGCTGTTGATGTAAACAGCAAAAATGCCACTATAATCAAGAAGCATGCAATCCTCACAGTGACTTACAGGCTGCATTAGTCCTGCAAACTCAGGCAGCTCTGCCATCCAGAGAATTCTCTGGGTCATTCAGTCTGGGACAAATAACTCTGTGTGAATTCAGCAGAGCCACACTGCAGTGCAGGACATTTTTTAAGAGCCTCTAGAACATTTAGAGCCAACAGGGGAGATAAATGCAATATAAAGCATGATAAAGTTTTAAAAGCACAGGACTATTTTGTCCTCTTTTCAACAAGCAGTTGCAGGTGGTTCAGTATTTTTTTCTTTAGTTGAATTGGGCCTTTGAATACCACCCAATTCATTTAGATAATTGCAGGTGATTAACATAAAACCCCAAAGGGCCAATCTTCAAGGACAACTTTATTAGCACTCGGTTTTTAAAACATTTGGAGGACCACCACTGTGCGTAAAAAGGCATTTCTCCTCCGTCTCGTTGTGTTGTTTGAAGTGATGCATAAACCTCACCAGTTACCTTAATTTTCTCTCCATCAATATCCAGAAGTCTCTCGCGGAAGTCCACCCCGATGGTGGCCTCGGCTCTGCTGGGGAACTCTCCGGCGCAGAGTCGGTGTGTGAGGCAGGTCTTCCCCACCCCGGAGTCTCCGATCACCAGCACCTTGAAGGTCCGCCAGCGAGTCAGCAGCGAGGACACGCTGCCCAGGGAGCTGGAAAACTCAAGAGAGGACTCCATTTACCCGTCGCCCACAGCAAACTCAATAGAAAACAAAGCGCAAAAACGGCGTCAAACGTTATCCCCAGGAAAGGTTTCTAAGGTTGACTGTTACGCAAAAATATAGTTTCTTTTGATGGTTTAGTCTGACATTTACGCCAAACCTCTTCTTGTAAACTGTCCACGGGGTTGAGCAGCGTGAATGAGAGGAGAGGGAGCGAGCCTGCCTCCCTCTCTGCTCTTCAGTTGGCAGCATGGTGATGAAGTCTGAGGGTGGAGAGTTGATGAAATGACGAGCAGCAATCAGCATAAGGCTTTAGTTTCTAGGCAGATCCACACGAAGAATTGCTCTGAAAATTATTTTGGTCCATGTGTTTGTCCTCCAAACTTTTAATTTGTCCAAAATGTTTAATTGGTGAGGGACCTGTCTGAGAAGGCACAGAAAGTTGTATGCAGCAAAGATGGTATAAGAAAACCTGTCCTTCTGTTTATATTTCTTTATATTATTTTCCCTGTCTCCTTCTGAGCGTCAAACACCTCTGCCTGTTTCCCGTATGTAAGTAAGAACACATTTAAACCGACCGTATCAGACAGACAACATGAACATTTGGACGGTTTATTGACGTTTTGCAGTGTTTTAATGAGGTCCCTGTGCATCATCGTGCAGCTAACGATGCAGCCTACAAACTACATTCAGAAACATTATCTACATGACGATACATTAAGTAGATATCGGATCGTATTTCCTGGTTAGCAGTCTATGGATCCTGAAACCAAGCCTGGGGCTATCACCAGTTAATTTAACCACCATTTAAACTGTCACACCGGCAGCCGGTGTTGTGCCGAATTCTGCCTGCCTGCCGAGAATCGCATGCTCCTCGCAGGTGATAGGCTATCGGTCATTTATGCTGAGAAAAGAGGTGGATGCAAATCTCGGCAGGTAGGCAAAACTTTCTTGCATTTTCCCCCTCATATGAACAACAACTTTAGGTAGGCTACAGGATAGGTAATGATTAGGTGAAGTTCCTTGTGGTTTATTCGTTTTGAGCAACTTTTAAACGAAAACAAAAAAAAACAAGTACATGTCATGTCATGAACAAACAAGTCATTCCTTTTAAGTCTCCTGACGCGCCTTTGTTAGGTCACAGAACATTATATAAAGGGGTAATTGATAAATTATTTATTATTTTGTAGACCTGACCAGAAACAGTTGTACACAGAGTTCTACAGAATTATCACAGCGCAGACGCTCAGAGAAAGATGGACCTTAAATTGAAAAATATTGAACACGACATTGAAAGTGAATTCAAGATGAAGGATTCATGCAAACCTCAGGATGAAAAATAGACATCGGTTTACTTGCAGAAAGACTAGTTTGGCTGACCATCGAGGAAGCAAATAAGAAATTCAAAGTTACATGCCTAAATGTTTTTCTGATATCCCCCAAACACATTTGAAAACCACACAGCGGCTGTTTTCATGGACCGGTGTGAACTGTACGGCATTGCTGAGAGTTTATTTTCAACCACAGCCATACAGTAGGAGAAGCTCCATCAGCAAGTTCTTCTCAGCTCTGGGCAAAGCGATAACTACACGCTTTAGATGTTAAACATTGAAGCACTTCACCTTAGCAATGTGCTAGTTTCTGGCCCAACTATGACAGAAAATCTTGTTTTGTAGGGTATTCTTTGAGAGTATTTTGGAGTTTGTTTTCTGCAAAATGATTTAAAAATGTTCATGACTCATTGTTGTTTCGTTGTTTCCTCAAAACAATTCAGCAATTGATCATTCTAAATTACCATGATGTGGGGCAGGACTTGAGCTCTTAGGGCCATCTTAGCAGTGGGACCGCATAGCTAAAAGGTGAAGGTTCGAGCCCCGGTCCTGAGGCTTTTTGAGTTTGTGGGTTGCCTACTGTGGTGGCATGGTTTAAATGTAACATTCATCTTGAAGGAAAAAAAAAATGTCTGGTGTTCTCTTTTTTTCCTTCAAAATGAATTCTATAGAGAGCTTAAGTCCTGCCTCACGTCCAGATTACTCTCTCCTCCACTGGCCTCTGTCCATCATTGAG
Source organism: Micropterus salmoides (assembly GCF_014851395.1). Classification (NCBI taxonomy): domain Eukaryota; kingdom Metazoa; phylum Chordata; class Actinopteri; order Centrarchiformes; family Centrarchidae; genus Micropterus; species Micropterus salmoides. Next base: position 28,437,364 of record NW_024040263.1, read on the forward strand.
GCACTAGCAGGAGGTTAACTTGGTTAACTGAGATGTGGGACAGGACTGGACCTCTGAGGGCCACCTCAGCAGTGTGACTGCAGCAGTGTGACTGCATTGCTAGAAGGCAAAAGTTCATGTCCTGCTCCTGAACCTTTCTGAGTTTGTGTGTTACCTACTGCGGTGCTCCGGTTTCCACTTTCCTCAAGACAATTTAGCAATTGATCATTTTAAATTACCACAAAAAAGTAAAATGGTTTCATAATTCTAAATTTGTAATAAATCAATCAATAAAAATGTTAAAATGGAAATTTCTTGCTCATCTCTCTTATCATTTGCTGTCAAAACTATACATATTTCTGCTGATTCAATCTCACATGTGTGTAATACAAAAGATTATTTTGCTGCACTATTGCATCAGCATTAAAGTTATTGTCATGACTAAAAATAGTTACTAGGCACATTTAAGTTTAAATGTTGTTAAGCTAAAATATGGTTGCAATACTTATTTGCATCCCACAGTTCATTTTAAAGTAACCAATTAACCTTTGAGAGCTCACTCGCTCCAATACTGTGGCTTTATTGTTAGAAGGTCACTCTAAGATTAACAAAAATGTTTTACAAGTTCAAATTTGAGTTTCATACACCAGTTTCAACATATATAAGTCACAGATTTCTCAGTCATTCTGCACCACTCCACTAAGACTGTTCATAGTAAGCATCTTACAATAACAGTACACACACACACACGCACAAAATGAAAGCTGTTGTAGCATTTTACAATAAACCCAAATGTGAATGGAACAAATTAGGATGTATTGCATTACATATTATTATTGTATTAGAAATATAGTTGTTTAATACTGTATACTGAGAAACATAAACCAAAAACCAAAATAATATATATATATATATATATATATATATATATATAGCCTAGTTAAAATCACCTTAATATTGGCGCATGACGAAACCAATTGCTGATCATCCCTTCAATTGTCGATCCAATCGCCAATTGGAACAAGCCTTGTAAGGGGCTCCCACTTGAAGCACTGTGTCTCAAGGTCAGCCATTTTCACCATCATGATGGATGATAGCTTTCTGTCCAGAGACAAAATATAGAAAAACTTCTCTTGTCCTTTCCTTAGTTTCAGGTAGCCAAAGCTAAGCCCAGTGGTGGACAGTAACAAAGTAACACTGTACTTCAGCACACAAGATATTTGTACTGAACTTGAGTATTTTTTTTCATGCCACTTTCTAACTTCTACTTCACCACATCTCAAAGGGAAATACCGTATGATTAATACATAAAAATAATCATTAATTGCAGTCTGATACAAAATAGTTCAACCCCAGCCAACTACATTAATGCACAAGGAATAATAATCTAATTATATAATATATAAAAGTATAACAGTCATATGGGACATTTTTCTTTCTGCTTTGAGTAGGCTACTTTTATTTTTAATAGGCTTCTTCTACATTTTTCTGCTTATAGCCTACTTACATACTTTTACTAAAACTTTTTCAATGCAGTGCTTGCAGAGTATTTTACAGTGATGTATGTTTTTGAAGAAAAAAAAAAGAAAAAGTATCTGAATAGGCCTAATTACTTTGTTCACAACTGGCTAAAAAAAGCCAAAGCTTCTGGTTGCAAAGAGGTTGGAGAGTTTTTGACTGCATCATGAATAATAATTCAGCACGCATTTGGCTCCACTCCCCAACATCAGCCGCTCTCACTATCTTTGATCACAGGCAAGTGATTTCGTCCAGGAAACGAAAAATCAAAATGCTGTTGGGGGGAACCTACAGGTACCGCATCCATCGGGTCTCGCGCTTCCAACTTCCAGAGTTCACCCGAAAACGACACATTTTAATTTCTTACCTGCTTAACGGCTCTGGCGTTTAGTAGGCTACAGATAAAGCTATGAACTCGGAAGAAATGATGATGATGACAACTTCGAGGATACAAAGTGTGGCGTGTGAACTGGCTGAAATTGCGTGTGTCTCACGGTGAATGCGTGACGTGTCTCGCAAGGGCGTTACTTTGTGTTGGAAAGTTGTGGGGACATAAGGGCTTAGATTAGGGGCGTGATGTTACACCATGGGCCACGAGACGTGACAACAAGATTTTTAATACTATGAAGAAACAGGAAATGCTGAAATGAGCCTACATGAACGGGGGTCTGGGAGAGGTTTGAAGCATTAAACACTTTTCACAATTTCCTGCATCCTGGAGACATTTTCTGCTTCCAATATGGTGAAAATGTCTATTATGGAGAAACAGCTAGCAGGTGACATTTCATAAATATAACGTAATATACTGCAGTAATCAGCAGCTTGTTACTTTTTTTAGCTTGCACCGAGAAATGTTCACTATTTTCAGAACATTTTGAACAAATGCTTAAAGTGGGGACAAAATCAGCCATTTCAAAATGTGGTGGGGACATGTCTCCTCAGATCCCCCCTCAAAACAGCACGCTGCTGCCCCCTACTGGTAGGTTCCCTTTACAGTCATATTTCTGTCTACCTGTAACCTGCTGTCCCACCGGCCCCCACAGCCACTGCTCGCCTGTAAGTTGTCATTTCCATTCAAACTTTTGGTAAAAACCCTGTCCGGCTCAACAGCAGCACTGTCTTCATTTGTTGTTGTGATTTATTGATAATAAAACCCAGCAGGAAGCCCATAGACATAACCTCAACAGGCAACAGAATTCATCCGTTTCTTCAAATGTAATAAAATAAGATGCCATGAAGACAAGTGCTAAACTCAGGGGAGACATCCATTACAAAACTATCCTTTGACTTCATACTAAAATATATATATACCAAGTGACTGACATAAAATCTGGCTTTCGGTTGGTTAAAAATATAAAATCCTAATTTTAACTAACCGACTTAATGTATTTTACACCTGCATTTGGTTTGACCTGGTCCGTAACTAAACCCTACACATACAGATGCAAAGAAGCAGATTGTTTTCTTTCGTTTGGTTTTAATACAAAAATCCAGAGATATCATACATCGCCATCTCAGATTTCATCTTTCACATTAGAACCCAAATTAGAGGAAAAAGGGGAAGAAAAGAGATTACTTGGCAGAAAAAGATGGGGAAACAGAAAAACTCAAACAAATTCCAGGTGCTCGTTCGTTTACTCGCCTTGGAACGTTTTCATTTCTGTCACCTCAGGCGACGGGCCTGGATGCTGAACTGTGACCTTCAGAAGAGTCATTTTTATTAGCACAGAAAAGCCCTCTGAAGTAAAATGTACAGTACGTGTACCAGATGTACTCGTTTCCACTCTGACTGTTAGAGTCCCTGTGTACATGCAGATAAAACCATTTGTAACGGTGACAAAGCAGCAGTACAGGGGACTCTGCCAGGAGGCTCAGTGTAACCAGATCTAGAAATGATTATCAACAAGAGTTTCATTGATCCATTATGGACAGGAAGGTGTCTATGGTATTGCTTAGATCTATCCAGCTCTCTCAGAACTATGTAAAAACGTTTAGAGTAGCAGTGTATATGAAATGGAGCACAACACACAATACAGTTTTTAAATCTGTGCTACAAGGTGCTCCGTAATAACAGACAGAGGATTACATATTCCCCAGTTTAACCAGGAACCGTGAAGGAAGCACAGTCTGACCCCCCAGAAAACGTTCACATGTGAGGCAACTTTGTTCACGCAGAGACCGGGCCTTCCCTCCCTCACACCCCCCACTGCACTGCCACATGTAGATCAGAGGCTTTCTGGGGTGTTACAGCAGATACAGACACACCGGTGGCTGCTGGATGTCCTCAGTGTCGGGGTCCTCAGTAACTCTTCCTGCTCAGCTTCCTACAGATCTGTCACAGATCAGATCCACTCAGCTCAGTCTCCCGACCCCCAGTGACAGTTGTGTCCTATTTTCATTTAAATTAGCTTTTTAAAATAAGGGGAACACAGTTACGCGATGGGCGAGTGTCGGAGCAGCACTGAGTCAAACTCGAGTGGTTTCTGTCACTGTTATCGATCATCTCAGAGGAAACTGACAGTCCGCATCAGTCCGTCACAGTTTCTCCCAACAGTTTGCCAATAACTATTGTTTATTTTTCATATTCAGCACGGTTGTCAGCTCTATTAAAAAAGTAAAATGGCCATTCTGTTATCTTCCTCTTCCCCCCCCACCCCACCCCCTTTCCCACAAATATACACAACTGCACACATGCTCTCAACACACACACACACACAGTCCTGATTTTCACCGTGTGGGAGAGAGCGCCAAGCCATGCCAGGTCAGACCCGATTAAGCTGAGCCAACGAACGAAACACCCATTTTTCGCTTCCCGTGTCTGGCTCTACAAAATGGCTGCCAGGCGTACCACAAGGCTCCGTGCTCGGCCCAATTCCTCTTCTCATCCGCTGTTGTTCTGTCGCGCTCACATCTCATTGGCTAGCTCCTCGGTTTCCGTGGAAACGTCTCCGTTGGCGATCTTGGCGTTCTCCTCGTATCCGGGCGGTGCGAAAGCTAACGTGTAGGGGTAAAGCTTGTGACAATCGGCGCGGTACGACTCCGCACGCTCCTTACAGTCGCCCAGGAGGCCGCTCCGAAGACACTCCAGGGTCTCTGTGCAGATCTGATGGAGGAAGAAGAAAACTTTAAATGGAAATTCTACACATCCCCCCCTAATTACTACTGATCCATCAACCGAGCCGTACACAATTTACAAGTGAAATATGGGCTGTGCTCAGGTTAAAAAGGCTTTTCTTCCGCACTAAAAGGACTGGATTGATAAAAGTACTTCCTCTGTGTATTATTACTAACACTGATGTATTCCACACAGCTGTTGTTCCATGACTGCATACCTGTATGGTTCTGTTGTCGAGTGACTCATCTAGTGCAGTGGCCAGCTCTGCTGCCTTCGTTTCAGTTGATGAGTCCAGATGCACCATCATCTTAGCAGCTGCAGGAGGGAGAGAAGAGTTCCCGTCAGTTTCCAGGAATGTGTGTGTTTACGACAGGCGCAAAACCAAAAGCTTGTAAAACTAAGACTGTTTTTAGGCGTCTAAAACTAAGATCATATTGTGAGAAAGGGACGATTTCTAGAGTAGTTGTGACACAGTGCAACGCATACAAGTGTTGGTAGAGTGATTTCAGTGTTGTAGGTTTGAAGGTTGAAGGTTTGCTGATGGACAGAGGAAGCTCAACCCTGTACATTAGAGATAAATAGGAGACAGAACTCAAGATTGAAATATCCAAAGATGACTGGTACAATATAGGTGAGGCACAACACACAGCCACCTGTGATAGTGAGGAGCTCACACGTTCTGAGAAAAGAACCACAAGGACACTGCTAAAACCAGAGCACAACATTTTTAAAGCTCTGTCAGTATCATGTTAACCTCACTATTGAAAATGTGAACCTATTCATTGTGAGTGTGTGTGAGAGTGTGTGTGTGTGAGAGAGAGAGGAGCCTACCAGCCAGTCGGTGTGGTATGGAGTTTGAGTGCTTGGTGAGGTAGGCCTGGTTGAAGCTCTTCGCGTTGCTGTCTCCGAACAACCGGGTGATCTCCTGCTTCAGCACCGTCCTGACCACCTCTGGCAGCTCCTTGCTCTCGGACACTGAACGAAGGGGGGGGGATGAGGGAGGGAGGGAAGGAGATGCGAGTAATGGTGGGAGGAATGTAGAAAACAAAAGACAGAGACAAAGAAGTAGCAAAAAGGGGAAGAAGATGTGGAGGGAAGTACGTTAGAAAAATAAAGGAAGTAAGAATATAGGAATAAAAGGTACTTTAAAAACGCAAAGGACGTGAAACAAAGACATGAAAATGGAAAACGATCGACTACATGTGGTGCTTTTAACAGCTGTGGTATTAATACAGAACCCTCTCTCGTACCTCCTTTAAAGAAGCGTACTAGACACTGGTGTAGCCATGGGTGGTCTGGGTCAATGGCCAGCGCTCTCTTCACCGATTGGAGCATCAGCAGGTATTTTTCTGAAAAGAGAAGATGGATTGTAAAGCAGAAATGACAGGTAAGAGACCGTATCTATACGGTAAAATGTCAAGGAACGCCAGTGAAGCATCACTGAAATGAGTGTGCTTGCCAACCTTTTCTGAAGTAGATCTCAAAGGCCAGTAGGTGTGTGTCTATTTTGTCCTTGACCAGGTGTTTGAGAGGCATCAGGAACTTGACGGCTTCTTCCAGTGGATTTTCTACCTGTAAACAGGATGTGACAGAGAGGGGACACAAAAGTCAACATCACATTAACCGATTCCGCTCAATTTATCGCTTCCTATGTGCACCTGTGTGAGCCACGCCACAGAAAGATTTTCACCGCCCTACGGACAATTCAGTTTTTATGACTCTTCGTGTATTTCTCTCTAACCTTGACCAGCTTATCAGGAATTAGCTCCTCTTTAGGCCCCCCGATTTCCTCGTCATCATCCTCCTTCTTCTTCTTCTGGTTTTTAAGCTGCTTCTCCTTCTCTGCGTTCTTCTTCTCCTCCTCCAGCTGGGCCTTCTTCTGGGCCCTCCGCTGCTTGTTCCTCAGCTTCTTCAGCTCTTTGTCTGAGAGGTTAGCTGGAGAAGAGAGCAGCGAAAAGGCGTTAATGAAGGACAAAACGCACCCATTTCCTCTTTTACTCTGTCCAGCAGAGCATTTAACTCATTGGTGCAAATGAGACTCAAGTTTTTTCCCTTGTACACAGACACACATCCTCACTCTCTGCCCCTCACCAGTGTCGGCCTGCAGCTCCTTGCTGTCGTCAGCTAGGGGATTGTCGTGGAGGCTCAGGTAGATCTGGATGGCCGTGATGGCAGCCTTGTAGTAGAAGGGATGCATCCGGAGCACGTCCTCCAGCTTCAGTAGGTCCACATAGGAGCGTAGCGTCATCTTCCTCATGCAGTAGGTGTGGAAGTCAAACTGGTCGTCTGTGATCTCCACAAAATGCTGAAGAAAGTGATGAGAGGAAGGAATATTAAAAAACAGTCAAGGATTTGACACAGACATGAAACATAACTTAATGTGGGTAGCTAAGGACTCTCATTCAAATATGGCATGTAACGGGCTCACTCACCCGTTCAATCTCGTGGCACTTCTTGAGTGCCTCCCCGAACTTGTTCATGGCCTTGTAGGCGAGCGCGCACTCCGTCTGGAACCACATGCACTGCATCTCGTTGAGGTTCTCCACTGCCGACGCGCCCTCCTGGACAAAGCAAAGGCAAAAACACAGACACATGCATGAGCAAAGTCAGTGACAAAACAGGGCTCAATTATGTGGTGTGAGAGAACGGTCATTTAGTGTTAGTGAAAATCTATAAATACTCATGTCTAGAAATATGGTGACACAAGTGACCGAGCTCGTTTAGGTTCACACTGTGTGAACTCATTTGCAGACATGGCTGCAAATTTCATTAATAGGACTACAGCATCAATGTTGTCATAATTAGACAGGACTTTTAGGAGAACATGAAGGATCCTTTAGTTTTTGAGTGATACAGGCTTTTGTTGCATATCACAATTTTCAAAACAGAACCAAGTACTTTCACATCTACACCTAAAAATGTGTTACAATAATTACAATTTTATAAAGAAAATGATAAAATGAAAAATGTTGTTTCGTCTACTATGAGCTGGAGAAGAACCAGAAAGCAAAGCATTTGATCTTAACATTTTTGATGCATTTGTAAACACTAATTAAACATTAAGAAAGCATATCAGATGTAATTACACCGTGAATATACTGTAAACCTTTGAATAGCAGCCCGGGCTGAATTGACCCTGCCTATATTTGGGACAGGCCTTTAATTCCTTTTGCACAAAACTGAAACTACTATTAAACAGTTTATTTATTTGAAACAGAATAATACTTGATAAAAATGATCAAATAATATCAAATACACATCATTCATTTGATCTTGCTCTGACAGACGGCTTACGGTGCGATGAGAGAAGTTAGCAGACAGAGAGCGATGGACTTCACATGACAGGATTCACAACTTGGATTCATTTTTATGAAAAGCTGTTTTGATTCTTTTGATGGGTGGACCCTTACAGACTAAAGGAATATAAATAATCAAGGAAGGACACATTCGGACTTAACGAGCGTTTCAAAGGTAACGGCAGTCAGCACTCCCCCCCCCCCCTTTCCTCTCTAGAACCAGGCAGGTTACACCGGTAAATCTATAAGAATTAGACTTTGGGGCTCGTTGTTTCCCTTAAATGAACTGAACTACTGAACTGTGGAGAATCTAACGATGTGTAGCATGTCCATACGTTTAAACATTAATATTTGTATTAATGATGAAGCCGCGGGGTTTAAGAGGTTTTATACATCCAAACAACTTTTATAAAAACTAGACCAGACGTTAAATTGAGGCAGGCGTTTATTTGTCAAAATGTGTTCCCACACCAGGCCAGTAAATGGGATAGGCGGCTATTTGGGACTCGGCTATTAATTGAAGTTTTACGGTTAACAGTTAGGTGGATTTTTTCTTGAAATGGGTTTGATCTTACTATATTTTATTATTGCCTTGGTTTTGTTATAGCTTACTCATCTCGTTCTTCAAACTACGTGTCTTGAGGTCACGATTCAGTACATATGGGCACTAATTTCTGGATCTACTCCAGTCAGCAGTGTGGCAAATTCTGGCATGAATGGAGCTCCAGGTGATGGCGTGTGATGCAAGCCTGGGCACATGTAGTGTTCCTGAAGGGCTTGATTTTCTTTTTGCCTGGGGGGCAACGTTACGATCAACTATTTTGATAACAGTAAAAACATTACATGGTCCCAGCCTGGCAAATGTGGAGACTGCTGCTTTTTCATTTTAACCCGTTTGATTTATTGTTAACTGGGTTAGACTGCTGGAGTACTTTACTTTTAATACTTTAAGTACATTTTCCTGCTTATACTTACAAAGCTTTACTTAACATTTCCAACATTTACTTAACTGAAGCAAAGGATCGGAGTACTTCCTCCACTACTGCCCGAGTCTCTCCCGGTGTGTGAGAGAAGTACCAGCACGCAGTCAGAGGAAAGTGTATGCTGTAACGGGGGCTATAACGTGGCCATTTAAGGATAATACTAACTGAAAGTATCGTGTTCGCTGCCACAGAAGACAAATAAAAAGTCACCGTTTGTTACTACAGCGTCCTTCTGCCATCTTCACAGCAGAATTGCGAACAACTTATCACAAATAAATGACCAGCGGAAACACTGAACTAGCTAGATAACTGTAGCGGCAGTGGACAGCGAGGGTCAATCAGACGTGTGATACTATTGATGGTCATACGCTACATGCCAAAACGTGGTCAGTCAACTTACGTGTTGAGGTGAGGAGAGGAGAGTTTGAAGCGGTCTGTTTCAACAACCCACCAATGCTGGCTGACCTCATCTATTTTATTCGCCATTGCAGTTTTCTGCTCACATTAGCGAGTGCTCGTTTTTGACCCTCTCAGAGAGCTAACATTAGCAGCGACTGACTAGCCAATAGCCAGCCACACTGCTTGCTGCAACTTTTTAACGGACTTCTGAAAAGCACGTGTAGCAAGTCAACATTGCCAGCAATGAGGAGAAAATTTACTTTTAAAGGGATATACTTACATTAACACCCCCCCATTTTCTAAATATAATGAAAACATAAGCTCTTTTTACTTGTGGTCCTCTTACCATTAACATCATCATTATTATTATTAACATCACTTCTAAATATGACATTATATATTAAAAGTCTTGTATTGTTAATCCTGTGTGAATCTGCCATAAGTGAATCATTTGCAAAGAAAGATTTCCACCCTCAGTTATTTAAGGTTGCAGGGTGGCAATACACTATGAGATCTGCAGGTGGTATTAGATCAGGATTAACAGGAAACACACCCATGATTTTGTTTTGACATTACCAAACGTTTTCCTCAGCAGTCAGTGTGTACTCGTGTGCACACCCACACACAGATTTTCCTCACCCGCGTGAACTTTGAGCACATTTCCTCGGCCTCCTTGATCATGCCAGCCTTCAGCATGTACTTGGCACACTTGGAGTTGATGAATCTGTCAGCCGTATCCAGAGCCTGGGCCTCATCCATCCACTGAGCAGCCTCTTTGATGTTCCCAGCATGCTGCGGGAGGATAAAGGTCAATGCAATAGTCATGACAACACTACACTCCTCTGTTAAAACAATAAACTCACAAACAAATGTGCGGCGTGTGTTACCTTGTAAATCTTGGCTTTGATAAGGAAGAGTTCGATGAGCGTAGGCGTACTCTCAATGGCCGCGTTGATGTATTCTAGAGACAGTGTCTGTTGGCCTACCATGTCGTAGTGCTGTGCCAGGAAGTACTGCACCCAGAGCAATGTGGTCGGTGGTTCCTCCTTACCGTCATCTATGACAGTGCAAGGACATTATGAAAGTTTATGTCTTCAGGGTTGTAAACAAAAGACAGTCAAATGCGTACATTTATAAAAATTAGATACTTGGGTTGATTCAGTTTTAAAGTTATAATCCTCAGACTCAAATCCAACCCCATTTTTGGACACTTTTTAAAGTTATTTATTGTATTTACATTCTGCAGTTACGCGACTTATTCTTTAGTTTGCATTGTTAAAGGTGGAGTTCACTATTCCCGCACTGGTTTCAAATTACCTACCAGAGCAAGTAGAATTCACAGGAAATAACACGGCATGTAACTCAGTGTTTCTGTTTAATGTTCACTCTCCAACAGCTGCGTCAGATTAAGTTACTGCTAATGAAAACACAAATCTTCCTACTGCTTCACATTAGAAGTGTTTATCCATGGCGGCCTTTACTGTCAAGGTCAGCACTAACAATCATTCATCAAAAATGTGTTGACAAAACACGACTGTCAGTGTCTGCGTTGTTTTTGTCAGCGGATCAGCGAAGGATTGAAAGGATTACAACTTTTAAAAACTGCCCATTACATTTCACACTCAATACAGTTGATGAGAAAGCATCAAATTCATCATCATCATGATGATTTAGAAAGTCTCGCCTCACCGTTCTGGTTGAACATTCTACAGCTTTTTAATGAGGTTTCATAGCCGACCACCAACTCCTCTATTATTGCCACCTGCAAAGAGAAAGAAGACACAGCACATTACCTCACCTGCAGTATGAAGTACACATCTGTGAGTGAATGCTTCAGAGTAAAAGTCAGATTGACCTCTTTCTTCTCACTTTTACTTTCTTTCAGTGCATTACGTAAGTCTAACGGCGTCACTGTGATTTAGATCAGTCATCTGACATCTCCAACAGCAGCACTGTTACCTTTTCTTTGTCGTTGTACAGTGATTTCAGGGTGGTGAAGACGGGCGGACAACCTTTACTCAAGTTGATCCTCAGATACCTGTCCAGGCACTCTCGGAACTTCTCACCTGCAGACAAATACAGGGTATATGGAGACGATCAGAGAACTTTATCCCACTTCTAACGCACGGTTAACTTCATTAACGGGCCCAAAAAACCCCAAACAAAAACCAAAAATATGGAGTAAAAAGCGAAACAAAAACTGGGAAACAGGCTGAATACACTCAATCAACTGAAGCTTAATACAGCTACTAGCTTGTTCATTCAATTCCTACGTCATGGATGGAAAGGTTGACTGAAGTCACTGTTTTAGTAGAAAGGAGAAGTATTGTTGGCCACACCAGAGAGGAAGGTGAGGGGCAGCCGACGAGGAACCAGTCCTTTGGGGAACTTCTCCCAGGCGTCTTCATAGATCTTGTGTCTCTCTTCTACACTGCCTGGAGAAAACAACATAAACATTCAGTAGTGTTGACAAATACAGCTTGTACAGTGAATGTGGATAATTTAATAGCCAGTGGTCAGTGATGATGATGATGGCGTTTCTAATAGAAAGGATAATGTGTCATACTTGGTTTGAGGGCGTTTTCCAAGCCGCGGTAATAGGACCAGTTCTCCGGGTTCCTCTCCTGCAAACGTCGGTAGACTTCTGTTGCCTCGTCCAGACGCTCCAACCTCAACAGTAACTCTCCTATAGAAACATGAGGGAGGAGCTCCGGTCAAAGTACACAGAAACAGTCAAAAGCTGCACAACTTCAAACCACAACCGACTGTTTAAAGTTAGAGAAAGTTAAGGAGAAAAAAAAAGGCCAGAGAAGCCCAACACTGCAAGTATAAACCGAGCCTAATACAAACATAACCAGACAGCTCACTTTACACATTCTCACAGGCCACCTGCTCTGTTGAGCATTAAGACAACAACATAAACAAACATCACCTTGTGTTTTTGTACGCACAGAGTAAATATGCCAACATTGTTTCATCTTTGCCATGAAGAAGGGCATTGCTGAGGCTGGACGTTTGTGTCAATATTTACTACAGTTTGTGTGACTATAACAGCTCTGTACATATGCATTTTCCTGAGACGAACAAGGGATTTTCAAAGATTCAGTGACCCACCTCGTGTCTCCTCCACAGCCAGTTTGTCACAGATCTGCTTTTCGTAGTTGGACAGATGCTCTAGGGCCTCCTTGTTCAGACCTGCTTCCCTCAGCACCTGGTTCTGGTACAGCAGTAGCTCACTGTATTCGTAGTCCACTTTGTCTGGAGACGTCTGGACAAAATAAGTGGTGTTAGTGAAATCAAACATTTTCTACAAGAAACAATGAAGACCTCCTGGAGCTGCTGAGTGGACTTCTGGATCTATGCAGTTCAGGAAACTCTGCAGCACTCCTCGTGTATACATGCAGTTGCTTAGTCACACCAGCTTGTTGTATTACACACATGGTACAAAAACAGGAAGCAGACTGGTCTTATTAGGAGCGAACGAGAGAGAGAGCGAGAGAGAGCTATTGTAGCTGTGAACGATGCAGAAACGACAGAGACAACATTTAAAAGTGCTGAGGGGAAGCAACGACTGGCTTCAGAGCACGCACTGTAACTCATCAACAAGCATATCAGACACTGAATACATGACAAGAAATGTGAGTAATCCTGTTACTCATCTTACAATGTGCTGCACAGCCTCTGCAATACACATAACTTCATGTTCACAGCTCAGTTTCTCAGATCTGACCATAATACCACATCTGACCTCATGACGTAGGGACGAAACAGTTACCGGTTTAATGATAAACCACAGTAACATTCCCCACGGTTAGAATTACTGTATCGCATTTTAATGATCATTAAAACTGTGTTCGATTACCGTACTGAAAAACTCAAGGTAAATACTGTCCAGCATCAACCAAAGTTAGCAACAGTCTCCAAGATGCAGCATGCAATGTGGTTTTGAGAATTTTCAGCGATTGATTGTCTTGCGATTAATCGCAATTAAAATTTTAATCGTTGCCCAGCACTAGTTCTAACCTGTTGCGTTTTCCTGAACTCCTCGATGATCTTTGCAGCCATCTCGTAGTCTTCCAGCAGGTGATAGGCGATGGCGTAGCCAATCCAGGAGGCCCGCTGCGCTGGACGCAGCTGCAACAGCTGATACCGCGTCTCCTATAGAAAATAAACATGGGAACACAGTTTAATGTAGTCGCACTTCACATCCGAACCAACAGGGTAAAAAAAAGCTAGCTCAGAGAACAAAAAAAAAATACACCTAATGCACTCTGACTCAGAGCCCCTCCCATCCCCCATCTCATCCATATTTTTAATCCTTTCAACCAGACTTTCATCTTGCTATTTCATACCTCTCACTAAATAAGCATCTAAATCCCAGGCTGTGTCCCAGGAGAGCTGTTCTACATTGTGAAGACTGACTGCAACCTCATACCTGCTGCGGATACACTCTGTCCTCCAAATCAGAGCCAAACTGAGTCCTGAACGAGGCAGAGAGACAGATGGGAGTGCGTATTCTGGAAAGTTTTTTCCCCCCACAAATTATTCAAGTCTCTTTTAAAAGGAAAAGTTGACATATTTCTTAAATCTCTCACAGCTGGACTACAGCCAACCCTGTGCCCAGACCCCCAGTGAAGTAGGATGACAGGGTTTTCATTATGACAATCTGAAATGTATCTCAGATCGAAAGCATCCACTCGTAGTTCTGCTGCCGGTCCTCACCCTGTAGCCCTCCAGGTCTCTCATCTGGATCTGCAGCAGGGACAAGTCTCGCAGGATCTGCAGGTTGTCCTTGTCCCACTTCAGTGCGTTGCGGTAACACTTGATGGCCTCATCGTACTTCTTATCCGAGCGCTGCAGTAGGCCGTATACGTGCCAGCCTGGGGAGCGCACAGAGTTAAGGAATACAGGACTCCACAACCTGGTGTTATCAAGCTACTATTAAAAGAGTATACAGACGTGCACAGAGATTGCGTGGTTAGTGGGGCCCAATAAGCCTCTCCTGGTCAAACCAGACAACTGACATGACAACTCAAACACTTAATGATGATTCAACAATATATCTTTAATGTAAACTTAAACTTCATGAAGAAGTCTAATCCAAGAAACTGCCACTGATAAGTTAGTAGCACTCGCCCATGACTGTGGGTGTTGTCTGAATATGCATTGAAGACAAATGTGACTGCTGTTAAACACTTGCAACTAAATATCATTTCACCGCCCCTAAAAGATAGCAGTGTGTTGTCTACTTCAGTCTTCAGCTGAGATAGCACATGCCTGCTGCAAATGTGCACAGATTTCACTCCGGCCTGGGAGTCACAGCGAGAGAACAGTAGAGGGGATGTGCTGACTATCCACAAAGACAAGAGCTCCTAAGCACACTGTGTGGCATCTCAAGGTCCTGCGGCAACAGACACACTCATCCCTTTCACAAGACACGCCAGCTGAAGGTCTAAAGTGACTATAGTTTAACCCAGAGCACACCTCCTTAACTAACACACAAATGTTGTGCACCATGCCACGAGTAAGGATACAGACGTGGCTCCTGAGGTCGTTGCGCAGGCCTCTTCTCACCAGGTCGTAGGCCTCCTCCTTCTTCCCCAGACAGTTCAGGGTCAAGCCCTTCATCGCCAAGGTCTCTGGAGGGAGACAACGTTACAGCACACAATGAGAGAATGAGTACATATTGCTCACGACAAAGGAGAACATTTTACGTATCTATCCATCCGTACATCAACACGTCTGCTGCTTACCTCCATGCTCTGCAAACTTGGGGTTGGACAGGATTTGTTTGCAGAACTTGAGCCCGTTTCTGTACTGCTTGTGTTCGTAACATCGCTGTCAAAGGAAGGAGAGGGAAATCTCATTAGGCCAAGAGAATAAGAGTGGGACTTCAGAGAGAGACAGAAGAAGTGTTAACACACAGCAGGGAGTTTGCGGCCTTGTGACGACTCATAACAACTAGATGAACTTAGCAAGATGAAAATGTGTTCATTTCACTTGTTAGTGATCCATCCTGGTGAAGGACAAGGTTGTGTCTGGAAGCAGGGATGTCGACCACAGCTGTACCTGTATGTTAACAGCATTCTACAACTTACATTAAACGCCCTAATGAACAAAGGACAATAAAATGTTGGCAAGTCAAAAATGATATTATTACAGCATAACATATCAGACCATGTGCTCCAGAATTAAAAACATTCATATTAACATTCATTAGCCTTCAGCACACAGCCACGCTCAAGTGTTGAAACAGCCTTTTTACTAAGACAAGTATTAAACCACCTTAAAGGAATTACCAGCTTTTGCCCTCAAGTTATATTTAGATATTCAGTTACACAATCAACCGTACACCACCTCTTTTTTTAAGCTGATCACCGACTGTCGGGGGAGATAGTGTGTATGTGTGAGAGAGTGAGAGAGGAAGAGTCAAGCTGGCAGATGGCATTTCGTTGTCCCACTGCCGACATCGCTAATGGTGAAAAAAAGATGACGTCAACTTCACACAAGGGTGCCAAGGTCGGTTATGAAATTATAAGCAATTCAGTGTTGAAATAAGTGGAGGACTGCACCATTATCAGAGACTTATGGCTAAAGGACAGAAGAGACAGGCTCATGGTGTGTCGTTCGCTGGATGGGGATGCCTTAACTACATACTGGACTCAACCGAAGTGTATAAAGCACAGTGTGACACAGAAAAAGTTGCATGTGTGTAAAAAGACCATCTGTTGAGGGGTGCATGGGGCTAATGGAGTGTAACTGGACACACATTAAGACATGAACTTGTTACAGAACTATTTTTGGTCCAACACTGTAATCTATTGTCCTACAATGCAGAGCGTCCCAGCGTTGCATTTAGGTTTTTATAGCAATATGGCAGAGAAGTTGTACTCGACAGTAGCTCCATTACATGGTCAAACCAATGCCCTCATCATTGCAATACCATTTACTTGTAACACAACAAGAAGCAATGCTGTCAGCAACATTTACAAGTGTCAGTTCAAAAATTCACACCCTCATTAAGCAAGTACACAGATGCTAGGACACACACTTGCTGTACAACTGAGTGTAAATTAAGCAACATAAACACCCCTAGCTGTGCTTATCCAGCATGTTCTCTACCTCACCCAAAATAACTCGGCCCCCCCGAGTTACAGAGTGAATCTGTCAGGAGAGATGGCTCCAAGCTGCAGGGCTCCCTGCGAGGAGTGTGAGCGTTAGACTGAAGGAAAACCCATCAAAGCTTGTTCCAAAGCACTGACGGCACATTCGCAT
The DNA here is from genome assembly GCF_014851395.1 of Micropterus salmoides. Lineage (NCBI taxonomy): Eukaryota > Metazoa > Chordata > Actinopteri > Centrarchiformes > Centrarchidae > Micropterus > Micropterus salmoides. The sequence goes on from NW_024040263.1 coordinate 28,453,929, forward strand.
CATGTTAGAAGAAAGGTAGAGACGAGGAAGATTCATGTGGTTACAACTTGCAAGCACATCACATTAGCAAAGGGCAACTGAAGATGATGATGGTGCAAAGGTTTATTACAACTTTTCACAGACTATTGGGGAGGTGAACCTATTTTATTACCTTAAAAACGGTGGTTACACTGAAAATGAGTTTTCAGCTAAGAACAATTCATGTTCATAATAGGGGGAGTATTTGTAATCATGCTAAACAATAGTTGTGTGACTGCCTAAAAAGGTCATGGCACTTATTTTGTTTTATATGCAAATACTAAATACCACTAATACATCTAGAAAGACCTGGATAAATCATTTCTACAGTTACTCAGTTTTGCTCTACTGAACCTGGCCAGCAGCATGCTGTGCAAACACCACAAGGGGCTCCCTTTTGGTGTGGGTGTGTTGATACAGGTATAAGTGAAATTAAATTAAATACCAGTGATAAATACCAAAACAAAGTCCAGTGTAAATAATCACATGAATTAGCCTAAAGGCTTTTCACATGCCACAGCAGTTTATGGTTTTATTTTATCACCACAGCAATAGTTTTCTCTTATGTCTCCATGACTGCAAAGTGAACATTACAGTAACATTTTTTTCCCTTTACCCCTCTGTCTGTGACAGCTTTATCATTTCTTGACGCAGCTTAGGGGAAAAATAGGAGTGCTTGGTTGGATGCAATTCAGTGCCCTGCAACTTCAAATACAGCAGAAAGGTTTTCATGTAAGAACAAGACTGCAATGACGTACTGATGAAAATCACAATTTCAATGAGATGAATGTTCCAACTTTAGGTTAGGCCAACAGTAAGTGAAAGTGTTTTCCTCACCCCAAAAGAACAAAATGAGTGCATGCCATGCAGAAGCTGGAGACCTGCCAACTTCTAATAATGCATTTGGGCACTTTGTCTGGGAAAGCAAAAATAAAGAGGGGTGTGGTCCATTCCTGACTACAGCCAGAGAGAAACCCGTTTAAAATCTCACATACCCACATAAAGGTTAATGACAGTAATTTCATCCTAGGTTCTCTCGTACACACAACAGCAATTTTCACCAGACGTAATGTTTTCAGACAACTTCTAAACTAGGAAACAAGACCGAAAGGTCTCCTCACTTACAGACAAGTGTTGAACAATGATGTTTAACTGAACAATGTGACATTAAACTCTGATAAATGCCTTCTATGCACTCAGCTACTCATCATGGATGCACATGCAGAAATTAAGACTACCAGAAGACTGTTGAACCTGCAGTACCAACAACTTAAAATAATTTGGTATTAAGCATAGGAAGTATTTTCTGTATTATTGTCACACACAAAAATATCAATATCATTAGTTTTCATAGAGTCATTTAGCTGTAATTTGAAAAATTCAGCACTGTGCCGCACAGGAATTCCCCATTATTCAGATTTTCTTTGGTAAATTCTACAAGTATTAAGTGTGAGATCAGAACAGTGTGCTGATTAACGTCCACGGCTCTGCCTTTCAAAACAATTATGTTTATCTGAACCGGTTACTGACGTTAAACAGGTCACTGCCCAAGAACTACACACAGTTCATGGAAAGTATGCATGGACATCCAGCTGCCCGTGCAAAGATGTCCAACAACACACACTGACAACCAATAAGCAGAAGTGTTGGACATGCAGCAAACTACAAGTAATATGCTTACTTCACTGTCACATCCAAGTAACTAGACTTTATTCACACATATTCATCCATTCCTTTGACCTACATAAAACTGTGCAAATAGCATCAAACTAACGAAGAAACATCGGACACAAGCACTCAAACATGGACGATAGGGATGGATGGATGGGTGGGTAGCTAACGTTAGCAGGCCTGAAGCAACTCACGTTACAGATTTGCTGACACAATCACCCCGGTCCTTTCCTTACTTCCTCTCGTTTCCACACATGCACTCCCACTTTGACATTACCATCACGGGTCTAGGTTAGGTTATGTGTGCAGGCCGAGGTCCCACGCAGACCGACATAGACCGACAATCACCTCAGATCTGCTAAACCAAGACATATATCACGCTAATTAGCTAGCGGCTAACGTAAGGCTGCGGGGCTGAGCTCGCATAGCAGCCTGACACTTATCAAACGTACAATTATATTCCGGTACAGACAGCTGCTACGCATTCAGCGTTCAACAACAACCAAATGGCAAAACATTTATGAAAGTAGCTTGAGAAGCTAACAGCATGCGTTTACAGCGGCTAGGTTAGCCATCGTGGAAGCTAGCCCTGAGCTAACGTTACTGGCTGTTGTGTTTGACAAGCGGTGGGGGCCTCTCGCAACTAACTAGCTAAGCCTGGCTATTTAAACCAGCGCCGACGTGTTTTCAGAAGTGCTGTATTTTAGTCACCAATAACACATCTGCCCTGAATCACAACAAAGTCACGAACAACAACAATTTTGGGTTTAACGTTACGTTACAATGACAGCGCACGTCAGGGCCCGGGCCAGCGAACCCATTCAATGATGCCATTTTGCTAAACAAGCTGCAGTTAACAGCCGGAGAGCTACACTAACACTCAGACTGTCGCCGATAACATCTGTAAACTCCTCAGTTGTCTGTGTTAGCGACAGGTATAGTCGCACAACCAACTCACCAAGATCCTCTTGAAGAGCGCGTTTTCTTTCGGCGGTAAAGTAACTGTCGGCATTGTTGCAGGTGAGATCAGTTTCCCCCTCGACCTCAGCACATGTAGCTAAAGTTAGCCCGGGTAGTCAAGACGAGTAGAGTTGAGTGACGGCCCCCGGCTCGCCCGCTTCAGCCGCTCGATTGCTCCGTCTTCTCTCCTCGCTCGCTTCCTCCTCACGTGGTGGCGACGGAAGCTCGCGACACCTTCCAAAATGGCGGGCGTCAGATTGTGCCGACCACCGTGGAGGACGCCGGCGACAAAGAAGGTTCCTCTCCAGACGTACTCGGTACTGTGCTCGGGATAATCCTTTGCGTCCTTGTAGTCGGTGTCTACAAAAGGAGACAGTGGAGCACGTGCTGGTTTCATGCAGGAAGTATGCAGAGGAAAGAAAGGCTATATGATCCCAGGGCTACAGAGGAGTGCAGCACGGGTGTGTTGACACGGTGGAGGAGAGACATATCTAGGTCTCTGAAAGCAACCAAATAAAAAAAGATCCATCCCACTCAATGATCCCACCTGGACACTCACTGTTTGAACGTTTCATGAAAATTTAAAACAAATACATTAAGAAACAGTTTTTATATCCAAAAGCCACAACTGCACTCAACACTACTTGAATGCAATATTAAGGAATGATTCCTGCAGGGAAATGTGTATGTGTGATGTGTTTTTACTTTTCTTTTAGTATCTTTCTTTCTTTCTCTTTATATATTTTTATAGCTACTTTTAGCGGCTCTATTATTTATATACCCCACCTGTTTGCACTTACGTTGCATCCAGTTTTGTTGGACTTGACTATGACAATAGGCTAATAATTTTACCTTCTATCTACTAGAATATGACAAAAGTGGACGATTAAAGCCAGAAGGAGGCAGCAATGCAACCTCTAAAGCCCCAAAGAAGAAGAAGAAATGTTTGGGGTTTTTTTTACACAAGAAATGTTCAGTTAATTTGCTAATAAGGATAAATGTTAAAATTCTAATTATTATCCCATGTTGAAAAATCAAAGAAACTTGTAAATATTTATTCATTTAAAAAAATCCATTCTCTGTTGGGGTTTTTCCTGTAAGATTCAAGTTTACACATCACACTGTTGCAGCCTATAAGTTACATGCTGGACCAGGACTGGCCTCCACATCCAAACTAGTTATGGGGTCACAAAATACGTGCTCATTTTAAACTGAGATTTAAGATTTAAGGTGAGGAAGGTAAGGTACGTCCCTGTAGTGTCAAACTGCACTGTTCTACACAGTGAAGATGCAACACCCAAGTGAAGTAACAATATGATTAACACATTGTTTTTGATAGAGGAGGACATTATTAAAATGGTTACAACCAATTTGTAAGTATGAATGGTTTTCACTTTTAGTGACCATTTCCTCAAAACACACTGTGTTTCTAGATTATTATAAAGATCAACTTGCAGAGACTGAAAGTGGCTTGAATACCTATTCAATCACAATCTAGTCATCCCTATGTAGAGTCTGTGTATGTATAGTATGTGTAAATAACTCAACTCGCACATGTAGATACTTGAGAATTCAAAGAAAGAATTAAAAAAAAAATTCTGACACATATTTAATATACACATTCAACATGAACCAATATTTACTATACGTTATTAAACAATTGTGACCAAGATACACACTTTCATAATTCAGTAAATTCTGATGAACAAACTGTAACAGAGACATTATTTCCAAAATGTCCAATTTTTATTTCTTGCTTCATATACATCAGGCTCAGCAATTGGGTTCAACCTGTTATTTTTTTTTTACAACGTTGTTATTGGCCATTGTGATTTTACGGGCACAGTGGAGACGCAGGCCTATATGTTTTCAGTAAGTTAAGTCTGTTGAGGCTCTTCTGTCTTGGAGCAATAGATGCCAACATAGGAGAGAGAGGAAAAATGGAGTGAGAGTAACAATGAGGGAGGCTGGGCGGAGAGTACTACTGTGCAGGTCCACAGTAGCATCCATCATCAATAGATAAGAAATCTACTCTACAGTATTGCTCTATGCATATCAATACAGTACTCTATGATGGCAGTACAGTATTGCAAGTGGACCATAATACTGTAAACAGAAAGTATGTTTTATGGTTGCAGGGGATTGAGTACTGTATTCCTACCTACACAGTATTTACAGTATTTTACTGCCTGGAGATTGAAGGTCTTTGAACAGCATCTCCATGTGTGTATACTACGTGTGCAGATACAGCTCTAGAAGTTTCTCCTGCTGCTTGGCCAGGGAGAACGCACATCCAGCTGTGTTTGTTGATGTGTATTTCAGAATAAAAAACACTGTGTTCTTGTATATGTGTAGATTATAATTGAGTATGAAAACATAACAGTTTACAACGGGCTACACTACGTACAGCATGTAGTGCAACACTGAAAACTCAGATGGCATTTACTGAAAACATACCACAGCAGTGTTTTTTCCTCACAGTGTTTTCCACTGAGCGCATCAGTGCACAGTTGGTTGTGAGAAATGTTTATTCACTTGACGGTGTCTGTGTGTGTGTCATTTGAAGACAAAATTTAATTTCGAGAAGACATTAAATTGTTTTGAATGCAGTGTTGCTTTTGCATGGAATTTGTAGAGTTTTGCGTGAGAGCTTTTGTATTTGTGTTGTCTAGAAACATAAATATTTTCTTTGTTTTAGATCTTGAGAGAAGGGGTATAAAGTACTATGAACGATAATTAAAGGGAAGGGCTAGATTGTGGTTCAACTGTGGTTTGGATCTTTATGTCTGACAGAGCTTTTTTCATTCACTGATTTCTTGTATATTTTTAACAATGTGGGTCCCAGGTGTGTGAGTAATAATACATGATGATTGGGTCTATTGCTTTAAGAGCAAAAGTCTGTTCACTTCCTGTGACCAATACAAAATATGTTGGTGTTTTTCTGTGCTCTTTACATACCAAACAAAATATAATATGAATGCTACCAAGAGCTTTGTTAGCACACACGCTGAGAATGATCCATCATCACCATCATTGTAGAACGCTGACATCATAGTGAGCTGTGGTTCTACGCTGCTTAAACAACCTGAACTGAGCACATTCTCTCTGTCTTTGGTGAAAACAAACCATTACAAAGTACAACCTCTAACCAAAACAAACAATCAGATAGTGCTACAACTCTGTGACTACAGTTTCAAGTTGAACTCCAACTGTGAAGTGTGACTACAATCTTAAAGCCACTCCAAGATCCTGACATGGACAGAAGATCCGGCTCAAGAAACCAGGTGAGATTTTCTCATTTGACCCGGATAGACTTTTTGGTGAACACTTTTTCAGCACTGTGTTGCTTAAATAATTAATTAATAAAGATTTAATTTTGTACAGTTTTTCTGTAAGTTAGTGTCACAACTTTAATAATTTTTTAACCCCAATCAAGTTAAGCTGAAAGATAGATCTTGCAGCATCTGGTAATTTGGTAGTTAAGAGGGGGAGAAATGGCAAACACGTTAATACTCTATGATCTAAAACTGTTTTGATAGAATATGTATGAGTTTAAGTTTTTGCTCTCTGGTGAGGATCCAAGGAGTGCTGAGACTACAGTACATCAATTTATGTAAATAAGTGCACACTGATTCTCTGTGCACCAAACGTCACCAGGGGAACTACATGTATGTTTTTCAGGTATTTTTGCCAACGCAGTTTGGTGCTGCGTCGTACGGCCCAAACAGGCCCGGCGAGCAGCCTCCTCACTCAGCTGTGCAGGGATTCAGAGATGCCCTGTACTCTGCCATCACAGAGATAGAGTCTCTCAAGGAAGAAAACAAAGCTCTGACGGAGCAGGTCGGCCTGCTGGGAAACAGGCAGGCGGAGGTGAGCCAGCTACAAGAGGCGATCAAACAAAAAGATGACCTCCTCAAAAGGGTCTCCAAAAAATGGTGGTCTAGAACAAGAGCCCATGTGGAGATCCTGCACATGCTGGCTCAGAAGGAGAAGGAGCTGAAGAGGAGTGAAGAGCAGTGGAAGAGCACATGTGATGCTCTGGAGGCGAGCATCATGTCTAAGAACGACCAGCTGCAGGTACGCTGCCTCAGCTCATCGCAATGACTTGTTGGATTCTGACAACTTGTTTGAGATTGGTTCAGAATTACCTTTGAATGTGCAATAAAAAAGATGCTGTTTTTCTCTGTTCAGAAGCTCATTTTCGACACAAAGGAGCAGGAGCAGTCTGAGAAAAAAAAGCTAAGGAGGAGAAGAAAATGAAAAGGAGGGAAGAGGAAGAAATTAATGATAAAAAGAGAAGAAGGCAAAGAAGAGCATGGGGAAGAAAAATGACTGAAAAGTAACAGCAAGGAAACATCCTGAAACCCCTACCCCTCTTTGCCTTCCACCCTTTCCCCCATTCTTCCCCTTTCACCCTCTTATGCCTTAACCCCCCCACCTTATTAAAATTTGTGTAGCAAATATTTAAATCCAGTTCTGTTGAAGTGAATCACCTCTGCATGTGTATGTCTCTCTGGATATAGAAATTTTGGCTCAGTGGCTCTTAGCAAGTGCTAAAATATTGCAGTACTTGTCCAGGTCAAAGTTATCCAATGTGGGTTCAAATCAAGGACAATTGGATTTGTTGGAACTTTGTTGGATGAGAGGGGATACAACTTTGAGGATGTTCAAACAGAACAGATCCAACATGTTAGGGATCTTTAAATATGTCATAATTGTTTTAGACTTCAAGTAGACATATGCCCGAATTCTTTCTTGTGTATTTATAACTCATTTTGATGTTCAAATGAGGCTCAACACCCCAAAAGACATTGGGTAGGCTCTGCTTGGTTTTCTCTGACAACATTGAGTTAAAGAATTGCTCATTTGGATGATCTGATTAAAAACTACCCCTTTCTTAATGGTAACACTCCTGAATGAAGTGTACTAGAAAAATTCCCAGCGTTTCCCGTTCCATCAACCTAAAGCAAAATAGTACGTTATGCATCCCTGTCTCTCGGGAATAGGTGCCATGTGCTCTGACTGTAACAGGTTTTAGACCGTTCACAGACACTTAACACTGCAGGAAGAGTTTACTGATTTATGACACAAAACACAAAAGGAACACATGTATCCAAACCCACAGAACATGAACAATCAGGCAGAGGTTACTGGTGAACAAAACACGTCATGAGCAGAGACAGAAATTAAACTATATATACAGACACACATACACACACACACACAAGCAGGCAGGGTGAACAAACAGGTGAAATGCGGGATAATCCGGACATACAGGAAACAAAACAAGACATGGACGCCAGACACAGACGATTACCAAAATAAAACAGGAAACGGACAGAACTCAAACCAAACCTTGACGCTGTCCACATGCGTTTGTGTACATTTGGGCTGTTTTTAGTTCGAACTCTTCCTTCTTAAATCTTAATGTTACAGCACACAATTATATTTTAGAAAGCATCAACAGTTTGGCCTGCAAACAAACTTGTGCCTATTATAGCAGCATGTTTAGAATCTGAGGGCTTGCCAATCAAATGGCCCTACAATGCATATTTTGAATATTTTGTTTTAAGGAACTAAGACATACACAGTGCTGCTGTTCAATAGAGTCAATCTGGCCTCTTGGCTTTTTCTTTAGTGTCACTCCAGCCAGATGGTCAACTTTGTGCACACAGTATCTTAGAATATACAGAACAGATTATCACAACATCTGCAGAGCAAACTCATGCTGCCCGCAGGATGTATTCTTGTGATTCAGTTTACCGCTTGACCTTTAATGTAGAGCCATATATAATGTAATGAGTGTTTTACTGGGAGTTTGAGCACTTAAGGATGGGCCACGCTGTTAACTTTCCAGCACTGCAAATCTCTGGATATTGTCACAGGATAACCGCTTTTTATTTAGTTTACAATGTGGCCTTTTCTCAGTGTCACCTTCAGGCCAAATATTTCCATTTTGCCATAACTTGTAAGATAAAGAGTCTAACTTGCTCTGCATCTCTCTCCCTCTTTTATTCACAAACACATACATGTACATCAGGATTTACGGAGTGACAGTCTTCACGACCAACACGCACACATATGGTTATGTTCTGTAAATGAAAACTTTGAAAGACAAAGTTAAAAAACTTTTTTTGAGTTTGCAACGCTTTGTTTTATAAAGTCTTAGTCTCAAGGTCCAAGATAAGACTTGGCATCAGGGTTATTTTCTCAGACTTTGCAAAGTTCCTTCATAGCCACATAAGATCTGAGGGCTGAGTAGTACTCGTGATGTGATGCTCCTTGCTATTATTTAGGCCTTTTTTAAACTATTTAAATATTACTCCTGCTATTGTCAAAATACTTCTGATGCTGCTATTACCATTCCAATCACTATTGGTATTGCTGTTATTATTATTATCATTACTTCTGATTATTAAGGATAGATTCAGAAACGAGTTGCACTACGCACGTTATTATGCTCCAGCCTCTCCATGTTCACTCTGCCTTACAGAAATAGATCTGCTCTTTTGTCTCGTCTAGTATCAGTTACTGTGTTGTGCTGCATAGTGTCTTGTCTTGTTGTTCATTGGGATCTTGTTTTTAGCATTGTGGACTATAAGATGTGGCATTTCGTTCATATGCTTGGTATATGGATGAATGACAATAAACGAACTTGAACTTGAGTAAACTTACTTGGTGTGTTCCAGTTTTTTACAACCGCTAACATCCTTTTGTCCAATCTGTAGTCTAAATTTCAAAACTCTAAACACAGTTTGTTACACAAGGTAGCTCCGCTTTAATCCTGACAAGCTCAGCTGCAGAGCTGCAGTCTCTAACCTCTAACCATTCAACTTACACTGTAAATTTCCAGCTAAACGGAGGCTTTTTGAAGAATCTTTTCTCTCTCTCTCTCTCTCCTGCCATTCACCTGTCTTTTGCAGAGTTTTGCGTGGATTCCGTGCTACTGACCCTTCACTAAGCCCCGCCCCCCTTAGTTAATGTTGCGCTGCCACTGTGTACTACTGCACTCCCCAGAGAAATATTGTCAAATTAGTTGGAAAAAGCGATCGCAGACAGTTTTCCGGTTGCATTATATATTTGAAGGTTGTATACAGGCTGTCAAACTGACTCAAACAGAGGAGAAAAAAAAAATGAAAGATAGAAGCTAAAGCCTACCAATCACACAGTAGGCTACAAGTGAACGATTGAGACAAAAGACAACGATATGAACGACAACAACACTGTTCCTGTGCAGCTGGGTAGGCCTCTATTCATTATTACAATCATAAAAAAGCAGAACAGTAGGGCTTTATTACTTTGCATTCAGTTTATTGAAAGTTTTGTTCATTTTACATGTTTATTTACTGCATTAAACGTTGAAATGTATATTGTAATAGACTGTATATTAACTCATTGGGAAAAGGTAGTTCTATGTAAAATCAGACATTGAGCACCCCAATATCGCCAAAATGGCGTGATCATACGTGGCAAGGCGTTCAGTCCTAATGCATCTACTTATCTTCGGCTACTCTGCAGCTCAAAATCTATATTGAAGCAGCTGATAAGCATTTCTGAATAAACATATCATTGAAACCTTGAGAAATAGCTGATTTATCGTAATTTACAGTTAATTCCAATCTCAACCAGAGACATAGACAGGTGAAGCAAGTTCTTTCAGTTACATGCACAATGCAGTAAGAAGGGGACTTTCTGGAGTTGAGTTTATCTAATGTGGATAAAGAACAACACGGAAGACGAGAGAAAGAAAGAATAATGTCCGAACAAGGGAGAAGAATAGTTGGGCCAAGGAGAGGAAGAGGGCCAGGGAGGAGTAACTGAACCAGGGTAAGTGTTCCTAAGGTGCATAGCGAGAGATGACATTAGATGTTCTGGCCAAATGCTGACGATTATATGATTAGAACAGGACTGTGCATTTTTGATTCTTTCCCTTCTGTGCATTTTTTTGTTTCAATGTAATTGTGTTTATTTACTCTACATTTACTCATTTGGCAGATGCTTTTATCCAAAGCGATCTTACAACATACAAGCATCAGTAAAGCTTCAATACAGTTAGAGATCTACAAGTGACAATAAATACTAGTAAGAGCTTTTAGAACGTACAGCATCAACAGGGTAAATACACAGAGAAAGAAGTAAGAGTTAACAAATAGGAAGTGCAAAGGTACGGGGTTAGTGATGTTACAAGAGGAATTGTTCTCAGAAGAAATGAGTTTTCAAGAGCTTCTTGAAGTTAGAGAGGGACGCCCGTGCTCTGATGATAGGTGGTAGCTTGTTCCGCCACCGTGGTGTCACTGATGAGAACAGCCAGGACTGAGCTTGCTTTGTGTGTAGGGATGGCAGAGCCAGGCGGCGTTCGTTGGAGGAGCGAAGTGGCCCAAAAGGAACATAAACGTATTTGACAGTATTTTTACACATTTTTAACCAAAAGCCATATAGGCTGGATTATTTGTTGGTCACTGGCGGCAATTTCATGTTGCTAATAAATATTTTACTTCTGTAATTCTGTCACTTACATTTTCCTGAACTACATTCTATAAAGTAAAGATGACACTTGTGGCCAAAACTGCACACATCCGACCCCTCAAGCCAAAACTGTAGGGTGGTTTACAGTAAAAGGAAACTGAATGACAAAAAACAATAGATTTCATGCTGTCTACTGTATGCAGCAAGTAGAGCTGAAACATGAAAAGTAATGCAGTTTTTGTAATGCCATCAACTGTTTGTGTTTAGAAAGTCGTTGAGCTATGATTGATTGATCTGTTCCTCTTGGAAAGAAAACGTGCTGCTGTTTTGTTAGAATGATTTGATTTTGAGTCAGTTTTGAGTTTGTATATGTAGAGAATGTTTTTTTTTGCATTTTGAAATGATTGAGTATGTTTATAGAATTGAGCAGAAAATGTACAAGTGTGTGAGGTAGGTGTGTTGCTGTGTTAAGAGTTTCGAGTGTCTGAAGTTCAGCTAAATACTTGTTAGCAATTGAAAAAAACTGTAAATTGGCGACTTGAACCTATTGGTTTACTACACAATAATAAGTAGTAATATTAGGATTCACTCATTTTTTAAAATTACTTGAATTTGATTGTTTTAAGCTTCTGGTGATAAAATAATGATGAACCTAAGTCTAACCTACACTAATATAAACTGTATGACCTAACATCTACGGACTGCATGTTAAAGTGTGGTGTAACCTTTTGATTAACCTCCTCATTGTTGAAGGGGTAAAGTGGGAAAATACATGTGCGGTGAGCAGGATGGAGCTTTTCTCAGTTCCCCACAGCGTCAACTAGAGGGCGCCATAAAGACAGAAAAGAAGTGAAACCACATCACTGCTCACAGCCAGTCAATTTGTTGCTTATCACTTGCCAACAAGCAAACTTTGCACTACTTTTAAGTTGTTGGGGAGAATGGACAGTTGTCTGTGTGTGTGTGTGTGTGTGTGTGTACTGTATACTGTACATATACATGTGCAAGGTTATTTTAAACAAGAGGGGGAGCATACAGAGCACTTATCCCACAGTTTGATACTTACCATTTAAATAACTCAATAAAACATAAAGATAAAGTCATCTGAAGGTAATTAGAAATCTGTGTGTGTGTGTGTGTGAGAGAGAGAGAGAGAGAGACACACACAGAGATTTTCATTGTGCTTTATTCATGGTGTGAGACAGCTTAGGCCTTGCTCTGCTGTTATCTGGTGGCCTCCCACTCCTCCACCACCACAATGGCTCCTGCTACCACATTCATCAACTTGACATCGCACGCGCACACTCACACACAGGCACACACACACTTTTCTCCTTCTCACCCCCATCCCCCGTCCCCCATATGTCTTTCCACTCCACATTTCTCCAGCTACATTTCTTCACCTTATTACTCTGAGAGGGAGAGAGAGTGAATGATTCTTCTAACTCATCTCCCACTCTTTGTGACACATCATTTGTCGTTGTGATTAGAGCCCATAACGGTGCCTCTGGAGTGTGTGCACGGCTTATGGTGTGTGTGTGTGTAAGTGTTTGGCTACAGGAGGAAACTGGCTGTCATTAACTTGGACTTGTGGTTGGCTCATTGTCTGCACTGAGCGCTGGGGAGCAAGAAAGACAGGTGTGTGTGTGTTCATGAGGCCTTTTACCTGCCACCTGCCCTGTGCAATAATTAAATTACTTGGGTTAAACTTTCCACTAAATAAATTATGTGTTTTTGCTGCTTGCACTGCAAATTTGGAAGTTGTCTAGCTTTTTAGCCACACTAGCGACAGTCGGTCGGATGGTCCACCACCTTGGGTTAGACTAAAACATCTCAACAACTGTCATGAAAATTTGGTTCAGACCTTCATGCCCCGCTTAGGATCAATTCTAATCACTTTGGCGATGGCTTAACTATTCACCTAGCACCATCATCAGGTCAAAATCTCAATTTGTCCAATAATGACATTCCCATCAGCAGCAGCTGTACTTTGTGTTTAGAGCTAATTATCCGATGTTAGCATGTTCTGACATGCTCTAAATTAACAGTGTGACCCAAATCCATACAACATACTAATTCTAAGCAGGGTTTGAGTATGTAGAGCTGCGCACAGCTGGAAAATACATCCTGGGTGGTAGTGAAACAGCTCCACAAAGACTTTACAGTATAAATGAATTTGGGAGACGCCTTGAGTGGATGAACATGGTAAACAGTACACCTGCTAAACTTCAGCATGTTAGCATTGCCATGGCGAGCATGTTAGCATGCTGACGCTGGCATTTAGCTCAAAGTACTACTCACCGAGCTGCTAGCATGGCTGTAGACTTTTAATATTCTCCTTACTACTCTTGCTTGACACACTACTGATTCTACAAATTAAACTATTACTAATAACATAACTAAACTATTTGAGCAAATTTTTAAGTAAAAACGCCAAACGCTCAAATCTGAAATGGTGTTCGATTTTTATAATGAATATATAAAAATAAAGAAATACATACGTTCACATACAATAAATGAATAAATATAGTAAAATATGTTTTGTGTGTTTTTGTCTGTTGGAAGAAATTCTTTGACTCTGGTAATGTGCGATATGCATTTATCATTATTTGTGACATTTATACAATAAATTATTAACTGAAAGGAGCAGCAGATTTAGTGATTTGGTGTTGGTTCTTACAGCCCTGCAGCTACTCTAGTCTAATTGGACTTGTGCAGGTAGCTCATAAGCTTCAATCTTTCAGGCTGCCGGTACCAGCAACAGTTGTTCCACTTTTTCACACCAGTAATGAACACCTCAACATCGCACTCTCTGGAGATGTTAAGGTGTGTGCTTGGGGGTGGATTGTAGCAAACACCTCCAACTGCAGCCTCACTCCTCCACCCGTCCCCATCTTCCTCCCGTCCTGTCCTTCATCCTCCCTCTTCCTCTCGTTTTTCTCTGTCCTAGGTGGTGTCGCCACTGAACATGAGTAATGATGTTGTCATCTCTGTTAGTCTCCATTTATCAATGTCAGATGGGAAGCAGGAGTGTGGTGGATATGTCTGTGTGTGTCTGTGTGTGTGGTGCTAGTGGGTGGGGGGTAGAGAGTTGAAGAGAAACAAGGCAGCCAGGAAGAGGGGAAACGAAAGATGTAGCAGGAATATGAAGGGATGAGGTAGAGGAAGGTTGCCTCGGCGAAGAGGAGGGATGAAGAAAAGAGGTGTGATTGACGGAGGATGAGCCGGAGTGAGTTTGAAAGGGATTGCAAAAAAGATGAATTACAACTACAAGGCCCTGGCCCTGCATGTGGTCTGTCTGTCTGTCTGTCTGCTGACACCAATGGGGAGCCAATGATTCATCGTCACTATTACTGCCAGACAGAATTAAGGCGCTGCTCTTTAGCATATGCAAGTCTTATTATGCAAATCAGATCGGCTAGACAAAACATTACTGCAGCAGTTAGTCTGGTTCTAGGCGCTACATGAATGTGTGTGCATTTGTCTCAGTCAGTCCTGCGACCCTGAAATGAAATGAAACTACTGCTCGTCAGCTAACCGGGCAAGCATAGATATTGTTGTGTATTCGCAGACACAATGTTGTTGTCTACGGAGCCCAGAAATAGACCAGAACCACTACCTAATTCATGTAATGAATTAAAAAAGTAGCTTTACTCTTTCGTCTTTTCCCCACAAAACGTTTCCTTTTCATCCACACTTTTCCGATTTTACTTTGCATATATGTTGATGAGTTGGGCGTGTTCATGCTGGTTCAGAGCAGCAGCTGGTCCAAGGTTTGTGTTGCGGCGTTCAAGTTAACATCGGAAAACCTCGCTCGGCCAGTCATTGTTTACAACTAGCCTGGTTAGCTATTGTTACACGTGTTGATAAAGAAAACACATTGTGCGGAAAATTTCTATAAGACACAAGTACACAGAAGTGCTAATTATAAACTACAGCTTTCACTAACTGTTGATACTCGGACCAGCCATCTTGGATCACGAAGCCGGGGTGGTGCGGTTCTCTTGACTTTCCAAGTCGGAAATCCAACTTAAGGAGGCGTTCCCTTTGAAATTTCCGACTTTGAACTCAGAAATTCCGACTTCCCATGTCAAATGCACCATAATGTCAGAGGAGACTGGTGAGGACTGTGTGGCTAGCTAGCTTAACTAATGCCGCGTTCGAGACCAGTCGGGACTGGGATATTTCCCAGTTGAAACTTCCGACATCAAAGCGTTCCAGGAGCATGGTGGTGCATGACGCCGAAAGTGAACGTAAACCATGGCTGACCGTGACAAAGTGTGCACATAGTTGCACCCTCAGCAGTGTTTTAGGTGTTAATTAAAAGGACGGCAGTTTAAATGCAAACAACTGACATAAATAGCCTCTACACTAGTTAACTTTGTACCCCTCTAGCTACATCAGTTGGTAACCCTCAAGTAAGTCAGTGTTGTAGGTTACACTTCCTAATGTTTTGGCATTTTTACCGATAACCTTTATGCAGAGAAGATGATTTTTATGAGATTCTTTACTGTAGCCAGTTACCTAATAGGCCTAACATATTTCTACATCAATGTACATGCAGAACAGGTTTTACTATATGACCGTATGTATTATTTTAATTCAAATACATGCAAATATACTTTTTGTTGGTTTACCGTTTACAGTGTGTGCATCCATGGGAGCTGCCATTGTTTTATGACATAATTCAGCTTCTACTCGTGAAGTCGGGGTACATATATTTTTCTCCGAGTTCACATGTAGGAATTCCGACTTCAAGTGGTGTTGCAGGATAGTTTTTCTAGTTCAGGGGTATTCAATTAGAATTCAAAGTGGTCCAGTTAGAAAATTTCCCGAAGCAAAGGTCATCAAAATGTCTAACTTGCGTTATCATTCAGTACCATAACGTATAGTTGTATCAACATATGTTTTTAGGGTTAAAATAGAAACGCTCCGTCACGAAGTCTCATTAATAAATCGGCTGTAGGTCTGCGGTCCGGAGAGGACAGCGGCTGGGTCTGGATCCGGCCCGCGGCCCGCTTTTAGTGACCTCTGTTCTAGTTGGACATCAGAAATTTCCGAGTTCCAAGTTGCCTGGAACGCAGCATAAGGACACTGGTGCACACTCACACTCAGCACCAACCTTTTTAACTGGCTACAGTGATAAATGAACTTATTATATTGTTTTGTATCTGAAATCAACCAGCCACTTTCATTTTTACAATCATTTGGCTGGTGCTAATTTGTTGGTTTAAGCTAGCTTTCATCTTAAAACTACAGCAGTCAGTGCATGTATTGTTTATCATCCATATTCTGTGCTATACTGCTGTAGCATCACTGTATAAACTCTTGTAACAAGAGCTCAATCATTTTAGCCGGCAGGCTTACAAAGTAGGTAGCTAGCAATGCTTGACACCCTACTTCTACCTTTATAATCTTAGCTTCGTCTTCAAGTGCTCGTCTACTCTTCACAATTGGAAATAAGTCTTGGTATATTACCCTTGACATTAAATCTCTTTCTGTTTATGTAAAACTAAAAAAACAACAACTTTCAAGTAGTGTTGGCTTGCTAATAAAATATATATATATATATACTGTATATATACACACTCACCTAAAGGATTATTAGGAACACCATACTAATACTGTGTTTGACCCCTGTTCGGCTTCAGAACTGCCTTAATTCTACGTGGCATTGATTCAACAAGGTGCTGAAAGCATTCTTTAGAAATGTTGGCCCATATTGATAGGATAGCATCTTGCAGTTGATGGAGATTTGTGGGATGCACATCCAGGGCACGAAGCTCCCGTTCCACCACATCCCAAAGATGCTCTATTGGGTTGAGATCTGGTGACTGTGGGGGCCATTTTAGTACAGTGAACTCATTGTCATGTTCAAGAAACCAATTTGAAATGATTCGAGCTTTGTGACATGGTGCATTATCCTGCTGGAAGTAGCCATCAGAGGATGGGTACATGGTGGCCATAAAGGGATGGACATGGTCAGAAACAATGCTCAGGTAGGCCGTGGCATTTAAACGATGCCCAATTGGCACTAAGGGGCCTAAAGTGTGCCAAGAAAACATCCCCCACACCATTACACCACCACCACCAGCCTGCACAGTGGTAACAAGGCATGATGGATCCATGTTCTCATTCTGTTTACGCCAAATTCTGACTCTACCATCTGAATGTCTCAACAGAAATCGAGACTCATCAGACCAGGCAACATTTTTCCAGTCTTCAACTGTCCAATGTTGGTGAGCTCTTGCAAATTGTAGCCTCTTTTTCCTATTTGTAGTGGAGATGAGTGGTACCCGGTGGGGTCTTCTGCTGTTGTAGCCCATCCGCCTCAAGGTCGTGCGTGTTGTGGCTTCACAAATGCTTTGCCGCATACCTCGGTTGTAACGAGTGGTTATTTCAGTCAAAGTTGCTCTTCTATCAGCTTGAATCAGTCGGCCCATTCTCCTCTGACCTCTAGCATCAACAAGGCATTTTCGCCCACAGGACTGCCGCATACTGGATGTTTTTCCCTTTTCACACCATTCTTTGTAAACCCTAGAAATGGTTGTGCATTAAAAAATCCCAGTAACTGAGCAGATTGTGAAATACTGGCACCAACAACCATGCCACGCTCAAAATTGCTTAAATCAACTTTCTTTCCCATTCTGACATTCAGTTTGGATTTCAGGAGATTGTCTTGACCAGGACCCCACCCCTAAATGCATTGAAGCAACTGCCATGTGATTGGTTGATTATATAATTGCATTAATGAGAAATTGAACAGGTATTCCTAATAATCCTTTAGGTGAGTATATATATATGGTCTAATGACTGCAAATGAACCCAGTGAACCACAGAAACTTTCAATTAATATGATCAGCGAGAACATTCTCTCTTTATTGTATCTTTTTGAAAAACAAACCAAAAAAAAGTCTTTTGTAATTCTCTTTTGTTAACATTTCAGAATTCTGTACAGGGTAAAAAGAAATAAGCACTGCTTAAGAACAGAGTCCAATTTCAAACTAGAAAAAACAAATGAAATAAATTCCAAAAAAGAGAGGAGGTTTACAATACAAATTAGTAGTAAGACATTGTCTGAAGTGCAATGGCATAGCTCAGATGGGTTAAACATGAAACAAAAAAAACTTCAAAATAAAAATACTTCTCTATTTTCCAACAAACAGTAAATTCTTTACAGAGTAGAGACTGTATTATCTGATGTATTTAAACCTGTAAAAACATATTTACAAATAGCCATTATCTTTTATATACTTTTTCTCATAATCACATATATGTCAGCACCAGTAAAAAAAAACAAATAAAATAAAACAAAGAACATCAACAACAATTTTCGTTAAAATGTTGTCTACAGACTTGGTCCCGGTACATAATGATATTTGGAGGAGGCTTCCTTTCTCTTCCTGAAGGGATTTCAAACCATATCATAAACCCTTACTTTGAAGAAGACAATGTCTCAAAGGCCTTAACACTGACCCAGAAGTGTTTCTCTCTACCTTCCTGCCGCCAGTTTGGCATGGTAAACCTCAGGTGTTTTCCTACACACAACCTCCACTTCACTGGTCTGATCATTTTTATTTGAGCCTGCCTGGAGTACTGGAGCAGTATCAAGGTTTTGGAAGCATGAGCAGTGTCGCCATTGAAGTGGTGAGCGCACCACTACATTTCCTGCACAAGGAAGGCTCAAACAATCCAAGAGTTTATGTAGACACTGACACAGGGATTTCATTTATTTGACCAGCTCCCCGTGATAAAACTGGGGGGGGGGGGGCACTCCAGCCCTAAACACCTGTCTGCCCTTGCCCTTCTCCACACAGTGAGACGGAGAACTTCTACTCCCCAAAAATGACAAAATCATGGGTGCTACCAAATGCAGCAACGCTTACGGGATGATGGCCGTGGTGGTTAAAGTTTGTGTTTAAAGGGTTGAATTATACAACAATCGACAACCATGAGAACAAATGCGTTGATGGCAATGAGTTAGTTTACAGAGAAGAAGGCTTTTTGGTTTGTTGATTACAGCATCACCCTCCAAACTTTCACTCTGATGACCTAAATACAAAGTAATGCATGTACAAACACACTCTCATTCATCTTTGAACCAAGATTACAAAACAGTTAGAGAAGTGAGGCGTTATATTACCAACGACTACTGTATTAAAACCTATTTGACGCATATTTAATACTCAACCATCAGGGCAAAAGAGTTGATAGTTTGTTGATGATGAATGAAAGCCATAAGGCCTGAAGTAAAGCCTACAGTTTACTTAAATAAGCTCAAAGAAGGGGAGACACTTACTTCAGTGGAAGCACTGATTGTTTTGATGCTAACTGGCGCTAAGGTTGTCACCCTTTAAGCCCAATCAACTATCTGAAGTTTATCTATGGTCTATAAACAAACTCAAGGCTTAGCAGTGGTTCAATTTCCTACTGAAGCGTTGGAAAGGGGAGAACTCATATTTCTTCACAGTAGTGTTACAGTATAGCACAGTTATGTTCTAGTATGGAGCGAGGGCGTTTTATAGCTGCGTTACAAGAAAAGCCACCATGTAAAGCAGGGCTATGGTGATTGACAACTAGCTGTGGCACAATGGGAGGGAAGGCTGTGCTGCGACGGGAGGACAGACATTCAAAAGACAACACAAACTAAAAGGAGGCTAATCGAAACCTTTTTTTTTCCTTTTAATTGACAAAGACACAACCAGCATCATTGTTAGAGATAAAACACAGCAACAAACAAAACAATGTGGGTGGGCTTTCAATTAACTTTTTTTTTCCTTAAAAAGAAGAAGTCACTTGTGGTGCTTGAATACATTCAGTGCCCAGCGATCGCTTTGCTTTGTGTCAGCCTGATGCATGTGATGTGGTTTGTGTCACACAGGCAGAAGGTTTAATGTAATATCAGCTCTGCTAGCTGCCTCTCACACATCCGCTCATCCTCCCGGGTTGACGCATGTTTGTCTGCTTGTTGGTTTGTGTATATATATGTGTGTGTGTGTGAGCTTCTAAGTCCAAGTGCTTGCTTTAGCTGCCTATTGTCTCTCTCTTTCTCAGATCTTCACCCTCTTTGTCCTCCTCTACATGCATGCCCGTCACAGCCACGCACAGGAAATGAACCCACCCCCGCCGCCGCCGCCACCAAAAAAACCCAAAACAAACGCCACACAGGTTGGTTGCCTAGCAAAAGCACTAGAGGGCAAAGTGTGCTTGTGTGGCACAATAGAGGAACAGCATTTGTTCTGTTGTGATGTTCACAATTTAAACAGAGAAAGGAGTGTTGAGAGTGAGGAACGCGTCTCTGGAGAGAGGGTGGGAAAGACGGGAGGAGAGAGGCAAGGAGGATGAGAAAGAGAGAGAGATCAAGTGAAGAGAACAAAGTGAGAGGGCACGAGGGAGACAGATTTGTGTGTGTGTGAATGTGTGTGTGTGTGTGTATATATATATGGGGGGCACAAATCTAAGAGAGGAAAAGGGAGCGCTGAGAGTGCTTTCTACTCCCTTCAGCTCCTCACATAGTTGAGAGATCTGAAGCACTGAGCTGGGTGGCACAAACACACAAACACAAATAAATTGCTGTCTTGAGAACAAGTCTTCCTTCCCCTTCATCAGTCTCCGGTGTTCAATCAGCCCCAGCTGAAGCTCGGGCTCAAAGCACTGCTGCGTAAACGGGGCTCGCTTTCAAACACTGGAACATGAGAAAAATTCATTCCATGGAGAAAAAAGGGAAACTAATGAAACACACCTCTTAATCTCTATATTGGTTTTTCATTAATATGCACGAGACATAATCGCTCTCTCCATCTCACACACACACACACACACACACACACACACACACACACACAAAACATAACACAAGAACTCATTTATAACCTTGCTCATGTTTTACAAAACAAAAACATGCCAGTCCACATCATGTCATCCTTTTTGTTTTACTTTCTCAGGTTTTAACATTTGTCCGACTGCAACGTTTAGTTCATCCAGTAAAAACTCTTCTCCAGTTTCCCCGTTGGCTATTGGCTCGGGAAAAACTCATCCATCCAACCATCACTTGAGTCCAGCTCCGCCCCCCGAGCCATCGCCCAATCCAAAGGCTCCACCCCCTGAGGGCCCGCCCCCATATCCATAGGATGACATGTCCTGATTGGCTGTCCTCTGGTAGCCCGGTGGCTGACCTCCAACCCCGACTCCCCCTGGTCCGTAGGGTCCACCTCCTCCTCCCCCTGCCCCTATTCCAGGCCCCCCGGGGCCCGGCCCGAACCCTCCCATCCCAGACATCCCCTGGCCCATCACCCCTTGGTTCATCCCCTGGTTCATGACCATGGGCCGGGGCTGGTTGGTCCTGGGCTGACCGCCCATATGAGGGGCCATCATTGGGCCTCCCATACTGGCTGCTGGGTTGACCACCCTGGGGTCCATCCCCTGGTTCATCCCCTGGCCCGGGCCCTGAAAGTGTTGCTTAGCCATGCGTGGGGGTTGACCCGGCTGCATCCCATAACCCTGGGCGGAGCTGAACCCCACCATGTCTCCTCCCCCTCCTCCTGTAGTCCTTCCAACTCCTCCACCCATGGCCTGCAGACTCTGTCCTTGCTGCTGTGGCCAGCCGCCCCCCGCCATTCCCCCGCCTCCTCCTCCTCCTGCTCCCAGCATGCTTTGCAGTCTCTGTGCTTGGGCTTTGGGAGGGCCTTTGAGGGGCTGCTGGGCCATGGAGTTCATTAACATCCCCTGTCCTCCATACCCTCCAGCTCCACCACCTCCAGGGCCTCCGGGCATACCTCCGACCCCAGGACCTGCACCTGCCTGCCGGGTCGGCCCTCCAGCGGGGTTGTGCTGTGGTGGAAGACCCAAAGAGGCCTGGACACTTTGGCTCTGGTGCTGCTGCTGCTGCTGGTGGATCATTTGGCTCATGGAGGGGTTGATCCCATACAGGGAACCCTGGCTGGACCCTTGGTTGCCGTAGGGTAAACCCATGTCAGTTTGGGGTCCCACGGAGCCTCCCTGGCCCTGAACAGAACTCATCTGGACCATCTGCTGCTGGTTCTGCTGCTGCTGTTGTAGGAGACGGGCGGCCCGAATGTTCTGGAGAGCCTGGCTCCTGGATGCCAGATCCTGGGGAGGACCTGAGAGAGAAGAACCAGAAAGTTAAAACCAGAGAACAGACACAGTGGAAAGAATTAGAGAGGCATATGGAGACAGAAATAACAAAGGAGCTGGACTTTTGTAAAAGAGCTTTGAAACCTGCATACGAGATCCACTTAAATCATCAAATGGCACACAAGATCGATCTAAGACATCGCTGAGGCAAAGATTTATGTTCTGTGACAACCTGTTTACTCTGGAAAAGAATGTTTCCCTCCCAATTTACTTCAAACCCTACCACACTACAATAAATCTAAACCCACTAAAGCTCCAGCACCTCACTTCCCCACTTTTTCCAATTAGAGGCTCCGTAGTGGTAGAGCCGAGGAGGTCTGCTAGCGTAGAAATGGCTCTAAATCCTCCAATAAACCCACTTCTGAAATCATTCCACTAATCCTCGGACTGTAACTGTAACAGAGGAGTCTAAACAAAGAGGATCGCACTAGATTTGGAGGTAATGTAACATGAGAAAATGTTACATTATAAATATATAAAAACAGGTATATTTCTAGGCCAGAGTTTCATGCTAAAGCCTCCTTGTCCTCTCCACATCATCTCCTAGACTTGCAGACAGACTCTGTGATGGCTATAAATGGCTTTCAACTTGACTCTCCTCCTCCCTCTCTGCATTTTTCTTCATCTCTCCATCATCCTCTCACCCACTCATCTCTCTCTTTTTTTTCTCTTCCCAACCTCTCCTTCTACCTATTCCTTCTGCCAGCCTCCCCCCCTCTCTCCCCCTCTCCCATTTCCCTCCTCTCATCCATCTCTCTGACTTCACCGGAACTCAGGGGGA
Organism: Micropterus salmoides; assembly: GCF_014851395.1. Lineage (NCBI taxonomy): Eukaryota > Metazoa > Chordata > Actinopteri > Centrarchiformes > Centrarchidae > Micropterus > Micropterus salmoides. The sequence continues at coordinate 28,476,979 of NW_024040263.1, forward strand.
TCCAGGACAGACAAGTTGCCGTGGTAACAGGCAGAGCAGGATGGTTTTTTTTTTTGAGAGAGAGCGATAGCGCAAGGAGAAAGAGAGAAAAGAGGCTGAAAGGCATCTGAGCGCCAACGGATATGTATCTGACAGACAGACCGAGAAGACGAGGTTTGGTTTCAGGGTGATGTTCAGTCAGCACTGCTGTTTGCATACATGTTTTTATGTGTTTGTGTGTCTGTCTGTCTCTGAATATGGCAGAGAGTGAACTGTAAAATCTGTTAAATGTCTTGGCACTTTACAATGTATACCATACTTGCAGACATGCGAGATTGCAAGCATTTTTTTTCCACCCGGATACTCTCCAAAAATCTATTTATTTATGTGTCCATCAATAAATTGCTGTAAAATGTAGGTCTTATCTTGCTTGTTAGAATCTATTGAGGTGCTGCCATTCTTGTATTTTTGCACATATAGTGTGTCTTGTTAGATTGCGTGTTGCGTGAATGCATGTGTTTGTGGGTCTCACCTTGGTACTGACTGACTTGAGGGTATGGATTCCTCTGGCCCTGGCCCATCTGTCTGGGGAGATGCTGCTGCTGTTGGAGCTACATTAACACAGACACACACAAACAAAATTGTTAAGGGTGTAGATTATAAATGTGTTACATTCCTTCATGTTTATTTCATGAATTCAATATACAATAGCGTTACGGGATACACACACAAAAAAAAGCTAAGCAAAACAGATTTTATAAACATAATTAGATACCATTACAAAATGCAAACTGAAGTCCTAGGTCCAAAGCTAGCATATAACTTTCACTGGACCTTTCCTGGGGCAAACATATTTGCCTGATTTGTTATCATGAAATGCTTTTATTAGTGGGTTTCTCTATATTGAGTTACAACTATCATTACATTCTGTGCATCAACAGGTACGAACACAGCGGCCTACTTAAATTCTAATTTGATAGCTGATCAATTATTTGGGTCATTTATTTAGTACAATTGCCACAGTACAGGTGAGACAGATGATTGGTACAGCAGAGACAGATGTTTTGGTAGAATAGAGACAGACAGATGTTTGTTAAAGTAGAGGTGAGACTAGTATAGAAAAAGTGAGATAGGTGTTTCATATAAAGTGGAGACAGATATTTAGCAAATGCTTGTTTAGTAAAGTGAAGATAGGTGTTTAGCACAATACAGACAGGTGTTTGGTACAGTAGAGACAGATGTTTGGTACAGTAGAGACAGATGTTTGGTACAGCAGAGACAGATGTTTGGTAGCAGAAACAGATGTTTGATGCAGTAGAAACAGATGTTTGGTACAGTAGAGACAGATGTTTGGTAGCAGAAACAGATGTTTGATGCAGTAGAAACAGATGTTTGGTACAGCAGAGACAGATGTTTGGTGCAGTAGAAACAGATGTTTGGTACAGTAGAGACAGATGTTTGGTAGCAGAAACAGATGTTTGATGCAGTAGAAACAGATGTTTGGTACAGTAGAGACAGATGTTTGGTAGCAGAAACAGATGTTTGATGCAGTAGAAACAGATGTTTGGTACAGTAGAAACAGATGTTTGGTACAGCAGAGACAGATGTTTAGTACAGTAGAAACAGATGTTTGGTAGAGTAGAAACAGATGTTTAGTACAGCAGAGACAGATGTTTGGTACAGTAGATGTGAGACAGGTGTTCAGTAAAGTGGAGACAGATGTTTGGTACAACAGAGACAGATGTTTGGTACAGTAGAGACAGATGTTTGGTACAGTAGAGACAGATGTTTGGTACAGTAGATGTGAGACAGGTGTTCAGTAAAGTGGAGACAGATGTTTGGTGCAGTAGAAACAGATGTTTGGTACAACAGAGAAAGATGTTTAGTACAGTAGATGTGAGACAGATGTTCAGTAAAGTAGAAACAGATGTTTAGTGCAGTAGAAACAGATGTTTAGTACAGAAGAAACAGATGTTTAGTACAGTAGAGACAGATGTTTGGTACAGCAGAGACAGATGTTTGGTGCAGTAGAAACAGATGTTTAGTGCAGTAGAAACAGATGTTTAGTGCAGTAGAAACAGATGTTTAGTACAGAAGAAACAGATGTTTAGTACAGTAGAAACAGATGTTTGGTACAGCGGAGACAGATGTTTGGTGCAGTAGAGACAGATGTTTGGTACAGCAGAGACAGATGTTTAGTACAGCGGAGACAGATGTTTGGTGCAGTAGAGACAGATGTTTGGTACAGCAGAGACAGATGTTTGGTGCAGTAGAAACAGATGTTTGGTACAGCAGAGACAGATGTTTGGTGCAGTAGAAACAGATGTTTGGTGCAGTAGAAACAGATGTTTGGTGCAGTAGAAACAGATGTTTAGTACAGAAGAAACAGATGTTTAGTACAGTAGAGACAGATGTTTACTACAGTAGAGACAGATGTTTGGTGCAGTAGACGTGAGACAGATGTTCAGTAAAGTGGAGACAGATGTTTAGTCCAGTAGACGTGAGACAGATGTTCAGTAAAGTGGAGACAGATGTTTAGTACAGCAGAGACAGATGTTCATTATAGCAGAAGTGATGCAGATGTGTGCTTTCAGGATTAGGTTAGTGTATCGTGTATTATTTGTGCTTCTACACAAATAATACCATCACTGATCCGTGTTCCAACAGTAAACCAGAGGCAGCACTGATATTATGTCATAGCTGTGCTGCAGGTATAGCAAATGAAATGGAGAAAATGCAGTCTGGGTCCTTAGCAGCATAAAAAGCAGCTAGTGGGTGCATGCTTGGAAAGCAGAAGGTGTTGCTCATTTAAATGGATGTATGATATCCAGCTAACAACACACACTAAACCCCAGCAGGATGTGTTTCCTTTCAGACACCTATATTTGTGTGTCTGTGTATGTTTTTGCAGATCCAATTAAAACCAACATAGTGGGTGGTGACTTCAGAGTTCAGAACTCTTTAACACTTGATTCCCTCACAGAGAGAGAAATAAAAAGAAAACACGACATTATCACAGCAGGCAGCATGTAGCAAAAACACACACACATACACTTGCACACACACACACATTGCAGAGATGAAAAGGAAGTAGGGAAGAGGGGGCTGGTTGAGGGTAATTATACATGCAACCAGACAACAGTTATGAAGAGGAGAGGATGAGCTGCTCTTATCAGAGCTGCAGACACAAACAAATATTCAGGAATGTATAGCCAAACAATGCACACACACATTCACACAAATTATAATTTAATGCATAACAGACGACTCACACAGGCCTAGCCTTTTTGTAATCACCAGACCATCACACTAGCCTTATGCTATGCGCACACTGACTTAAAAAACCCACCTGTTCAGCCAGTAGTTGCTGCTGCTGTTGTTGTCTCTGCTCTCTGAAGAGCTGCTGCTTCTGCTGCTCCATCATGTGCATCTGCACCCTTTTCTCCTGCTCCATCACCATCATCTGTTTCATCATGGCTGCCTGCTGCTGGTTGCCCACGTAGCCCGGAGGTGGACCTGACCCCTGGTTGGGCCCCACCCCTGAGGCCACGCCCCCAGCAGGGTGAGGAGGCGGGATGGCGCCTGGTGGCCGAGCCATTCCCACCACACCTTGTTCCTGTACAGACAGAGAGAGAGGACAGCTGGTCAGACGGACTGTTAATCACATAACAATCAAGCAAGCTAAAGGAATAGTTTGTAACGCTTTTTCAATTATTCTATTTCTTGCCAAGAGTCAGATGCGAAGATCAATATCTTTGTCATATCCGTCTGTCAAATATAAGGCTACAGCCAGCTGCTGGTTAGCTTAGCTTAGCATAAAGGTCAGAAAATGCACTTGCCATCACCTCTGAAACTCATTAGTTAACATGTTATATCTTGTTATATCTGCAACCTCCTGGAGTCTTCACATTAACCATACAGATATGAGAGAGGTAGTTCTCATTTAACGCTCATGAAGAAAACAAATAAAGTGTATTTCCCAAAATGTTGAACTTTTGCTTTAAAGTCTATTTTAATATCTGAATTGCTAAAAGTGAAAAGCAAAAAATGGCTGTATTAGCTTTTGTTGCATCTTATAAAGCCACTTCAAACTACACAAACCGCCTCTTCAGTTATAGAAAGAAGGCATATTCAATACACTCCCAGCATATTTGGCATCTACAGTGACACCTTTGCACAGTCTGTTTGGGGCATAAAACTGTAGTCAGCCATTATGTTGTATAATAGCTCACAAAGACACAGTCTTTCTGTGAATAAGAGTGAAAAACAAGATAAAGACAGAACTGCCTCTAGATTCAGATCATCGGGCCACCCTGAGTCCTCCCAACGGAGCACTGGTTGGTCCTTGCTGCATACATTATCTCTCCATTAGCATATAAAGAGCACTTCCTCCTCCACTCAGCCATATGCTAATCTCTAATAGAATGAAATGGCCTGCTTTGGCCAATGGGAAGGGAGCGTTTATGAATCTATTAAAGGTTAGACAGCTGAACGAGAGTGGACATCGTTTAGGCTTGCTGACAGTTAAGACAGGGGAAAGGCCCGAGAGGAGAAGAAAGGACAATTCAGGCCAGTAAATAGTGTGTGCACACATAAAAATGCAACAACACACAGCCACCCGCTGCCACACAGAGGAATAGATAGTGTACAACAAATCACATTTAACTGCAGGGCAAGAATGAAACAGCAAAAGCAGGATTACAGTTGCGCATCGTAGCATTGGCAAGAGTCTGTAACACATCACTATACTCAATATGTTCCGAAAGAGCCAAAGCCTCATAATCCGTATCGAGGCTCTGCTCTTCTTAGAAAGGAGTTAGGTGGAGATAAAACTCATATATTAGAGCACAAAAAACCCTGTGGAGCAAACAGAATCGGCTGCTTAAGACAACCAGACCAGACTGATCGATGTTCAGAGCTACGTGTCTCATCCATGGTTGGCATGTTTGTGCCGGATGGCAGGAGTGCAGTCAGACAATGTAAGAAAGGAGCAGAGAGGCGTAGTGTCACGAAATGACCAACGGGTGGCAGTGGTGATCTTTAAGCATGCACGTGTGTGTGTGTGTGAGTGTGAGAGAGAGTGAGAGAGAGAGTGAGAGAGAGAGTGAGTATGTCTCACTGGCCTCCTCTCAGCAGATGGCTCAATCATGACGGTTCTGATCTACGATCTCTCCCCTCCCCCACTCACTCTATGTCTTTCTTCCCCTCTCTCTAAACACCCCACCATCAAACTCCTTTCTCCACTCTTTCTCTGGTTCTCTCTCTTTCTCTCTGTAGACAGGGGGCCCTGAGTCATGTCCACACAACTGCCAGGGAACGAGAGAGATGGATTTCAAAGGAAGGAGGAGAGGAAAGGCCTCAGAGAATTTAAGATTTTGGTGGAGGTGGTGTGTGTGTTGCAGGGGAGAAATGCTACTAGCACAGTAGCATTTAGCTGAAGAAATGAAAGAAAACTACAGTATGTATACTGTATGCACTGTATATATTTAAATCAAGAGAAAGGCACATGACAGAAAAATAAAAAAAGAGACAATGAATTAGCAGTAGTATCGTATTATCTCAGTGTTATTAGTACTTCGCTGAAGCGTTGCTAATTACAACAAATTCAATGTCACGCCAATAAAGCTTATTGAATAGAATAGAATAGCAGGTATCCTCTTTAGAATGAAAAAAAGAAAATTAAATTAACCGAAGGGAAGAAAAAAGAACGTGTGGGAAAAGAAGGGAGGCATGAGAGCAGCACGAGAAAAAGAAGAGGAGAAAAGGCGAGCAGATCTTGTTTTGGGAGAAAAAAAACGAGAGAAAGCAAGGAGGTGACGAGCCAAAAGAGGAGGAGGGAAAGGTGGGAACGAGGGGAGGAGAGGAGAGCAGGTACCCTGGCAACAGTTGCTGCAGCGAGGAGCAGATGGCGCTCGGAGGAACGGTTATGGCCGCCGCGCCTGCTCACCCTGCACAACGCTGGGCAGACCCGAACGACTCACACGTACTGTACTATACACACAAACACACAGTTATGCTACACTTTTACTTTGGCTTTCTTTGATCTCTTCTTTCTCTATTTATTAGTCCATCTCCCATTCCCTCTGTCCTAACTCATGAATGTTGTTGAATAATGTAACAAAGAGCATGTACACTCTGCCCCCCCCCCCCGACGCTTCATTCTGGCACTGCGGACCAACTCGACTCAGTCTTTAAGCTCTGTGCTGTTCAACTGAAATGGGTCAGCGGCTAATGACACGCAATGATTAGGTGCTAACTAAAGGAGGACCAGAGGAACTCAGCCAGAAGCCCGAGTTTGCAACAGCTGGAAACTGCAACAGCTACTGTAAGTTGCAGATAGGTCAGTTTGTAGCAGCAAAGATCAGGCAGAGAAAAAGGAACAGAGGATGAAATTAAAAGAGGGGTTAATGTATCACAGGTTATTCTGGAGGAAGTGTGTGTTTCTTTCTGTGTGTGTGTGTGGTGGAGGCTGTCAGCTTTATTGGGTTAGGAAGCATGGAGAGCCCAGGTGATTACATTACACATGAAGAGAGCGGAAATGTGCGTGTGCATGTGTGTAAGTGAGAGAGTCGGGTGGAGATAGCGAGAGAGATTGTCCATTTCATTTCTACGTCTCGTGGAGCAGTAATACTGGGTCTACTGTGTTCACTGTGTGTGTGTTTAAAGGTGCATCTGCATACACCGGTCATACACTTGCAATGAAACTAATGATGATGAAATCACCTGCTCCCATAGTGGCCACACACGCTCTTACTCAGTTAACTTAAAGACAAACACATATTGACAGACTACTACAACACTACATGGTGCCTTACAGTTCATGCATAAAGGCATTAAGTGTAACAACTGAACACCATGCATAAACACACACACACACACAGCATATCAGAGCAGCAGCGCCTGGCAGCAGAGTGCTGGGTGTCTGCGTGCGCTCCAGAGTGGCTCACATCTGTCACCCACTTGTGTAAGAGAAGGAAGGGAGAGAAGTGAAGAGGAGGAGTGCAGGAGCAGTGAAAAGAGAGGGAACAGAGAGTGAGGGCTGGAAGGATGAGGAGATGCCTCATTAGACTCTAACGCAGACTACGACTGTAATCAGACTGAGAAAGTGAACAGGAAAGTACATCAGCCTGCATTATTTGTTGCATCTGCATTTGGATCTGCAGCAAAGCTGGAGCAAGGGTGGATGGTGCAGCAGTTGATGGTTTATGGTACAGATGCTTGGAGTGTGCTGAAGCCGCGCATCTGGCTAGTGTGGCCAGCATGAAGGTCACAGGTTTGATCTCTTTCACAGCCAGCGCTCATCAATGTCTGAACGTCCTTGAGCTTCACACTGGTTGACCTTGCACCCTGACCCTGCTGGTGATGTCTACAGATGTGTAGAAATATGCAAATGAAAAAGCTTGAAAAGACACCGGTAGAAATATGACTGGATGCCTCACAGAAAGTCTCGACCGCTAGAGTGGAGTTTCTGCATTTTTCAAGGGCTCCAGCTTGAATAAATAGATGTGTATAGCAGATACTCATGTATGTAGAATGAATAGAAAGACGAATAAAAAGGTTGCCTTAGTTTTTTTGTCAATGCAAGCATTTCATAAAAAAAAAAAAAGAAGGTACTTCTTTGTTCCAGGTCACCAATAAAAACATCTATAATCAGTTATCTTTAAGACAGATATAGAAAGCATCAAATTTTCATCAAATTACATTTCAAACCAAATTCATTTAACTTTGAGCACAATTAGTGGCGTGTTAGCAATAGACTTAAAACTATATGCTATTGCAGAGCTATGTGCAGTACCTAGAACATACAATGACATGGGTAACTAATGCAAAATTATGGACAGCTCAAAATCATCATGCTGGTGAATTTGAACATCACATACAATAAATATGTCTCAATATGTGACAATTACAATACGATATCCATTGTCAACCGCTTATCCTGAGTACAGAGTCGCAGGGGGCTGGAGCCAATCCCAGCTGACATCGGGCGAAAGGCGGGTTACACCCTGGCAACCTAGACAAACAACCACTCACGCTCACAGTCACACCTAAGGACAATTTAGGGTCACCAATCAACCTACAGTGGATAGAAAAAGTCTACACACCCCTGTTAAAATGCCAGTTCTTATGATGTAAAATAATGAGACAAAGATAAAACAACTTCCACCTTTAATGTGACCTATAATGTGAACAATTCAATAGAAAAACAAACTTTGAGGGGGAAAAATGAAAAATAAATACCCTCAAATTACCTGGTTGCATAAGTGTGCTCACCCTTAGACTAATACTTTGTTGAAACACCTTTTCATTTTATTACAGCAGTCAGTCTTTTTGGGTAGGAGTCTATCAGCATGGCACATCTTGACGTGGCAATATTTGCCCACTCTTCTTTGCAAAAGCGCTCCAAATCTGTCAGATTCTGAGGACTTCGCCTGTGCACAGCCCTCTTCAGATCACCCTACAGATGTTCAATAGGATTCAGGTCTGGGCTCTGGCTGGGCCATTCTAAAACGCTAATCTTCTTCTGGTGAAGCCACGCTTTTGTGGATTTGGATGTGTGCTTTGGGTCGTTGTCGTGCTGAAAGGTGAACTTCCTCTTCATCTTCAGCTTTCTAATGGACGCCTGAAGGTTTTGTGCCAAAATTGCCTGGTATTTGGAACTGTTCATAACTGTTCCTGACTAAAGCCCCGGTTCCAGCTGAAGAAAAACAGCCCCAAAGCATGATGCTGCCACCACCATGCTCCACTGTGGGTATGCTGTTCCTTGGGTGATGTGCGGTGTTGTTTTTGCGTCATACATAAATGTTCTTGGTTTCATCGGACCATAACACATTTTCCCACATGCTTTTTGGGGACTTGATGTTTGTTTTTTCAAACTTACTGTAAGAAAAGGCTTCCGTCTTGCCACCCTACCCCATAGCCCATTCATATGAAGAATACAGGAGATAGTTGTCACATGTACCACACAGCCAGTACTTGCCAGAAAATTCCTGCAGTTCCTTTAATGTTGCTGTAGGCCTCTTGGAAGCCTCCCTGACCACTTTTCTTTTCATCTTTTCATCAATTTTGGAGGGACGTCCAGTTCTTGGTAAAGTCACAGTTGTGCCATATTTTCTCCACTTGATGATGACTGTCTTCACTGTGTTCCATAGTAAATCTAATGCTTTGGAAATTCTTTTGTACCCGTCTCCTGACTTACGTCTTTCAACAATGAGATCTCTCTGATGCTTTGAAAGCTCTCTGCGGACCGTGGCTTTTGCTCGGAGATGCAACTAAGAAAATATCAGGAAAATCCTACTACAAGAGCTGCTTTTTATTTTTATTTATTTGTGATTAATCAGAGTCACTTTAAATGATGGCAGGTGTGTAACGACTTCTAGTAAACCTGAGTTTGAATGCGATTGGTTAATTCTGAACACAGCCACATCCCCAGTTATAAGAGGGTGTGCACACTTATGCAACCAGGTTATTGTTTTTATTTTTATCTTTGTCTCATTATTTTACATCATAAGAACATCATATCAACTGGGTTTGAACCCACCTTCTTGCTGTGAGGCAGGAGTGCTTACCACTGTACCACCGTGCTGTCCATGATACCACCAATAAAATAAAAATAATAATGAGAATGTGCATGTTTTGAGACAGGAAAACGCTTCTAACTACTAAGCTCTTCTAGTTGTCCACTATTTCCTGCCACATCTACACTTAAGAACAGCACCAGCTTATATTATATAGAAAGTCAAGTACAGACTTGATTTTCTGTCCATTGACCATCAACAGTCAGAGTCAAGTGTCCTTAAGCAACACACTCACACTCCTCATTGTATGTCGCCCTGGTTTAGACTTTAGTTCCCATCTTAAGGCACCACACAGGAGGACAGAACATGTGTCCGATTTCACTCCACTTAACGTGGTAGATGTGAAATCAAGGAATAAAGTATTTGTATTAAGGAAAAAACAAATGTGTTGCGTGTTACAGTGCACGGTTAAAAGTATTACGCAGCACCTGGCACAACCATAACGACACAAGTGCATACAAAAACACACACACGCGTGCACACACACACTGACCCTGAGCAGATGGTGGAGTCAGACCTCACAGTATTACACTATCCCCACAGCGCCAGAGGTAAAGAAGACATCACTTTGACGCACGCACACAAGCACACACACACACACACACACACACACACACACACATACACACACAAACAGTAACAAGGATAGGTGGAAGTGTGAAGGCAGTGTTTTGATTCTTAACTGCCACTTGTGTAGAACATTTCCTAATCCCACCCCCTCAAACACACACACACACACACACACACACACACACACACACACGCTCTTACTCAGTTTCTCCCCAAAGAGAGTTATATTTAAACTGCTGGATAGGAGTCTTGCTCCCCACAGAGGTCTGTTTAATCTCTTAACATCTCTCTGCTCTAAACCCTAACTGGCCTATTTCTGAATCTTCTGAATCTACACACACACACACACACACACAGACAGACACACACACGCGCGCGTATAATTTAAGGGGCGATGTCAAAGTGAAATACAGACAACCCTTTACTTTTTATAAAATTCCCCTCGCAGACTCAAAAAACAATGGGCAGGGTTAACAGGTTTTCTGGGGATCATCCTTTAACCATAACTGAACCAACATGATGCCGTGCAGGGATGCTGTGAAATGCATGTAGGCATGCAGGAGTGGATCAATTTAAGTAAATGAATCCCTGCAGCATGGCTGCTGTTTGGAGGCACTGTGCTTAACCAAGGGATTTCTCTGCACACAGGATGCCACCCACAGAGAGCATAGAGCCTGGAATAACAGTTCATGCTCGTTTGTATTCTTTAAATTACAATTTACCAAGCAAAACCTTTATTGATTTATGTTTGTTTTTATCTCACAGATACAGTAACCATATTCACTCTATAAACTATAGATGCATTTAAAGCCAAAAATAATTTGCAACGCTTGTCCCTTGATATTCCCTGAATGGCTCTTACCATTTTGTGGATGCAGGAATGTTGCCATGCAAAGACATCATACAGAATCTGTCTCCACTGTAATTCACTGTTCCATTAAGAGGATATTATAGGTTGTGGTTGTTTTGACTGATCATTTCTCAGCCTACACACTGAGTTGTGTTGGTTTCTACATGCTGACCTCGCCACAGCTCCACCCAGGCTCCCCCACTTAGCAAAAAATTATGGGGTTTTTTTAGATTCCACAGCAAACAAGGGGGCAGCTTGTAGAGACCAGACGTCAAAAGATCACAAATCGACAGGTTATTTCACAGACCCACGTTTTTGCCACACTCACGATGTGACTAAATAAATGCCAATGTGGTCGATTTTCGACAACTACTGGATTGACAGCCATTCCTGGTGCCCTGAGGATGAATCCTACTGACATTGGTGATCTCCTGACTTTTCCTCTAACGCCATTGTAAGGTTGATTTGTGGTTTTTAGTGAAATGTAATGATGTGATAACTATTGGATTGATTGTCACACATTCCTCACAGAATTACTGATCCGTTACCTTTTCCCCATAGAACAGGGGTGTCAAACTCATTTTCACCAAGGGCCACATAAGCTTTACGGTTGCCCTCAAAGGGCCAATTGCAACTGTAAGACTGTATAAACGTAACTACTCCTTAACATATTGTTAAATAACTGTCTCTTATTTGATTATGTATTCAAGTTAAGGACATTTATCAGATGTAAAAATATAGCCATAGTAAGAAAATTTCTCTGTTATTATTAATATAAATAAATAAATTTATCAGATTTAAAAACCCTCATTACTCCATCAATCAAAGATCAAACTTTTTAAGTAAATAACAAAGACAAATATCATCAAACATAATCTTTTACAGTAACTTTTCACTTTTTTTCTCCACAGTCCAGAGGTGCAGAACCACAGTAAAACAAATTATTGTGAGCTGCTACATAGCCAACGTCTGCCAGATATCTAGCATGCCAAATATCTGGAAAAGTCGGCCGACTCGACATCCACATCCAGCCAATGAGAGCAGGCAGCTACTTTTTCACCACAAAACACTTTTTACTCCCCTCTGTAGCTCAGACAATCCCTGCTACCTGCGTGTGCTAATCCTTTCTTTCACCCATATTCTTTGTCTTTATAATAACAAACAACAGCTGTTTTGTCTGTAGGTTCGCGTCATTTCCATGTCATAGTGTGTGACCCCTTGTCACCGATCAGTCATGTAGTGTGAACGCCACAGACTCCCGTCGCAAGACGGCAAGTTGTGTAGTGTGAACGGCACGGCCATCGGCCGACGCTGAAAGTCTGCACGAGCCTTAACTAACGTTGATCCTTCATCACTGATACTGCCTCATAACACAAAAGACATGGGCCTAGCCTGCCGGGGTTTCTCCTTGAAGCACAAACATGTATTCACTTTCCCACCATTCATGAAATTGCTTTCCTTCTGCATCAGTTTTTCTCGTCTTGGACATTTAGGGATTATTTGTATACATTTCTCATCTACACTTGTCAGAAAACTACCGTAGTGGGTGTGGAAACATCGCAATCTAGTGGCGGGATACCGTCACTTCTCGGGTCACAAAATTGACAAGATTGTGGGAGATGTAGTTTATGGCAGCATAGACTTTTATTTTAGGACAATCATGAACCTTTTTAAGCGTTCGCGGGCCACATAAAATGACACGGCGGGCCCTTGAGTCCGACACGTGACCTAGATCCACAATCATTGTCCAAAATCTTCAATACGTAGAAGCTAATTCCCATTACTTTGTGTTAGCAAGTGTTAGCATGCTAACAGTCTTTAAGTAAGATGGTGAACATGGTAAACCTATTACCTGCTAATCTTCAGTATGTCTGTCATTGTGAGCATGTTAGCAAGCTGATTTTAGCATGTAGCTCAGATCACTGCTGTGTCTATGTACAGCCTCAGTGAGCTGCTAGCATGTTGTAGATCTTATCTTATCTGCTGTTTATTGTTGATGTTTGCTTTTTATTACTTGTGTGTTTGTTTTTTGATGCTGTTTTAATGATGCTATGTATTATTGCTGCATGTCGTATTTTATGATGTAAGGCGACTTGGGGGACATGAAAGCCCCGCTTATCCTGCTTACAGGGTCGCGGGGATCAAATAAAATGTTTTAGTATTTTACTCTGCGTCTTGTTCTATAGTCTGTACTCACAAGAGGAGCTACTGTTGGAGCACGGGTGGAGAGTCAGGAAGAAGTTAGTTTTATCACCAAAACCCAGTGTTCAGTGCTAATGGTTGGAAAACATGACGGCTATCATACAAAATTTGTAGATTTAAATGTGTGTTTCCCTCAACTTTGTACTGTTGCATTTATTTTCATGAAACCTTTTTTTTACCCTTTGACTTATACCTATCTCCTGCTTTACTATCTGTTTACTTGATTAAAGGGAGAGTAAGTGATTCAGCAAGATTGTTAATATTTTAACTCAACTGTCATTAAATACACCCCTCCCTTCAGCGCTCCATCAAAAGCCCCGCCCCCAAATTTCAAATCGCTGAGGTTTCTCCAGCGTTGAAATGCCTTCGCCTGGCCATACAACTTTCTTCTCTGTTTATAATCTTCAGAGCTTCTCCTCTTTACGTTCAAATGTGCCGATATGTATAACTCTCTCAGCAACTGCCCCCCTCCCACCATCACTCGTGTGCACTAACCGCCACCTGTTGCTGATTGGCTGGTACAAAGTTGTGTAGAAAGATCCGCACCATATTCTTTGTTTTCCATTTACAGAGCTAGGGCTGTGTAGGAGCACATACAAAACTGAGAGTTAGCAATCTGTGAGGAAATATTTGCTGAATTTAACAAAGAAAGTGTATTGGATTACAATCGCTTACAATTTCCCTTTAATGTTGTGATTACCTTAGATATCCATATCAGAAAATAGTAACAAATGCCCAAGGTGGCATCATAAAACTGCTTGTTTTTTCCCATTAACAGTCCAAAACTCAATAATATTAAGTTTGAGAGAAAAGCAGCAACTCTTGACATGTGAGAAGCTCCGGCTGGCAGTCGCCCCTGGTTTTCAGCCTGGTAGAACCCCAAACTATGGAATGAGCTACCTCCACAGGTCAAAATGGCCCCCACCCTCTAAACCTTTAAATCCCGCCTGAAAACTCACTGTTATTCCCTAGCTTTTAACCCAGCATGAGAGCTGTGTGGTATTCTGCCTTTCAATTGTTCGTGAACCATTTGTTTGTGTGTTGTCTATGTTTTTATGAGTTCTAAGTGTTTTTATGAGTGTTTTATTCCTTGTGCAGCACTTTGTAAAATGTGCTATAAATTAAATGGATTGGATTGAAGCTTGTAATAGTGAATGTTTGGCGTTGTTGATTCACAAATGATTTGATGAATTACTTACTTAAACAAGTAATCAAATATTTAAATTGTGGCTCTCTCAATCAACTAATCATTAATCGACAAATTGAAAAGCACTTTACAAGCTATTCTTAAGAGTTGCTTTGCGCTTAGCAAAGGGGACAGAAGACAGCAGTAAATCAAGCTCATGACGACAAGCGAGGGGGAGGGAGTGTGAGCGGAGCAAAGGGATGAGATCACTGGTGGCCGGGGAGTGATTGTGGCGAGCGTACCACCCTGAGAGGGACCAGGTGCTATTGTAAATCACCCTGGTAACGGTCGCCATGGAGACCTTATAGACACACGCGCGCACACGGGAGAGAGGGCCGTGTGTATGTGGGTGAGTGAGGGATGTAAACGTGTACGTACCTGTTACGGGAGACCAGTGCGCGTGGATGAGCAAGAGAAGGATGTGCATCTATGTAATCTCTATCACTCTTTATTGTCTTGTGCACTTTCATATCATAACCTCCGGTCTTACCACCGTGCGGGAGTGCACAAATGCATGTGTAGTGAGGGTAACATACAAAGCTTGTAGCTAGAAGTAGCTGTGAACAGAGAGAGAGAGGTTGGGGGGATCAAACACTGTGGTGAGCATGTGCTGCTGTGTGTGTGTGAGGTTATCACATTCGGGCTCCTCTCAGAGAGAATTCCCAACTAGAGGGTTTGAATTATTCACAGCTGCGATCAGTGCAATAACACGGCTGTTAACGGAGGTAAGGATATGTTCCACACATCCGTCCATCCTCCCCATCTCTGTTTACCTCCCTCCCTCTCACTCGTTATGACAGTAAACTGCCTTTTAATCCATCCATCCATCCTCCATCTCTCTGAACAGCCACCCCTTCAATTTCCTCCTCTCCCCACGCACCCTGTTCCTGTCTTTCTATTTGCTGTCTCTCAGCCTCTCACTCAGTCTGCCCCTGTTCCTCTTCCCCATCTCATTCAATATATCTTTTTTCTCAAATCCCTCCCTCATTTTCTACCTCTTTTCACATCCCTCCATCTAGCCACTCCTCCGCCCTACGCTGCCCTTCCTCCCTTGTTCTCTGTCCACCCTTCCACAGCATCCATCTTCCCCTTATTCTTTTCTTCTTTGTTCACCCGAGGGCTGATCCTTCCCTCTTCTCGCCTGCCTCACTCGCCCAGCAGCGCTTCTTTCTCCTCCTCCACCCCCTGCTTTCATTTGTTTTTCTACCTGTTTCACATTTGTTTTTCTACATCCACGCTCATCCATCTTTATTCTTGCTGTTGCTCATTTAACGTCTGGATCCGTCCCTGCCTCAGCAGCCATCATCATGCACCTCCGTCTTTCCCCCTCCCCTTGACCATTTTCTCTGTTTTTTTTTTATCTCCTCCTGTTTTCTTTGACTCCATCTTTACCGAGCGGCCGTAACCTCCACCCCTCTTTGTCTCTCCCTCATCTACCTCTGTAAATCTATCTCTGCCTCTGTCATAGCCCCCTCATTATGCCTTTTCCTCCTCTCCTCTCCCTCTCTCCAGAGAAGCCATTAGGTGCTGCTAGTGAAGGTGCTGCTGTAAGGCTATCACTCTTTTGCTCTCTCCTTCCCTTTTCACTCTCTTTCTCTCTCTTCTGTAGTCTCAGGGCAATAGGCTCCCCCTTCCATTCCTCCTCAGTCTCTCCATCTCTCTCTTCCTGTGTTTCTTCAGGCGCTCTTTTCTCCCTCCCCCTCTACTTGCGTTTTCGCATCATCCGACTCCCTTCCACTTCCATCCTCTTCGCCCTACCTCCATCTTGATTTCTCCACCCCTACAACTACCCCCCACCTTTCCCTCCATCGAACCAGAGACAGCATGTGTGTGTGTATATGGCATGGACTTGCTCTAAATCATACTGTCATTTCAACTACCTATCTCAACATATATTAACATTTTCAGCACCAGCTGCTTCACATTTGATCAGCTACACAAACACTGAAGGTGCAATCAATCAGGACGGCAACTAATTCCACTAAATTATGTTATGATCAATTCATTCTTTACTCGCTTTGAAAGAAAACAGTAAAAAAATGCAAAATGCCCTCAAGAATGACACATATCAGCGTTTTCTGACCGCCATCACCTCTTCAAAAATGGAACTTTTGAAATGATGTTTTCTGATTTCACACCACAATGGTTAAGGTTAAGTTCAGGCACTAAACCACTGGGTTTAGTTTACCTAGTAAATGGAAGAGGACCGTTGTCCAAACATCAGGGTTACAATAATGACTTGGTTAAGGTCAACGAACATCATGGTTAAGACAAACCAACGGAGAAAACGGGACATTTGTTGACCCATCCATCTACCCTGACCTCCTACCCCTGTCGCTTTTGTGGCTCTATAACGTCACCCAAGTCCATTCTTCACTTGAATGTCAACACGTATTTAACGTAATTTGTTACTGTATTATTTTTAATCTTATCTAATTATGTGTTTTCCTACAACGGCGTATTAGGGCCATTGTAGTTTTACAGAGCATGGGTCAGGGGGGTAATATTCTGAGAAAAAACTCAAAAGAGATAATAAAGTTGTAATAAAGTAGAAATTCTCTGTACTCACATCTAAGCTACTTTCAACAACCAGTTTTATTAGATACTTCCTTCCTGTTCAAAGACCAAAAGCATAAAGAATGGGGATGGACTGCAGACTCATTTAAAAATTACTAAGATGTGACACATGCTTTCAGGTGTCTTTGTTGCAGTCCTTCATATCTGCCAACTGTCTGAAAGCTGCACATCTTCTGTTATGTCAGCACTGACCCTTGTCTTGTTTTATTAATGACAGATTTTTTCTTTTTTTCTTGTAAATCTACAACTTAAGTCTCGGAAATTCTGATTTTTTTCTCAGAATATTAAGCTCCTCCCCCTGCTTCATAATTATATATTTTTTATATCTACAATATATATCTAATATGCTGTTGTAGTTTTCCACTTCTGGTACTTGGTCTTTGTAGAGCACTTACGTAGGTAACTGTTTACTGTCCACATTTGCTTAGAAAAGAAACTGATACTCAATAAATTACCAAGATTGTTATCATTTATATTTCTGTTTCTGATTTGACTATTAGTTCAGAGGGTTTCCAAGTCAATCTGTTGGTTTGAATCAGTGACCCACTGCGCACAAATAGGGATGCAAGTAATGGGTTGGGCTATAAAATGTCGGAGAACAGTGAAAATGTCCATTACAAATTCCTAGAGCCCAAGGTGACATCATCAAATGTCCTCAAAAATACTCAATACAGTTTCATGCAAGACTAAGACAAGCAGGGTATTTGCACATTTCAAATGTTTGGCATTTCTGCTTTAAAAAATGACTAAAAAGATGAATCACCAAATTACCAAAATCATTTCTTTAGATGGACAAATTATATATTGACTGATCATTGCAGCTCAAGCTTTCTTCTTTTTATCCAAAGTCACAGATATTGTGAGGATAAGATCAGCACAAGAAGCAGACATTTCCCCAGTGACCTGTGGTTGTTTTTTGAACATACTGTAGGCCTTCAAGGATACATCTGCTGCAGAATTCTGGCTGGTATATTCGCTCTGGAGAAGGGATATAATGATGAATAAATCCAATTTTCTTGTCCACTTATTGTATTAGAAGCAAACATTTACAAATCAGTCTGAGCACACACACAAATGCTATCTACAGCGCACAACCTGTCCTTACTTGCTTTTGTCTTACACATTTAGCTGCCTTTCTATGCGCCGCACCTTCAGCTATCTCCATCGCCCCCGACTCTGCCCATCTTTGTATGCCATTAATCTCTCCTCCTCTCCTATATCGCCTTATCCTTCTCCCTCTAACACAGGGGAGACAGAGCAAGGGAGAGAGAGAGAGAGAGAGAGAGAGAGAGAGAGAGAGAGAGAGAGAGAGAGAGAGAGAATGACCATTATCTAAGCCAGCATCTGCAATAATTCCACAGCAGCCTATTATCCACAATAGAGCCAAAATGGCCTTTGGTAATATGATGAAATCTGCCGTAAAAAGTAGAAATTGGACTAAAAGCGTCAGAGTGTAGAAAAACCTCCATTCCTCAGCTGCTTTATCACATTATTGCATTCTACTCATCTCTCTCTGTCTACCTCCCCCCCTCCCACATTCGGTGCATTACTGTGTCTTTCTCTAAATTCTCTCTATTTCACTCTGTTCCTATCTATTGCTTTCCTCGTGTCTCACTTTCTCTTTCCGTCTCTTTATTGCTCCCTCTCTCCGTCTATGTGGCTCTCAATGAGTGTGTGTCGATCCATCGTCTGACAACACCATGTTCTCAAAAAGTAGAAAATGGAAATTCCATTAAACTAAGTGTTGGTCTCAGTCTCTTCCTAATGCAGCTAAAACGCTAATCCAACTCACACACACACACACACACACACACACACACACACACACACACACACACACACACACACACACACACACACAGACAGACAGACATGGATGTGCATGGATGCGACTGTGCTTGCACACAAACACAAGAGAGAAAGGACCTTCCAATCAGTAGTGTACCACAAATAGGCGCAGGAAAAACAATTTGCCGTCATTGCTAACAGCTGCTGCTGGTGGTGCGGGGGTTTGAGTGTGTGTGTGTGTGCGTGTGTGTGAGAGAAAGAGAGCACCAGGCAGATTTCTTCCCCATCCCTCTTCTCCCCTCCTCCACTGTGTTGTCCCAAGGGAGGTGGAGAGGTGATGTATAGACCCTCTCCTGATCACACGACTCAGCAGAACAGATGGACACAGAGAGAGGGAGAGAGAGAGAGAGAGAGAGAGAGAGAGAGAGAGAGAGAGAGAGAGAGAGAGAGAGAGATGTACAGTGGTAGACTGAACAAAAGGGCTATGTGATGGCTTGTGTGTCTGCAGGTGTGCGAATGCAGTGGTGTGTGTAGACTGAACATGCTGAGAGCTAATATATTGTTTCAATAATCTTTAAAGCTGCTATCCACTGTGTTGGCAGGGTATCTTCAAACACTATACTAGCACTTTTTCTTTTTTTCTTCGGCTGGAGATGTTCTCCATGGTCTGGAATTGAAAAATATTGATCTGCTTGTCAAGTCACACCTGTTCCAGTAAGAAAGTCTGTTCAAAAAACAGTGTACCAGTTTGGAAGTCAACAGCCTCAGCGTAGCACACTTAACTTGCTAGCATGATCTTTAAAGTTTTGCAAAGGCTATTTCGAATAAATAGCAGGCCTACACGACTCTATAACGGTATTTACTGTAGTCGAACATTGTTTTAATTACCGTACCAGCACCAGAAAAGACTACAACTTATGAATGAAATATTCATTATCTACTAGTGGATTTAATTCCAAACATGGTGGGAAAAAAAAGGTGTGAAAATTTGGACCCGATTTGAGACAGACCCGTGGAAAAAAAAGTCCTCATACCTAAACGACAAAATAGGTCTGTATCAAAACTACGTGACGCAAGCATTGTGATGTTAAACACGTGGTTAATATTATGAAAGGGTCATAGTTTAGTTAAGGTTTAAGCAACAAAACTACTTGGTTAGGTTTAGGAAAAGATCGTTAGAAGTATGCTACATACGTAACCTTATTGAACAACTTCAAATAAATCAATGTTGGTTTCACACGGGAATTGAACCTCTGTCTACTGGATTAGAGGCCTGCTGCTGTAAATTATGTTGATGAGAGTGAACCAAAACATTACAGTAAAACCAACACAATAAGCAAAACACTCGACAAACGTAGAACTGAAAAGTCTGGTGATAGCGTCTGTGGGTTTGTCACTACTTGCAGCTCCTTTATATAACACATAAACTCTTGATCCAAACATTGATTAATGCAGCTTAAAAAATAAGTTTATTAAAATAGAGTTACACAAACTATGGCATAAAACAAACACAGTGTACTACATACTGTAGGCTTATGATAAATTCAAAGGTAAGAGCCAAGCACAAAGACTTTAGATGGAGCATGGCTCATCAAGGAGCACCTGTTCATTTATGCTAACATTTTATTCTTTGAAAGTCTACCTGTACAGATAATGGCAGACCTTGACTGGCTGACACAACGTTGTGGGGCTCTGGTGGTGAGGCTGCTAAGCCAGACTAAAGCGAAGAACTCTCCACACAAAACTAAGCCTTAAAGAGCCAATTACCTCGGTTGTGACCAGAGACCCTTCCTCCTGCCGCCTTATCATTTCTACAAAACAAGAGCAATTGAGGAGTGGTTAAGAGGGAGGGAGAGAACAGAGTGAAGGGTGGGTGGAGGAATGACTCGAGGAGGGATGGAAGGAAAGCTGTTGATAAAGGAAGGGAGCAAACAGTCACCCTGAGGAGATGAAGAGAGGCGGCAGGAGAAGAGAGGGGGGATGTATAGGGGAAATCATTTTTGAAGGAGTGGACTGTCGGGCAACCTAGAGGGAGAAATAGATGTGTAAACAAACACTGGCAATAGGGACAAACAACAGTGAGCCGGAGAGAGAGACAGAGAGAGAAAAGAGGGAGGGGAAGATGGAGGCAGAGTGGGAGGAAGGCACGGAGTGAGAAAACAAGCTCGACCATGTGTTTAAGTCAACAACGGCAAGAGAAACCTCAATAGAGAAAAAAGGTGTGGGCGGGAAAACACTCCACAGGGAGAGAGGAGACAGATGTAGAAGGGAACCGGCACTGTGAGATGTAGAAAGAGACAGAGAGAGGAGAAGGAAAGAGACGTATTGAGAGATTCAGAGATGTAGAGAAAGAAATTAAGGGAAAGGGAGATAATTAGATGGAAAGTAAAGGAATGCAGAAACCTCCTATAACTCAGTGACAGCGTTGACTGTTGACAGCAGAAAAACTAATACGAAGTGGGAGGAGAGGGATGGGGTGATGGGAGGATTAAAAGACAAGAAGAAAAACTAATTATTCTGTGATTCTGCTAATTAGCTCTGGCTTTGCGGACAAGCTCTGCAAGGCAACAGACGTTTAACCAAAGGATTCACACTACCCTGATGGCCCGGGTGGGAGGGACCAGAGGAGAGAGGGAAGGCGAGGTGGGAAGGAAAAGAGAGAAGGAGCGACGAAGGTGGGGCGGAGGGAGGTGCAGACTGACAGATGAGCGGACACGGACAGAAGGAGAGAGGAGGTGGTGGTGATGTGGGTCTGAAGTTATCTCAAACCACTCCATCAAGTGGGAGTGACAGTAAAAATGAGAGAGAGAGAAGCAAACCCAAGGCGATAAACTTTTGACGTCTGTTTACACATGCACTAAGCAGCTTTTACATAAATTAACAATTAAAAACCCCTCATTTAGGCTCTTAACACTGCAGATCCTGCACACACTGGCATATCAATGAGGCAAAGTCTTCTTTACACACTGACTGTATTCTGATAACCCTTCATCCTTACCGCACACACGGTTTCCCGTGATTTATAAAAATAATATCTCTTTCCTGCGATTTCTCGTCATTAGTGAAGTTTGATTCTGAATTCAAATCTGTGAATAATTAAGCACAAAATGGCATGTCATACTTATGATATTCTTTCATATTGCTCACGTGAGGTAATGTGGTGATATTCTTTAGTAGTAGCCTACAATTGACCGGTTTTAAGCCCCATCCTCCTTTACTGTCGCTACTCCCGTCAAGATGTCTGTTCTAGCACGGCACACACAGTTAACAACAGTGGCAGGTTTACCACTCGAACAGACGTGACGTCAAACAGAAGTACACAAAAGCAGGCGACTGTTGCAGAATGTATTAAATGTAGCTAGCTAATGTTGGCTAACTAACTAATTAACTTCATGGACTACTTGAAAATCCAGTCTGTTCATTTATTAGACTAAAAAATAAACTCTCTAAATGTCAAGAAAGGAAATATTTGTACACCCATTTTCCTTATTAAACAACAAAATACAACCTTACACCTTCTGAATTCAAGTTGCTCTTTTTTCACTGAACTAATTGCCTTTTTAACTCATCATAAAACTTCATTCAGTTTCCACTGTAATATCTCTTACCAGTTTAATACCTTTGAGCAGTCTGATCATCTTTATCACTGGATTGGGGTTAATACTGCATGCAGTGGCAGCAAAGTAACATGTGTCGCATGCAGCCATATTGGTGTGGTGTGAAGAACGGGAGAATTGTTGCTAGATTAGTTGTAAGATGGGGGCTATTCTGCACCCTGCTTCATTTTTATTAATGCTGCTCTTCATTCTTAATTTTAGGATGGTGGCCGACATGTTTTATTGAATTGCCTGCATCTTTGTTTATAGATTTTTCCCTCATTTGAATGCATACTACTGAAAACATCGCAATTTGCATTTTGAGCATGAAAAGACATGAAAAAAACACTGCAACAGAAAAGTTGGTCGTGTCATATTACTGTAGTATTTAGCTAAGAAGTGATTTGCATGGTAATGTTAATGAGGTTTGGAAAAGGCGTCTTTGTATCAACGCATATGATAGTTTTCAGTTCGTGAACATACACAGGCACATATGCTAAGAAAGCTGGTGTTTTGTGCAGGTGTTTTTCCCAGGCGAAGGTACGAAGAATTTGTAAAGAATTTCCAGAAAATACTGTGGTCCCAAATTACTGCATGTACAGTAACTTTGTCCACAATTGCACTTTTATTATGTGTCTACCTGTTTCATATAACGTACATACAGCTTTAGAGAGAGAGAGAGAGAAAAAGCAAAGGACAAATGTAAAAGAGGAAGTGTGTGTTTGTATTTCTTCCTATTCTGAGAGCTCATTTACAGTTCCTGCATTTTACTCTGGCAGTGAGGTATACCACGCGCCAGGAACGTGGCACTCCACAAAGCATTAGTTTACTGATCACATACACACACATTGACACACACACACACAGGCACGCTGCAGCTAATGGTTACTGGCAGATCCAAGCACGAGTGAAGGGGGCAAAATGAAAGAGAGGGGTTAAGTCGCTGAGTATGGAAGGATTTAGACCTCAAACAGTTAGAGGAAGAGAGAGAGAGAGAGAGAGACAGAGGCAGAGGGGGCAGGGGGAGGAAAAGAGTGCAGTGAATGACTCACTGAGCGTGTAAGTGTTTAACTGTGTCGTACTGGTGTTAGTGAGTGATAGGGAAATCTACAGGGACCAACGGTGAAGGTAATTCCACCATTGCGCCGGTAACGTCTCTCTTTCTCTTGATTTCGCTCTGTTTCTGCTTTTCTGGTTCTCTCTGAGCCTCAGGAGACAGGAAGAGAAGAACCCACTGTGGAAGGGGATATTCCTGCATCTCATTTCTCTTCTCCCTGCCTCCGACTTTCTATCTTTCCTTCCATCCTGTGGCAGAAACGGATGCTTTAAACACATGAGATATCCCAGATTATTGACCCAGCGTATTGATATGTTCCACATTTCTTTGTGTGCATGTGTGTGTATGTTTGTCCTGGGAGACTAATGCTACGCCTCCAGTTCCTGCTGCAGAGAAATCAATGACAGCACCACTCTTCTACCTTAGAAAACCAATGATGGACTGGTTAGCAACACAAGTGTGTGCATCAGTGTGCACATTGTTTGCACAACCTCTGCATCCCTGCACCACAGAGGGACGTTTCATGGCTATAGTGATATACATGCTTACCTGTCCGCTAATCCTGAGTAGCGAAAATGTCTTTCAGACCGGGAGGTGTTCATTAGTGCTGGCTAATGGCGAGCGAGGTAGGCTAATGCGCCAGTTCCTCTCAGAGACCATAGAGGGCCATTTGTGCCATGGCTGCCGAGATTGATTGGGGGGCGGGCAAGAGCGGCATATTGTAGCATCGTTAGCCTTGCTCATTGACCATATGGAGATCAATACTTAGAGCGGCCCGAGGACAGTCAGAAACACACACACACACACACACACACACACACACAAACATTCCTCTATGGGCAAACATGGAGGGAGAGAAATGCGCACACTCACATCCACAAACAGCCCTGTGGTCTAAATAATGTTAATGATTTGACCATTAGGAGTGAGGCATGAATCAGTGGTAATGGCTACAAGAGAGGGGCTGTATTGATAAATTGTTACACATGTAAAAGCACGTACAAACGCACACACACACATACAAAGACACACAACACAGTTAGAGCCACGCATCTACAAAATCGAGAATGTGTCCAAGCTTGTACGTGCAGCTAACACATTATGGAGGAAGAAAAGACGTGTCACGTTCTGCCATTAAGCCATTTATGATCAGGACCAATCAGGGTACAGGCACTATTATTAAAGGCTTACGACAGTTCTATGTTTTTCTTATATCTTAACAACTTCTGCCAAAGACCAAAAAACTGGTTTGAGAAATACATCAATACGTTTTAAGCTTTTCAGATTGCCCAAAATCCCAGCACTTATTTATCTGCCATCTTGACGACCGTAAGGTATACAGTCAAAGTACACAGTTACAAGGTAATCTACTATCTTGAGGCATATTTGTGACGAGCAGAATGATGTAACATTAAAATTGAGCCAGGTTCAACTTTTTTGCCGGACGACCCTGCGTCTGGCGGTGTCCATACTGAAATGGATGAGAAGGCTGCCATTTTCACACACTGTTACGATGTCAGTGTGAACACAGCCTTAGCAATACACAATTGCTACAACAGCAATAAGAATGTGTGAAACATATTTGCAGACAATTGTTGATCAAAACTCAGTGATTACTTCGGGTATCAGCTGGTCAAAATTCAAACTGCCAGTCCTCAGAAATTACAATTCCAACATTCTGCTGCATATGGGGATATAATAAATGTTTGCTAGATGTTTCAGGTGGAACTTTGATCTGATTCACTTACTTAACAATCGTATTTGTCTGGATTGTATAAATGTGACTTTCCGTACATCAATTACAGTGTACTGTAACAGAAAGGGATGTGAAAACCATGGCAGAGCAGGGTGTGCCAGCAATCAGTCTAAGCTATTGCAATTCTTACTATCGCTTACAAAAGGTACCAGTACTGATTAACAGAGATATGGAATAGTTCAACATTTGGGAAAATATGCTTATTTGTTTTCTTTCTGAGAGTGAGGTGAGTAGTAAGTAAGGAGCTCGATTCACAATGTGTTTAGCCTAGTTGACAAAGCATCTCACCTCAAGGTCCCTTTAGAGGTTATTCAGGGGCTTTTCAATCATTCAACATGATCACAAAGTACTCCAAAAAATGGAAATCGACATTTCCATGACAACTGAAAAACTCCATCTGCCAATAAAGACAATGGGATTTAACAGAAAGCTCCAGAACATCTACTAAAGGACATTGTGGATAGATTGTTTTGTCAACTACAGTTTCTGAGGTCACGAATGAATGTTTAACCTCTGCAGTTTAGCTTAGCAGAAAGTCTGGAATAGCTTGCTCTGTCCAAAATGAAAAAAAATATATATATTATTGTCTTATTTACACTGTGTATCTAGTTTGTTGTACATGAATAGAAATGTAAAAGGGAGAGCCACAGAGTTTAGGAGCTGTTACATGTTGCAAACTGCCAGAAAAATATGAGACAAGGGGCAAGAATAAAACGCTCTTCTCTCAAAAGCTGACATAGGCAACACCCTGACAGTCAATGAAACAATAAACATGAATGTCTACAGATTACAAAGCCTGGACAGCAATCTTTCTATTAGGAGCCCAGTAAAAGGTGTACACACCTTTTAACCACTTCACACTGTTTCCATGCGTAATGCACATAGACTGCATAAAACAAGGCACATACAAGTCTCTTACCAAGCAAAACAAACTCCTGGCCATGGCCACACACAGGGATGAATTTGCACTTACATCTATCAAGCCAGTATCTTTGACCACCAAATATTAAGCCTAAACCAGATTGACTCTGTTTAGGAAAACACGCACTCAGGTATTAAGAGGTCACAGTTGTGTGAATGCAAGGTCAGTCTCTATGCCCAGAGTTCTGATACAGAAGTTGGCGAGGTGGAGAATGACAGAGCGTTTAGGGCCCATATACCCAGGTGAGTCTCAAGACACAACGTCGGCTATTTCAGTCTCATCTGCAAGAAGGGAGAAAAGGAGGAGCGGGAGAGGAGGAGCGGGAGGGTAGGAGAAGGAAGAACGGAAACTAAGGCTCTAAATTTAGCCCAATGCGACATTCCAGAGAAGAATAATACTGCTTCCCCACTACTGCTGCTGCTAGTGGAGGAAGACAGAGAGAGAGACAGAGAGAGGCACTAGAGGTGGGAGATACGCAGAGACGATGACAATCCCATATGTTTAACAGGGCCTACAACACATGCAAAAAAAAAGGACTTAACTCGAGACAATAGGCTCCTAATGAGAGTTTTAAAATGTTTCTATGGTTCAAAGGAAACAATAATGCGGTATGAAAAGTTTCCACTCAGTGACTTGCTGGTGAATGTGGAAGATTTCAGAGACTGGGTACTCAGGGAAACTATCCTGTGATTCTCTGCTCTCGTCCTCATATCCCTGACCTTCTGCAGAGGGAGGGAGGGAGGGAGCGAGGGAGGGAGGGAGAGAGAGCGAGAGAGGGGAGAGGTTAGTGAGGGGAGGAAGGAGGAGAGGAGAGGAGGAATGTTGACAGAACAAGGGAGTAGAGGTATTTGAAGTAAAGAGGCAGAGAAAGAGAAGGGAAGGAAAGACGAGAGGGAGGGAGGAGAGGAGAAGGATGAAAAAATACGAGGTAACAGGAATGAAAACATACCCCTACTCCCAATTGCATGCACATGTGGGTGCAAACACACACACACACACACACACACACACACATACGAAATGAGTTGCTAGTGCGGTTCCCACAAAATTGCGTGAGTGTGAGTAAGTTGGGTGTGCTCTTCAGGCTCATGTCTCACATGACCACACACACAGCTGGGGGTGCGTCACCCACCAGGTAACTGTGTGCTCATATCAAAACAGCTGCTATTGGTGTGGTGAGGAGTGTTACACATGACCTTTATTTGTCAGCGTGTTACTGTGAAGAAGTATGCATGTCCATGTATACGTGCGTGGGTTTCTCCTTGCAAGATGGTACAGGAAAAGTAAAAAGCTTGCAAACTTTCCAGAGTGATTACAAATAAAGGAAGTTATCATCAAAGAATCACTTAAAGAGATTCAAAACACTCATAAACTGTGTCCACACGCTCTGAGAACAGAAAGATATGCACTGCAGTTAGCTATGTACTACACACATACACACTTTGGTTTAAAGGATAATTCTGGATTACTACAACATGGGTCGGATTTTCGCAGCTTTGCCCACCTTTTCTATCAGTTATGATAACATTGTACTCATCAAAGTGATCACTGAGATCACCGGCAACACAGCAACACCGCTACAACAAAGTCTAACAGGGCAGAAAACAAGAGCAGTCAGACCATCGGACAGGAGATAAACCAGTCGACAGATGGAGATAAAATTGAAAGTAAGCACCCAAAATGTCAGTAGAAATCCCTCACTGGACAAGAAAACTGTGCGTGCACACAGCTACGGCAAGGTCAACGTAGGAAATCAGTCTGTAAAGTACAACCGATCTTTAACTGACCATACCTAACTATCGGAAAGAAAGAAAACAAACTTATTCCCCAAAGCTATTGCTTTTAAACTGGCCTTCTTTTTAGTGACGTTACCGCGTTCCCACATCTCAAGTAACTTGGTGAGAACAATGTTATAATTACTGATAGAAACCATGGCCTGACCTACAAAAACAAAAACCTAGGTTTGACTAAACTTAAATGATCCTTTCAGAGCCATTCTTCTATTTTAATGCCTCAATTAAGCTGCTGTGGTAGTGTGACAGACAGATAAAGCAGATTTGTGTTAACTACAGCGCACAGAGTACGAGTGACAGAAAGAGAGGGAGAGATCACGGAGAGGGAGGGCAAGTTTGTGCAATTTCAGCAGGAACTGTTTGTGCCGTTCCAGGCCGGGGTGACATGGCAGTGGCAGGCATTAACAAACAATCAGCGGCACCAGAACACCCCGATCAAACCGCTGCTCAATTAAAGTCATTTCTCAGCACACTCTGGGAAAGTTCCTGGTGGTTACTCTCAAATGGCACAGATAGAAAGATGATTGAAGGGTTGGTGAAGGTATGAGGGGAGAGCGTGTGTAAGTGTGTGTATTAGTGACCTATTCTTACATGTCGACAAACAACCCCACCCCTTCTAGCGTCCTCTCTCTCGCCCGCCTTCTCTCAGCGGTAGAGCGACGGCAGGGCCGGCCGCAACGAGGTCAAATAGAGATTTACTTCCTTATCAATTGGACCAGACAGCTGCCTGTCAAAGGAAAGCGAGACAGAAAGAAGGAGAGATGAAAGATGGAAACACGGACGAGATGGAGGGCTGCGATGGGCAAGGGCACGTTACTATGGAGATTTTACAGCAGCATGACGTTGAAGGCGACTGTTGTGACTATCTGACACAGACGCACACATCAAGGTCTCTAGTCCTGTGAAAGACAGGCAGCAGGGTGGACAGGAGGGAAAAAAGGAGGGAGATATGATAGATGGAAAACGAGACAGATTTGGTCTTTGCAACGGCAGCAATGGAGAAAGTAGAGAGCTCAGTGTGTGTGTGTGTGTGTGTGTGTGTGTGTGTGCTGCAGCCCTTCTCTGCCAGATTACAGAGTGACGTGAGTGTTATCATTTCTCTGATAGGAGCTCTGCCACAAGAGGAGGAAGAGGAGAGGGAGGAGGGAGAGGACAGAAAGGGGGAGGGGTGACGAGTCTCACTGCTGGAAAAATGGTCTGATAGCCAAGAAAAGGGCAGGGAGGGAGGGAGGGAAAAGGAAAAGTGAGGCAGAGAGAGCAGAGATAGAGACATAGTGCCACACAAAGGAACAGAGCATACACAAAGAACGAGAGACAGGCAGAGGAAAAAGAGGACAAGGGAAATAGAGAGCAGCAGAAAGTGAAAGAACAGGAAAAAAGGCAGGGAACTTGAAAAGAGAGAGTTCTTTGTGTGCAATCAAAGAGTGCAATAGCAGGGTGAAAAGTTAAAAAACAAGCATGGGAAAGAAGG